>NC_138971.1:125980000-126580000 GCF_055761805.1 Camellia sinensis | reverse complement strand
CTTATCTCTGCTCGCGCATCCTTATACATGCGTTGGAGCAGAGCCAGCTGGGAGTTTAACTGTTGCACCTCATTTGTCCTGCTCTGCAGCCGGTGCGACAAGTTTGTGACCGCAGTCATGGTTTCCACACATGACTTCAGAGTATACTGATTGGCCTCAATATCAGTTTGCACCGCCATTTTTTGCTCCACCGACCGCATCGGAAAGTTCAACGGAGCAAAACCAGAGGTGTTTGGTTGAGGTTCACTGGCCACCGCACCAGTTATTTCTCTTGTGGACTCGTTCAGTTCTGGAAAGAGCGTGAGCAGACACCGGGAAGAGGAGGCCATGTTTTGGGTCGCTGGACGGGAAGAAGAGGCCATGTTGCTGAGTGTTTCAGAGACGGGTTGGTTACAGAGTATTACAGAGTTTCTCTCAGCAAAGGAAGAGTTTTTTCAGAGGATTTTCAGAAGTTTTTTGTCTGCCTCAGCCTCAGCATCAACCTTGGTTAAATAGCCGAGGCAGCCACGCGTATCGCGCGCCACTTGACGCCAGACGACAAACGGGCGCGCCAGCCAAGGCACTCACGTGCCTGGCCATCATATCTGGCACGCCTTTTTATGGATTGGGCACGCCTTTTGATGGCACGCCTTTTTGAAAGATTGGGCACACCTTTTGAGGGTGCGACTTTTTTTGGGGTCCGACAAGACTCTGTAAACTGTCCCGACATTGATTCCGGTTAGCTCCTTCATGGGTCCGACAAGACTCTGTAAACTGTCCCGACATTGATTCCGGTTAGTTTCTACAAGGGTCCGACAAGACTCTGTAAACTGTCCCGACATTGATTCCGGTTAGCTCCTTCATGGGTCCGACAAGACTCTGTAAACTGTCCCGACATTGATTCCGGTTAGTTTCTACAAGGGTCCAGCAAGACTCCGTAAACTGTCACAACAACTGTCAGAACATTGTCTGCTACAACGGTCCGACATGACCCCATAAACTGTCTTCTACATCGGTCTGACACCGCCATACAATGTCCTCTACAACGTTATGACACCCCCATACAGTGTCCTCTACAACGTTATGACACCACCATCCAGTGTCTTCACCAATGGTCTGACACGACCACACAGTGTCTCTTATCCTCTTTTATTTTTATGTATTTTCTTGTTTTGTTACTCTCTCCAAACTCAAGTTGGTTAGTTCCTATCCCCCTTGAGTTTGCGGGGGGCTGTTAAAATCCACCTACTCTCCACCTACTTCACCCACTTAAACCTACTCCACTAAACCTAACCCACTACACCACTACCACCTCACCTACTCCACTAAACCTAACCCACTACACCACTACCACCTCCACTTCACCTACTCCTTACCTACTACACACTCACCCTCTTCTATATATAGGAATCATGAATCATTGTAATAGATATCAATATAACATTATATCAATCAATAATACAATCATTTCTCTTTATACATTAAATTTCTACAAGAAGTCGCGAGTCAAGGTTAATGATGGTCACGAACCAGATGAACCAGAGATGGGTCAAGACAGATGACCCCTCGACCAGCGAAGACGAACCACGACGGCGACAATCAAAGCACCTAGGGTTTCGAATTGAACTCTGATACTGTGTAAGTTTCTGAATATTTTTGTATATTCCAATTGTCAATAATACAAAGAGTACAACCGCATTATATAGACCTAATCTAAAAAAGGAAATAAGAATAAACTTATAATCTTACAATCAATCTAATATTCCCACAATCAATCTAATATATTTACATAATTAGCATAATATTCTCACAACTTGATCCTTTTTATTTTTTGCCACAACCCATGTCTTGCGGCCCACAATTCCTTTCCTAGCTTCTTGGGCCTTTTCCAGGCCCAACTATCCCCTTTGGGGCCCCATTGGGTAACCTACACCAGTCCCCAATGGTTGAGGTTTACCCAGTATGCCCATGGACCTCTTTTCCATCCTAAATCTTTGCAGATACTTCTTCACCCCACAAACTCCATCTGATTGCGCAAGATTCTTCCTTTCCTTATACAAACCAGATCCCCTAACCCTTTTGGCCGTCAGCAACCTCAGCTTACGATCGGGTCTTCCTCCATCCATACAAGCAGCAAGAACCGCCATATCCCCCATCGAATGAAGACTCGCGACAGTGTGTGCTCTGAGCATCTCACTCCAGCTGAACACAACCCAGATCCACCGATGATTCATCTGTCTCCACGAAAACACCACACCGATTGCCAATAGCATGGTGCACCTCTACCCTACAAAGATGAATAGGTAGGCCCACTACCTGAATCCATACACTTTTCTCAGGCATCGACATCTTTCCTGAAGTACACGGAGCCAATGGTGACTACCATTCCAGCAATGGGTCATGCCCATCCACTGTCCATCGTTGTCGCATCACCGCCTTTGCCTCACTTCTATTTGGCAAGACGAAAAGGAAGGCCTTATCCCCTTACGGTCACACCTCCACCTTCCCTGACTGTTGCCACCAACGACCAACCCATTCCGAGATAGCCGCTAAGCTTAGACCCTTGTCACCCATCCCCCCAACTTGCCCACCAACGATCTATCCAACATCGGGAACCAATCAACTTCTACCCTAGTGCGAACGACCTCTTCAGACTCTCGAGGGTTGGCCAATAACGTTGGGCTAGAAGTGGACGGCATCTTCTTCGAACCACCAAGTCTCATTACCTTCTCATTAGTCATTCCAAAGTCTTCTATGACCAGCGCCACCCCCTCCCACCCATCGCCAAAGGCAGACATAGGTATAAAAATCTGTTCTCTCCGCTTTCTTGTCGTCACCACTATTTGAAACGATGACCCACCACTTTCCTCGCCACGAACCCATACTGCAACAAAGTGATTACCCCCACTGAGACGACCTAGGAATTTTAGATTCTCTGGTTCCATAGATGCTATCTTCATTCTCGCCACAATCGATCTTGCTTCCGACCCATTCAACACTGCCGCCCATCGAATCCCCTCCCCCCTCTCAACAATGGACTAATTGCACCGCCCATCCACTCCCACCAACGTCTCCTCAAACTCGAACGATCGGCCACCAAGAAAGAGAATCCGATGGCGTGGACCGACTTCTTTCTTTATTGGGAACATTTACCTTTCCTAGAATCTCAGAGCATTATTCCTAAAAGCTGCATAGTTTTTTTCTAGGTAGTAGACTCAACAAAATTTGCTTCAAGAATACCTACAAAATACTATTACATCACTCATCAACTATCCACTAAAACTGAAAAACTTGATGTAACAAGATAAGTGGAGCAAGATTATCACCAACAATCCTCTTCCACGACTGCTGGTTGTTTCCTTGACTACAAGCCAAAATGGTGTTAGACAATCTTCTCTTGCCCCTTGGTAGAGTTGATTCTGTTGAGTTGGAGTTTTGTAGTTTTGAGTTAGAACATTTTTTTTCCCCTTTTGAAATCCCATTCTGCCCATGCTGGTAACATTAGTATTTTAAGGCGGTGAATAGTTTGCAATGTTGGAGATTGGCATCCAGTACTGAGCACATCATGGATCTCTTCCAAGTGTCAAGCTGAAAGTTGGGATGGGAGAAGGGCATGGAAAGATGTAGTGTAGGCTGAAATGACATAAAGTTGTCCAGTGGCAAAGCTAGAATTCTTCTTGAACAACTAGTTAGTATATGACTTTTCACTCTGCGAAATTTACAAAAAAAGAAATTATTTGCGATACATTCCTATATGATTTTTCTCTTATAAAATTGAATGTATTAAAAAGAAAAGTTATTCCAGAATAAAAATGAATAAGTTATAACATGTGAACCATGAAAGCAAGAACAAATGTAAGCATTGGAACTTTTACTTAACTTATATTTTAATTATTGTTTGACATTAACCCCCTTAGTTTAATCTTTTAATCCTTTTCAAACGATTTTAGTGGGTTCAAAATGTATAAATGTCCAAAGTTTAAAGAAAATATCAAGTAGGTCCATACTTTCTTCAAAATCTTGTTGGGTTCAATCCACTAGGAGCTATGTCGCTCTGCCCTTCAAGGTACCAAATCAATAAAGATGAGATTAAAAAGCCTTGGCTCTTCGAATAAATGCTCATTTTTTGACCTCTCTCTCTCTCTCTCTCTCTCTCTCTCTCTCTCTCTTAATCCTCCTTTTGACAAAAAAGAAGGGATTTTATTCATGTTGCAAAAAGTGGTTCTATAGATGGCAGCAAAAGGGAATGGACAACAGAACTCTAGACTTGGGAAGCCTAATAAGGCTCCAAAATTTAGTTGCTTGCTTTTCTCAAAAACAGTCCAAGGGGTTACCATATGCAATTACAGACATTAAAGATGCTAAACCAAATGGATTTTGTGAAGCCAAAGTGCCCCCAGAATTGTATGCAAATTAACTCTGCTATGTGATAAAGCTTACAGTATATTGCCTTAGCATAGACTTCATGGTTCCATTTTCTTGCAATCAGTTCTTAATCATGGATTGTGGAACAGAGTGACTGTCCTGATAGGATGATAAATTTTACATGGAACCAGAGATTTTGAAATGAAAAGGATGCCACTTTTGTACTAGGAAAAATTTTCAATTTGCGAATTTGAAAATATCAATTTACTGCTTTATTTTCTGTGCACTTTTTCAATCTGTTTATAATTTTTCGAAGTTCAATCGCATGTGTGAATTTTGTTTTTGTTTTTGTTTTTGTTTTTGTTTTGTTTTGAATTTTGATTCTATTTTGTGCATTCTTGTAACATGATCTGCAGCTGTATACCTTCCTTTCTGCTAAAGATTGTTTTTTGTTTTTGGATAAATAAAAAGAATTCTTTTCTGCTTAAGATTGTGACATTTGTGAAAAGCTATTATACTGGCAGAATGTTTCTCTGTACAAGAAAATCTGTTGAAGTTGGTGACAATTTCTTGTTCTATATTCAATTGTCAATATCAGTTTAAAATATAAAAAGAACACTCTGGTTTTGATTTTCTATTTACTTTCAGGCAGAAATTCAGCTTAATTTTCAGAAAAGAAGAGGCCATGGAGTATTATCTGTACTTCGGCCCAAATTCAGCGGTGTGTTGGGTGAAGCTCTAGACGTGGCTGCCAGGTGGAGTGGTGATGTTGTGAGTATTTAAACCAAAGTTTCTGTTCTGAAAATTCGACCTTTTTGTGGATGTCCTGGTTCGGATTTCTTCTGAGACACACACTTGGGAGTCCAAGACTTTCTAATTCACCCACTAAAAAAAAAAGACGACTCATTTGTCCAAGACTCAAACTACTTAATTCACCAGCACAAAAAAAGGAGTCCTTTTTCTTTCTGCTAATTTCTTACTTGAAGCTGCAAATGTTAAATTGGATGTCAAACAATCATTGTAAAGAAAGTCCAAGATTCATTTGTTCATGATTCAAATGGACCATCTTGATTCTTGACTTTCATGTCCACCCCCAAACCCTGCAATCTTTCTCCATGGAGGTGAAAAGGCGCACGGTGGTGTTGGGGTTTTTAGATATGATTTTCAATGTTCTCTTTTTTCAAGAGAAAACAGAAATCTGTTTGCCGTTTTCAATTGATGGCTGATATCTTGAATATTTTTTACTTGGAATTTAAGCAGATATTTTTTTGATTTCAATATTTTTCTTTGAAAAAACTCATGAGAAAATAGAACGGGCACTAAAAAATTTTAGTTGGGCTATAGGAAATAGCCTCCAATATCGATCACTTCCAATATGTATTGGTGTCAAATTTCGAGTTTGGTTTGTTTCAGGTTGAGAATTTTTTAGAATCAAACAAAATGCCAGCAAAATCGTTTTAATTTTCTTCTCTTTGGCTTAGTTGAGATGTTTTAAATTCTTTCAGCCCAAAAATTAACCTTGGTCCCTTTTTGGTTCAATTTTTTTTTTTTTTTTGGGTGCTGTTTAAGGTCTTAATGCTGGAAAAAAAAAAAAAAAAAAAATTTGTTTTTGTTTTTGGTTCGCAATCTCATTACTGCTTGATGCTTTATGTCTAGATCACTGTTGAAAAAGCTGTTTTGGAACAATGCAATAGCCAGTACGAGTTACAAGGTGAATATGTGTTACCTGGCACCCGAGATAGAAACTCCATTGTTAAGGAAAAGGGTAGTCTATTTGAAAGAGCCATGGCTGGGCATCTGGGTAGTGTGATATCTTCAATGGGTAGATGGAGAATGAGACTAATAGTTCCTCGAGCTGAGATTTCTGAGATGCTTCCACTTGCAAGGCTTCTTTCTAGAAGTACAGATCCTGCTGTTCAATTTAGATCCAAGGTCATTTTCAACTTTAATGTGATGGAACTGGTATTTATGATAGTTAACTATATGTATTTCTTTAGCATGTTGCTGGTTAACTATATGTATTTCTTTAGCATGTTGCTGGTTTAAGTTTAGCAGGTGGTAGCCTATGTTCCTATTACTATACAGATGCCGTAACCTTATAATTTCTTATTTTATTTTATTTTTTTGCATTTTGACAATTTATATTGAATAAAATCTAATACACACTATCACCACCCCCTTACAATGAAGGAAAAAAAGCAGTGTTCAATTTGTGTAATCTGAGTAGCTTGGTATTGCAGATGAATGTGATTTATAATTTGCTATAACAATTGTGTTATGATCTTATATGATTGATTGAAAATTCGCTAGATTCTCCTGCAGGTGATATAATTGTAGTTACAACCCTATCATACATGTCTATTATACCATTTGGTCCACTGTTTATTCCAAAACCACCATATTATATTTCTAGGCATGCTATCGTATAGTTTTTCTATATCTATAAAATCATAAGAAAATTTCTCTCTCTCTTTGTGCTTTTCTATTAATCTTCTTAGTAAATATATCAAACAAGAAGCCGTAAAAAGAATAATAAATATAAAAATAGTATTTATAAATTTTTAGTAATTATTGAAAAATAAATTTCCAAACTTCTTTGATGATTTGGTAAATTACAACCAGAGTAATATTTAAAATAAAATAAAAAAAACATTTTTAATAATGATTCTAGAAATTGAACTTTTAATTTGTAGAACAACTCAGCTAATCACAATCAAGAGTAAGAACTAAGAAACTATATTACACAATATGTACCAATTAAACAAACTAGATAATTTTAAAAGTAGGACTTGGCTATTATGTAGGCCAAGTAAGCTGTCAATGTCTTGGGCACCATATGTACCTTGCTTGATCATGAACCCCAAACTGCATCAAGCTAATTGTAGATGTACTCAGAATCAACCCCTGCTCTTATTTTGTCAGGAGAGGAGAAATCAATGGCATGTAGGCCTAGTAGGTAGATTGAGAATTACCAAAAAAAAATAATATCTCAATGTGAGCCTACTATTATATTTATGTGGTACAGACAAGTGATTTAGCAAGGACATGCAATTAATCACTTCTCTTTTATCTCTTGTCGACTTGCCTTGACTTGTTCTGCGTACTTTCTTTATAGTGTTTTTTAGAACACAGATAGTATGTCTTGTCATAAATTTTAAGTCTCGTGTTTCTCGTGCTATACTTGCAGGACCTTTTTATGCAAAGTTTGCAGACAGTGGGACTCTATGGCGAAAACCTTCAGAACCTGCTTGCGGTACTTATTAAAAAAAAAAATTAATTTTCTCTTTTACCATTCAGATACTAGACCTAGAGGAACTGGTTGTCTTTTTTATTCTGTCCATGGGGATAAGATGAACTGAACAGAAATCATCTCCAAGTCATGTTTCTATGTCTTCTTTTAACATTAAAGTAATTATAAAAATTTTCAGGAAATTCAGGGGCATATTACTCCAACAAATGAAGTTATTCTTGAAGAGTTGAGTCTTCCAGGTTTAGCTGAGCTTAAAGGTCGCTGGAATGGCAATCTTGATGCGAGTGGTGGAGGCAATGGGGACACTGTGGTAGATATCTCTGAAGTTTATTCACAGAGCAATATAAGTTGCATTTCATACAAATAATTAACTCAATACTGAAATATAAACTAATGGAGACTCATCCCTCCATTGTCCAGAGCATTGTCAGTGCATAAAACGTTGTGTCAGACTTTTAATTTTAAATTTTTTTTACTCTTTATTTTAGACGTTGAAAGTTGGGGTGGGTGACCTTCATGAATTTTGCTGGCTGATACAGATGGAATTGTTTGTTACCTATTTGCTGATTTCATTCATATAAATTTCGTGAAATTTCTCACTCTTTTTTTTTTTCAACTTAAGAATTGACCATTAGAGATAATAATTTTGCCTCTCCTTTATTTCGCAAACAAATTAAAACCAAAAATAAAAAATAAATAGATAACAAAGATGAATAAAAAAAAAATTAAAATACTTCATCTTTTGGTATTAAAAATGGAATTTGATTATTTGTTGCCTCTTAGCCATGTGCCTTTTGTTCTCGATATATTTGGCCTTTTAACTTTGCCTATCTTTGCAGGCAGAATTTGACTTGCATGGGGAGGAATGGGAGTGGGGAACCTACAAAACTCAGCGTCTTCTAGCTGTTGGTGCATATAGCAATGATGATGGTTTGCGCCTTGAGAAAATGTTTATTCAAAAGGATAATGCCACAATCCATGCAGATGGAACCTTGTTAGGGCCAAAAACTAATTTGCATTTTGCTGTTCTGAATTTTCCTGTTAGTTTAGTCCCTACTCTGGTTCAGGTTATCGAATCTTCAGCCACTGATGCGGTTCATTCGTTGCGGCAATTGTTAGCACCAATAAGAGGTATATTACACATGGAAGGGGATCTCAGAGGAAGTCTTGCTAAACCAGAATGTGATGTGCAAGTAAGGCTCTTGGATGGTGCTTTTGGTGGGATTGATCTTGGACGAGCTGAAATTGTTGCTTCCCTAACCTCAACTAGCCGTTTTCTGTTCAATGCAAAATTTGAACCTATCATTCAGAATGGCCATGTACACATTCAAGGAAGTATTCCGGTAAATTTGGTCCAAACTAGCAATTCGGAGGAAGAAAAGTTGGAAAGGGAGAAAAATGAGGCAACTTGGATCCCTGGTTGGTCCAAGGAAAGGAGTCGAGGGTCTGTGGATGAAGGCACTGATAAGAAAGCCTCCAGAGATAGAAATGAAGATGGTTGGGACACTCAGTTGGCAGAAAGTCTCAAAGGTTTAAACTGGAATATTTTGGATGTAGGGGAAGTTAGGGTTGATGCTGACATTAAAGATGGGGGCATGATGTTGTTAACAGCTTTATCTCCCTATGCCAACTGGCTTCATGGTAATGCTGACGTAATGCTTCAGGTAGATCAAATCAATATTGCCTTTTAATGGGTCAAACTTTTTGTAGCATATTTTAGAAAAAAAAGAAGTTTGAGCTTGTATCTTTAAGGGATTTGATTAGGAATAACTTTATTAATGCAAGTGAAAACGTCTTAAATAAATAGGTCAGAGGTACAGTTGAACAGCCAGTGCTCGACGGATCTGCATATTTCCACAGGGCAACTGTATCTTCACCAGTGCTCCGCAAACCATTCACAAACTTAGGTGGGACGGTTCATGTGAATTCAAATAGGTTGTGCATCATTTCATTAGAGAGTAGAGTCAGCAGAAAAGGGAAGCTGTCAGTGAAAGGGAATCTGCCCCTCAGGACAAGCGAAGCATCTCTTGGTGATAAAATTGACTTGAAATGCGAAGTCTTTGAAGTACTGGCGAAGAATGTCCTAAGGTCTCTCTCTCTCTCTATATATATATATGAATTTTATAATTAATTAGTTCTGGCTTTTGGCAGCATCTATTTTGATTTAGTTTTGGGTGAAATGATGTGATGCATGCCTTTTGATACATCTTAGTTTTCTTTTTTATTGTACGTTTGGGTTTTTGATTTTTTCTTCTTCTTGAAGCCCAAAAATGTTGGCCTTGCTCTGGTAATGATGTTTGCGTCTTTCTCTTTGAGATATTAAACTGCATCTGTTTGCTCTGAAACTTTTATTTGCCATTTCTTTTCTCATTTGTATGTTGTTGATGGAGAACTAACATATCTTATTAAAATTGCAGTGGTCAGGTTGACACTCAATTGCAAATATCGGGCTCCATATTGCAACCAAACATATCTGGGAAGATTAAATTGAGCCATGGAGAGGCATATTTACCGCATGATAAGGGTAGTGGAGCTGCTCCTTTGAATAAAATGGTATCAAATCAATCAAGTTTTTCAAGTGGTGGTTACAATCGGGTGGTTGCTTCAAAATATGTTTCACGGTTTTTCACCTTTAAGCCTGCTGCTTTAACAGCTCCATTCCATCTGCCTCCAGGTAAGTTGACTGTGTAATGGGAACCTTCTACCTCATATTAGGTGCCTATTACCTTGATAGAATTCAAAATCAGTTTCAATTAGATGTGAACTGGGATTTGTGGTTTGTGGTTTGTGGTTCGAACTTCTAATTCAGTTTAAAAAAAAAACTCTTAAAAAATGTTCCTCTGGGCTTTGGGATGTAGTTAAAAGGGTAAGTGTAAGAGAGTTTTTTTTCTTCTCAAAAAGTGACCCTTTTCGAGTATTTATAAAGAGCCTCTTACCATTTCAAGAAACTAAACCATTTTTAGACAGTTTTTCTGATATTTGATTTTGTTATGTAATGATAATTCCCAATTCTGTCACTCTGATAGTCTGTAGTTATAACAGATAAATATGTTAGCTGGTAGAAATCTTTGAACTAATGATGTTTATGTAAAGGTTACTGCTATATTAGACAAGAATACAATTATACAGAAAGAGTACGTTAATTAACAAATAACTTTTTTGGGGATTTTTATGTGTTTATTAATCTAAAAATCCTAACACATTGGTTGACAGGCATCATTTGGAAGTTCTGGTGGTTAGTTTTTGAACTATATATGTTTGGATGTACATATAATATATATTTTGTCTCTTTATGTAGATCATTGAAAATTTCAATTTCTTTCAATTTTTTAATTTTTTGTTACATCTTATATTCATTAATCAATTTGACCAATGAACTAATAATTTGGCAATCAAAAATTAAAATTAAAAGAGAAGGAAAAATCTAATCTATTTTGGTGCCAAATTAACAAAAAATTATTTGGTGGTCTTGGGTTAGCTCCATGTGGTGCCCCAACTTGGTTCTCATTGGTCAAGACAGTGGGACCCAGTACTTTTTGTTTGGTTTATGGGGGACAACATGACATGTGTCCTGTGTTGAATGGTGTGGAGCATTGCTCCTAGGCCACTAAAGAATCACTCCAAATTAACTGTATCATAAATGAACAAAGTAATTCATAGTTAAAGTTTTGGGTTTCCTTATTCATATTCTTGATCAATTGGGGAATGATGTTGATCAGTGGAATATAGTATGTATATATAGAAGATGAAAGAGTTTGCTCTTTTTTCTCAATCTTTATTATTTTCAGCGTTTGCTTTTTTTTCTCAATTTGTATTATTTTCAGCTTTGTCGTTTATATTACAGCTTGAGTTAAATATATACACCATGAATCTATTTCTGGTCTATTATATCCAAAAATTAAATTTTTTTTGGAATTTAAATATTTTTTTTTAAAGAAGAATAAATTAAAAGGTTTGATTCAGGTGTCTTTTGTGATTGACTTTGTCTTATCAATCAATATCCATAGTATATATCCTACTTTTTTACAAGAGTGGGGTTGCTTTCCTAACTTTGCTGCCTAAAGAAAATAGATTTGTAAATTATGCATAGTTATTGGAACACACTAGAACCGGGTATTTTAATTCAGTTCTAACTTTGATCATATAGCGTATTTATGCCTCATCTGTTTTTTCTGATTTTCTATTCAATATCATTTGAGATTGAAGTGTTCGTGTAATATTCTATTTCTAATTATTTACTTTTATGTCTGGTCAAGTTCTTGCCTACAAAACCTATGTCATGTTTCCTTTCAAGTGTTTCAGTCATTCAGTGTGTCCTCAAATTTTCTTCCCCTCCCAGTATGTTACTTCTTTATTGCTTGTTACTTGGGATAAACCTTGGTCCTTAATAAATCAGTGATTTGGCGTTGAGAAGTGTTTTGGTATTGCACTAAAACAATTTTGTCCCTGTGAACTGTGGCTTCAAATTCTCAGAACATTTTTCATGGTGGCTTCCTAGTTGCCGAAGGGGGCATCTAACTATTGTAGATTATTGAGGTGGCTTCTGTAATAAATATTCGACATTCTCAAAATAAATTCTTGATCATTTTACAGGTAAACAGGGTGAAGTGGAAAAGGAAATGGGTCAAGTAAATAGCAAGCCAAAATTAGATATCCGTCTTACTGACTTAAAGCTCGTTCTTGGGCCAGAGTTGAGAATAGTTTACCCTTTGATTCTCAATTTTGCTGTTAGTGGCGAGCTTGAGTTAAATGGCATGGCTCATCCCAAATGGATAAAACCTAAAGGCATTCTTACATTTGAGAATGGTGACGTAAATCTTGTTGCAACACAGGCAAGTATTTTTTATCCTTAGGTTACTCAAGTAGTTTGATCTGTCAGTTGCATGGCTTGTCCTCTTTTGTTTTTGTCTTCTGGGATGGCATGCGATTGTTGTTGAATATGCTCGTATTGATCTTTCCAAATTTAGGTAAGACTAAAGCGGGAGCATCTGAATATAGCAAAATTCGAGCCTGATTATGGACTGGATCCTATGCTAGACTTAGCTCTGGTTGGATCAGAGTGGCAATTCAGGATTCAAAGTCGAGCTAGTAATTGGCAGGAAAAATTGGTTGTGACCTCGACACGTTCTGTGGAACAAGATGCCCTCTCACCTACTGAGGTAACATTCTAGTTGTCAATATCCTAAATTCTTTGATTATCTTGAAGCAGTCAGTTATAATTTGAAGTCATAATGCAAGTGCTAAACACTTTTTTGTATGTAATTCAGTGTTTCTTTCTTTCCCTTTTCACTGGAGTAGACAGATGCATAAATCTGACAGTCGATGCATGTCCATCCATATCTATACACAATTCACCTACATACATATTAAGCTTGTGTTGTATAAGTTTCCTTTATATGCTGCAGTAAATTCTAAGCCAATACCTATCACTGTTGTATAGTTGCCCTGGACTTGATTCGTATTTTTTGGCACATAATCTGCTAGATCAAGATGTCTATATAACCAATGGGGCTAGCCTGTTTGGCCTGAACCTCTTTATTTCACTAGAAGGTCAGTGGTTCGAATATCTCCACCTGCATGTGAGTTTTATTCCTCGTTATTTGTTGAGTTTTATTCCCCTTTGTATATATTATGTGTTGTATTTGATCTTCATAAATATCAGTGTAATTCATTGTAATATTATATATGAATATAAAATAAAGTCTGTATAATATTTTTTTGTATGTCCTGGACATGAACTTGTGTCGGTCTGAATTTAGCAGTTGTTCCTGATTCCACAGGCTGCTAGAGTCTTTGAGAGTCAATTGGCAGAGTCCATCTTAGAAGGCGATGGCCAGCTTGCATTCAAGAAGCTTGCTACTGCAACACTCGAGACATTAATGCCAAGAATTGAAGGGAAAGGAGAGTTTGGACAGGCTAGGTGGAGGCTAGTTTATGCACCTCAGATCCCTAGCTTGCTTGCTGTCGACCCCACTGTTGATCCTCTTAAATCTCTAGCCAGCAATATTTCATTTGGTACAGAATTTGAAGTTCAGCTCGGGAAGCGCCTCCAGGTTATCATTTATGCATTATTTGTCTGCTTGAAATTTTTATTTTTTGAAATACCCACTTTTGTATTGTTCAAGTGCTGTTTTTTCAGAAAAATACAATTCATAAAAGGTGTTTGCTTCTAAAAAATGGAAAGAGAATTTTAGGTGAGAAAAAACTTGACAAAGAGCTGGAGACTAAATTCATAAAGTAGTGTATGATGCTATGAAAATGAATAATAGTAGTATGTTTAACATATCTGCATTATGCCATAGAGGCAATGGTTTCGGGATTGAGTTTGTGTGTACATAGGCCATCAATTTTGTCATAATTACATCCATTGCAATTAACGTTGCTACTTTGACAGTACTGCAATTTCAAGGGTTGTTAGAGAACACCATTTAAGTGCTTAATTCTAAAAATTTCAAGTTCACATGTTTTCTAGATTCTTTTCTTTTGTTCTTTTTATTTATTTTTTGATAGTCAAGCAATGGGATTCAAACCCTAGTATATATTACATATTTTGCCCCCTACTAGGCTCAAAACATCGGTTAGGATAAATGCTGTGAAAAATCTTGTTTTTTCGAGGAAAAGAAGTCTGTTGAATGGGTGGGTGAGATTGTAATAGAATTGTGGCCGGGCCACATTATGCCTTAATTTAGGCCAAGTCAATATTGAAATTTTGATAAGAACACAAATTATGCCATTATCTTTCTCTCTATTGCTCATAATCATCTGAGATGCTTTTTTATGCTCTTTCAGGCCTCTGTAGTACGGCAGATGAAGGATTCAGAGATGGCAATGCAATGGACATTGATCTACCAGCTTACAAGCCGCCTCCGAGTGCTCCTTCAATCTGCTCCGTCCAAACGCCTTCTTTTTGAATATTCTACTACTTCGCAAGATTAACCTTCCAGGCATCTCAAATGCATCTTTTTTTTTTCTTTTTTTTCAAATTATCTAGATTTTATGTTCTTTTTTATGCTCTCTTATTTTTTTTGCCCTTTTTTAATTCTCTCTCTCTCTCTCTCTCTCTCTCAATTTTTGATGGGGTTGGGAGGTTGGTATAGAATGTAGGAGTGGATATTGTATGTATATATCTCTTATTTACTTTGCTCAGAAAATGAATGAGCTTGTTTGTTTGTAAGTACAGAACATCCATTATATGTCAATAATTTTCCTTGCTCAAAATGGAAATGAGCTTTGTTTTATGAGTCCATTCAATCTCTATGGAAGTTGTTTTTATCCAACACGAAAAAAAATTGATAGCATAGATGGATTCATTTATTTATTTTGAGAGGAAGCATAGGGAATTTTAATTCCTTATAGAGAGCATGGAATTAGAGACCATTTGGTCCTTATGAATTTCAAGGGAACGACTGCCTCAATGAATTTCTAGTTGGATTAATTTCCTAGAACTTCTAACACTTGGTAATGTTCTTGTTTTATTCTTTTCTGTTTTTCTGTTTCTGTTGGTAGTTCACCTTTTTTTTTTTTTTTTTCTTGCTTTAAAAACGAATTTTCATTCCTCCATCATCTCTCTCTCTGTCTCTCTCGCTATATATATATATATAAACTGACTAAGAACATATCCGAATAACTATAGATTTGGGGACCAAAAACTCGGATTCGTGCCAAACTTGAAGGAAAGTTGTTCTACGCGTCAAGGGCTACAAATCTATCAGAAAAGAACTCATTTGCACTATTATTTTGATTCTAAGGTGGTTGTGCTTGAATTTTTCCTAATCCTGGATGCCTATATGCACTGCAGAGTAGAAGCAAACTTTAGTTTTGTGCGATGATTAGATTATTATTGAACCAAATATAGGCTAGGACTTTGATTCGATTATTATTAACCAAATGTAGGCTTGGACTTTGACTGGTTATTTGAAAATGTATGGAGTCGCTACCTAACAAGTGTTTGAATGTGTTGGGGCACGCAGCCTAATCCATTGGAAAAGTCTTGTTTTTAAGAAAAATATAAAAAAAAAGCATAGTAGTTTCATAAGAATTGGGGTTTACTAACCCCACTGTGAGTTTACTAACTCAAAATATGTGATTCTCTTGAAATAGGACAATTTGTGGACAAGGAAAAGCAAAAGCAAAATTAAAGAAACTTACAATTGCATTTCTGGATTCCCATGGCAAGAATGGAGGAGAAGATGAGTAAGATTAGGAGGATGAAGCGAATCAAGAAGAGTGTGATGGACGAGAAAATAATGCTGACAATGATGCGTAGTAGTTTTAATGGCGTTTGTGGAGAGCCACGGCCTTGTTGCTGGATCTATGTCTAGACCAACCTCGTACTTGAATGTGTTATGGATTTTGTGGATGTCCAAATATGTTTATTAACACTTCATGCTTACTTTTGGGAGTTTAACATGCGATTACCTCTATGTAGAGTCTAGTTTTCATGATTTTTGGTGTTATCATAAATATAATCTACTCATCTTAATTAGTTTTCCATGTTTTTTTTGGCGAATCAATTCTTCTCCAAGACAGTTGCCGATTGGTTTGCCCAGCTGTGGAATGCAAAACTCAACCTAGCAACCTTGGAACCTTTAATATGGCTGCAGTGAACCTAGTAATCTGCAGCAATGACATCTCCCCAGAAGAGGGGGATCATCTAGTCCGAAGCACTAAAAAAAATGAAAAATAAATAAATAAATATGCCAATTAAGTTAATGATAAGTAATGAATGAAACACCAGTTAAGAGAGGGAGTTCTGAAAACCATTCAAGACACGCACAAGGAAGATTTTGAAACACCAGTTGGAGAGGGAGTTCTGAAAACCAAGACATTGTTGAGTAATCGTGCACCTACATCAAGTGTAATCAAACTCTACCTTGTATATAGCATTCAACATTAAAAAAATGTAAATTTCAAATAGGATTTTGAAGCTCAAAGATCGATCAATTTGAGAAAGTCGTGGCCCCTAAAATTTAATTGGAGTAAAGTGGTGCATTAAATAAACAATAAAGAAACATTTTGTAAGGTCAATTTACTAATGATCAACTTAACTATCAATTGAAAGAGCAATAACGCATAGTTGACGACCCACATCCCATCTTCAAGTACAAGTAAAAAAAAACACTAAAACCCTTTGCACTTGTTTTTTAATCAAAAAAAAATTTATGTAACTTTTATTTTTTATTTTAATATGTTTGGTTGAACACACAAATTTAATGTGGTTGATGTTTTGGTATCCAAAGGAAATTTTTTATTTTAATATGTTTGGTTGAACACACAAATTTAATGTTGTTGATGTTTTGGTATCCCAAGGAAATTTTTTATTTTTAATATGTTTGGTTGAACACACAAATTTAATGTGGTTGATGTTTTTGTATCCAAAGGTTCTAGGAAATTCAAGCAAGAGTCTTGTTTTGATGATCCGAACCATTTTGTAACACCCTGAGTGTATCATTCAAGGAAAAAATTAGCTCACTCTGACAATCATAATATTTTTATTTTATTGCGTTTGTCCCTGAAAAAGATGACAAGTATGTTTTTAAAAATACTCTTTTTTTCTTGAGGCAAACACATAAAATAAAAAGACTATGATTGTCTGATCAATCTAATAAACTGATTTAGATCATCAAAACGAGATCCGAACCCACTATAGCGATCCCGGGTTTACCCTTGTTGTACAGTGATCCGGACATGTGTCCGTGGATGTTGGTAGTTGGTTATTATCGTGTTTACATTCCTTTTTCTTCATATTTGAGTTATAGGATGTGTTGGGCAGGTTTGTTACAGGTTGGTTGTGTTCGGGAGCCTAGTGTTGCTGCCCAGAATTTTGGACCTTCGCTCGAGCGAGGAGTTGGTCGCTCAAGCGAGAGTGGGGTTCGTGTTTGGTGGGTCGAGCCAGAGTGGCTCGCTCGAGCGAGCGGTTGCACCTGGTTCTGGACCTGAGAGCTGTCTTTCTTGGCTCGAGCGAGCTTCCTTCGCTCGAGCGGTCTGGATTTTTCTTCGCTCGATCGAGAACTTCTTGGCTCGAGCGAGAGTTTTCTGTGTCTGGTCGCTCGAGCGACCAAGCCTTCGCTCGAGCGAGCGTGTTTTATATCAGCGGACAGTAGCGTCTTAAACATCACTTTTTCAGTTCCTTTCTTTGAGCAAAACCTAAATCCGACACCCTCTCTCTCTAAACTTGTACTCTCTCTAAGATTTGATCTCCCTAGGGTGTGAATCTAGCCTAGGGCCTTTGTTAAAAAGATAGAGGGCGTTGAGGGCTTCGATTTAATCTGAAAAAGTTTGGATTTGGAGCAAGTTGATCTTCGAATCTTCATCTCCTTTGTGGCTTAAACTTCGAGGTAGGGATATCCTACTCCTCTCTATGGGTTTTGTCTTTAAATTTTGGTATTTTGAGATGTTGGGCTTGGTTTGGTAATTTTGTGAAAGTTTGGGGCTTTTGTGTAATTTTACAAAAGTTGGGGTTTTATTCATAATAAACCTAGATGCATGTTTAGCATAGAAAAATGGAATGATTGTTGAATCATTGATGAAAATGGGACCTAAGGGTTGAAATGTTAATTATGGGAATTGACCTAATTACATTGTTTAATTAATTGGGATAATTAATTGAGAAGAATGAAGAAATGAAATGTTGATTGAATATCCATTGTGCATTTATTTTCTGTTTAGAAATAACTGCTTTGGGCTATCGGTGGAGGATAGTCGTGATTGTTGTAGACAATGCATGATGATTAGGCAAACTGAAACTAATCAATGAAATGTGTCATGGAACTTGACGGTTGATAGAATACATTAACTGTATGTATTGGGTGATTGTATATAGAACCAATGTGTTTATATACGTTATGTGTAGAGGAGGAGATATGGGATCTACTCCACGGTTTAGGGGAAGATAGGGGATGTACCTCTAAACCGGATAGTGATGGGAGAAGATAGGGGATGAACTCCGTAGATACAGCTCATATGCTTGTCTAAAGAAGTGAAGATAGAGCTTATATGCTTATCTTTGTGATGTGTGGATATAGCCTTTATGCTTATCTGTGGATATTGTTGTTATACATATCTGTTATAGAATGTGGATATAGCTTATTTGCTTATCTGAGAATGTGGATATTGTTGTTATACATATCTGTTGAGCATGTGGGTAGTGCTTATATGCCTATCTGTTGAAAAAGGAGAAATGAAAAGTAATTGGGACTTGTAAGTCGTTTGACATAAATATATGATTTATGTGATTGTATCAGTGTTGGCCATCTATCAATTGCTAATATTTTAGGCATTGTTCATGGTTGGTTTAGTGTATTTCTACTGGGCTGTGGCTCACCCTATATGGGAATATCATTTTCAGGTGCAGGTAGCATGCCACCTCCAAGGACATAGCTGGGAGGCTAGAGGCAGGCATACTTTTGTTGCTTAACTTTTGATGTATTACATGTAACTTCAAGCCAAGGGCTTAATGTGTAAACGAGTTAGTACTCTTTTGTTGTAACCAAGTGTTAACTTGGAAAGCTGTAAGCCCGTAGGGCATTTTGTTATGATGTTAACATGTAATACTTATATAATGGAACTCTAATGAATAAAGGAATGTGGTTAGTTTATATGTAAATGCATGTCTTATCTGATGGGTTTAATGTTGTTATTTTGAGGGCGTTACAACTTGGTATCAGAGCGTACCGGGTTCGAATACTTTGGGTACGTGGGAAGTGATTAGGATCACAATGGGTTTGTCTCGCTTGATAGAGACTTAAATGTAGTATCATATGCTATGTGCTTAAGTGATAACATGCTTATGTGACTATGTGGGTATGGGATTTAATTTCTAGGATGTTGATTGGATCCTTGAGTTTCTGGGAGTCTTGTTGGAAAAGCACTTGATCAATGCTGTTTCTAACCGGAACTCTAGTAACGCCTCGGGACTATCATTATCTGGAAATGAAATTCGTAAGTGCTTATGTGTTTATGTGCTTATGTGGAATGAATTACAGTTGTCCATGCATTAGGACGTGAGTGTTTAGTTTCGGCACATTCATGAATGTGCTAACGTTCTGTGTTGCCTTTATTAGGATGTCAGGACGAGGAAGAGGAGCTAGGCGTGGTAGACTTGCGAGGCAGGAAGTACCGTTACCGGGTGAGATTCCGGCAGTGCAAGAGGGAGTTGGGCAGGCCAATGTGGCCGAGCCAGTGGGTCAGCAGGCTATGGGTGCCTTGGCCAGAGAGATAGCAGGAGCTTTGGGTATTCTTAGAGCTGGGAATCAGGTAGCTGAGACAGGGCCTTCTTTCTTGAAGAGGGAGTTTTTCCGGTCTAATCCGGATGAGTTTGTCGGGGATCCGAAGGAGCCACTGAAGGCTGATGAGTGGTTAGAACAAATGAGTAAGACGTTCGAGATGCTTGGCATCGAGGACGGAGCACTGAAAGTGACCTTGGCATCCTTCCAGTTGAAGGGAGATGCGGGTCAATAGTGGAAGTACGAGAAGGCTCGTGTTGGTGGTACTTAGGAGGCGTTTATAAATGCTTTTCAGGAGAGGTTTTTGTCTGCAGCAGCTAGGGAGAAGCTGAGGGATCAGTTTAGCCGGCTTAAACAGCAGGGCTTGTCAGTGGCCGAGTTTGAGGCTACTTTTACCAGTCTGTCCAGGTTTGCACCGGAACTGGTGGCGTCTGAGGAACGCCGTTGCTATGAGTTTGAGCGGAAGTTGAGGCGGGGCCTCAAGTTGAGAGTTGGTGGGTCTTACATCCGAGAGTATAGACACCTAGTTGATGCTGCTGCTCATATGGAGATTATGATGCAGGAGGAGGAGGAAGAACAGAGGGGCTCCAAGAGGAGCCAGGATAGTCAGAGTGATGGCAGGAGACAGAAGGGTTATAACCCTCAGCAGTCTCAGGGTGCAGTCTCTAGATCGACCTTTCCAGTGTCGAGTGTAGGCTCGGGGAGAGGCAGTCAGGGGGAATTCACTTGTTACAAGTGTGGCCAGTTGGGTCACAAGGTTTCAGTTTGCCTGCAGAAGGGTGGGGGTCAGAAAGCTGCTTCTTCTTCAGCTAGACCGCAGAGTCAGAGTTTGGGCAGGGGGCAGCCCTTGACTTGTTATTAGTGTGGACAGCCTGGGCACTTGAAGAGGTTTTGCCCGCAGTTGAGTGCCACTTCGGGAGCGTCTGGTTCTAGGCAGACGCAGGGTTTTCAGCCAGCTCAGTCTGTGCAGGCCTCGAGGGCCAATCCAGGAGTTTCGTCATCCCAGTCTGTGCAGCAGTCTTTTGCTCCGAGAGGTGATCAGGTAGACCAGGGGCCTACGGGGCGCGTGTATGCTGTTACCGCGCAGGATTTTGTACCGGCTCCATCAGTAGTGAGAGGTACTTTTCTGTTTTGCAACTCGGTTGCTAGTGTGTTGATAGACACGAGTGCATCTCATTCTTTTGTATCTGCTGCATTTGCATCTGTTTTGGAATTGGAGTTAGCACAGTTAGCATCTCCTATTTGTGTGGTATCGCCTTTGGGTGGTGAGTTGATTCTAAAACAGGGTGTTAGAGGATGTGATATAGAGGTCGCCGACTATAGGCTTCCTTTTCCGTTTGTTGTCATGCCCATGAAGGGCTTTGATGTTATTTTGGGTATGGACTGGCTATCGTCATACCGGGCTGTTATTGATTGCTACCGCCAGAGGGTCACGTTATGTACCTTGAGCGGGGAGTGGTTCCATTTCTTGGGAGACCGGGTTGGTAGTGTTTTGCCACCGGGGTTTGATTCGCGAGGGCGAAGTGAGCTTAGTAGTTTACTTGCCAGCTTTGAGAGTGGTGAGACCCAGCTTGTGTTGCCGAGGGTGGTTTGTGAGTATTCGGATGTCTTTCCCGAAGATCTTGTTAGTTTACCACCTCACCGAGAGATAGAGTTCTCTATTGATTTAGTGCCCGGTACGGCGCCGATTTCTATGGCACCTTACCGTTTTGCTCCAGCAGAGTTGGTTGAGTTGAAAGTTCAGCTCCAGGAATTGCTCGATAAGGGCTTTGTTCGCCCTAGTGTTTCACCGTGGGGAGCACCGGCACTCTTTGTTAAAAAGAAAGATGGTGCCTTGAGATTGTGTATTGACTATCGGAAGTTGAATCAGGCTACGGTTAAGAATAAGTATCCTATGCCCCGTATAGATGATTTGTTTGACCAGTTGAAGGGTTCTCGTTGTTTCTCTAAGATAGATTTGAGATCGGGTTACCACCAGTTGAGGGTCAGGGAAGAGGATATTCCGAAGACGGCATTCCGTACGCGGTATGGCCATTATGAGTTTCTGGTGATGCCATTTGGGCTTACCAATGCACCGGCAGTCTTTATGGACTTGATGAACCGGATTTTCCGGGAGTTCTTAGATCGATTTGTGGTCGTCTTCGTGGACGACATCCTTATCTATTCGCCTTCAGAGGAGGAGCACGAGGAACACTTGAGAGTGGTGCTTGAGTTGCTTAGAGCCCATAGGCTGTATGCCAAGTTTGGGAAGTGTGAGTTCTGGCTGAGGGAAGTCAAATTCTTAGGCCACGTGGTATCCGGGGAAGGGGTGTCTGTTGATACATCCAAGGTTGAGGCAGTGCAAGATTGGGCACAGCCTAAGAGTGTGTTTGAGATCCGCAGTTTTCTGGGATTAGCTGGGTATTACCGTCGGTTTGTGAAAGATTTCTCCAGGTTAGCGTCACCGTTAACTAGACTGACTCGGAAGGGAGTCAAGTTTGTGTGGAGTGAGACTTGTGAAAATTCGTTTCAAGAGTTGAAAGTTAGATTGACCACCGCTCCGGTGTTGATTATTCCGGAGAGAGGGTTGAGTTATGCGGTTTATTGTGATGCCTCACGAGAGGGTTTGGGTTGTGTGTTGATGCAAGAGGGGAAAGTGGTAGCTTATGGCTCACGTCAGTTGAAAATACACGAGAAGAATTACCCCACACACGACCTAGAGTTAGCAGCAGTGATCTTTGCCTTGAAAATCTGGAGGCACTACCTTTATGGTGAGAAGTTCGAGGTATTCTCGGATCATAAGAGTTTGAAGTATCTGTTTACACAGAGAGACTTGAATTTGAGGCAGAGGAGGTGGATGGAGTTCATCGAGGATTATGATTTTGAGTTGCACTATCATCCGGGAAAGGCCAATGTTGTGGCCGATGCCCTTAGTAGGAAGACCATTAGTGATGTAGCTTGTATAGCCATCCGGGAATGGGAGATGTTGGGAACGCTTGATGAGTTTGATTTGCTACTGGGCGAATCTGTTGAGGCTGCGGCCTTGTTTTCTGTTGTTGCGCAACCTACACATGTGATTAGAGTGTTAGAGGCACAGAGAGGTGACCTTGAGGTAGAATCCCTCCGAGAGAAGATCTCCAGTGGAAAGGTTGAGAAGGGTTTGACGGTGTATCCCGACCTGAGTGTGAGATACCGAGACCGTTTGTTTGTACCGGAGTCTTGCCGTGAGGAAGTACTCCGAGAGTTTCATCATTCGCGCCTTGCGGTGCATCCGGGAGGTACTAAGATGTATCAGGATTTGGGTCGCCAGTTTTGGTGGCAGGGTATGAAGAGAGATGTGGCTGTTTTCGTATCAAAGTGCCTTACTTGCCAGCAAGTGAAGGCCGAGCATCAGAGGCCAGCGGGTTTGTTGCAACCCTTGCCTATTGCCGAGTGGAAGTGGGAGCATGTCACTATGGACTTCGTTGTAGGTCTTCCGAGGACTCAGCGGGGTAGTGATGCTATTTGGGTGGTTGTAGACCGGTTGACTAAGTCGGCGCACTTCATTCCTATGCGCGTGAGAGATTCGGTAGATCATCTTGCCGATTTGTATATTCGGGACGTAGTGAGATTGCACGGGGTCCCAATGACGATCATCTCAGATAGAGATCCTCGTTTTACTGCTAGGTTGTGGCAGAGTTACAGAGTGCCTTGGGCACTAAGTTGACTTTTAGTACGGCCTATCATCCTCAGACTGACGGGCAGTCCGAGCGTACTATCCAAATCCTCGAGGATATGCTTCGGGGTTGTGTCCTTGACTTCAGTGGGACGTGGGAGAGGCACTTGCCTTTGGTAGAGTTTGCCTACAACAACAGTTTTCAGTCTAGCATCGGCATGACACCGTTTGAGGCCTTGTATGGCCGACCGTGTAGGTCTCCAGTGTGTTGGGCCAAGGTGGGTGATGCACCTTTGTTGGGTC
Source organism: Camellia sinensis (assembly GCF_055761805.1). Lineage (NCBI taxonomy): Eukaryota > Viridiplantae > Streptophyta > Magnoliopsida > Ericales > Theaceae > Camellia > Camellia sinensis. The sequence goes on along the minus strand of NC_138971.1, from coordinate 126,556,245 downwards.
CGGAGTTGGTTAGGGAGACGACGGAGAAAGTTGAGCTTATCCGTAGGAGGCTTGTTACAGCCCAGAGTCGACAAAAGAGTTATGCCAACCGTAGGAGGAGGCCTTTGGCGTTTGAGGTAGGTGATCATGTCTTTCTGAAGATATCACCTAGACGAGGCCTGATGAGGTTTGGGAAGGGTGGAAAGTTATCCCCTCGGTTTATTGGTCCTTTTGAGATCCTTGAGCGGATAGGTGAGGTTGCTTATCGGTTAGCCTTGCCGCCGCAGTTGTCCGGAGTGCATGACGTGTTTCATGTGAGTATGCTTCGGAAGTATGAGTCAGATCCATTACATGTATTGGATTGGACCGATTTAGAGGTAGATGAGGATGCCTCGTATGAGGAGAGACCGGTTCGGGTCTTGGATAGGCGGGATCAGGTCCTGCGTGGCAAGACCATTTCTTTGGTGAAAGTCTTGTGGAAACATCACGGAGTGGAGGAAGCCACTTGGGAACGTGAGTTGGGAGTCCGTGAGAAATATCCGGACTTGTTTGTTGATGTGTGATCTTGTATTTAAATTTTACATTTTGTTGAACTTAAGAGCTTTTATATATGTCTTAAGTTGTGAAACATTGAAAATGTTTTGGTTATTGGAAGTATGTTTTGGAACTTGCCTCATATGGAAGTTGAATGTAACATTATATGTGTTAAGTATATTGTTGACATTGGAAAGTTAGTGCATAATGTTGGTGCATGTTACAAGTACATATGTTATTTACATATTGTGAAATGTCTCTTGTTAAAGGGATGGGATGACCGGTAATGGGTCGAATTGTTGAATGTTAAATTGTAACATTGTCTAAAATGAAGGAAAACTTGTTTTTGAAAACTTGTGCTTAATTTCGGGGGCGAAATTCTTTAAGGGGGGGAGGTTATAGCGATCCCGAGTTTACCCTTGTTGTACAGTGATCCGGACATGTGTCCGTGGATGTTGGTAGTTGGTTATTATCGTGTTTACATTCCTTTTTCTTCATATTTGAGTTATAGGATGTGTTGGGCAGGTTTGTTACAGGTTGGTTGTGTTCGGGAGCCTAGTGTTGCTGCCCAGAATTTTGGACCTTCGCTCGAGCGAGGAGTTGGTCGCTCGAGCGAGAGTAGGGTTCGTGTTTGGTGGGTCGAGCCAGAGTGGCTCGCTCGAGCGAGCGGTTGCACCTGGTTCTGGACCTGAGAGCTGTCTTTCTTGGCTCGAGCGAGCTTCCTTCGCTCGAGCGGTCTGGATTTTTCTTCGCTCGATCGAGAACTTCTTGGCTCGAGCGAGAGTTTTCTGTGTCTGGTCGCTCGAGCGACCAAGCCTTCGCTCGAGCGAGTGTGTTTTATATCAGCGGACAGTAGCGTCTTAAACATCACTTTTTCAGTTCCTTTCTTTGAGCAAAACCTAAATCCGACACCCTCTCTCTCTAAACTTGTACTCTCTCTAAGATTTGATCTCCCTAGGGTGTGAATCTAGCCTAGGGCCTTTGTTAAAAAGATAGAGGGCGTTGAGGGCTTCGATTTAATCTGAAAAAGTTTAGATTTGGAGCAAGTTGATCTTCGAATCTTTATCTCCTTTGTGGCTTAAACTTCGAGGTAGGGATATCCTACTCCTCTCTATGGGTTTTGTCTTTAAATTTTGGTATTTTGAGATGTTGGGCTTGGTTTGGTAATTTTGTGAAAGTTTGGGGCTTTTGTGTAATTTTACAAAAGTTGGGGTTTTATTCATAATAAACCTAGATGCATGTTTAGCATAGAAAAATGGAATGATTGTTGAATCATTGATGAAAATGGGACCTAAGGGTTGAAATGTTAATTATGGGAATTGACCTAATTACATTGTTTAATTAATTGGGATAATTAATTGAGAAGAATGAAGAAATGAAATGTTGATTGAATATCCATTGTGCATTTATTTTCTGTTTAGAAATAACTGCTTTGGGCTATCGGTGGAGGATAGTCGTGATTGTTGTAGACAATACATGATGATTAGGCAAACTGAAACTAATCAATGAAATGTGTCATGGAACTTGACGGTTGATAGAATACATTAACTGTATGTATTGGGTGATTGTATATAGAACCAATGTGTTTATATACGTTATGTGTAGAGGAGGAAATAGGGGATGTACTCCGCGGTTTAGGGGAAGATAGGGGATGTACCTCTAAACCGGATAGTGATGGGAGAAGATAGGGGATGAACTCCGTAGATACAGCTCATATGCTTGTCTAAAGAAGTGAAGATAGAGCTTATATGCTTATCTTTGTGATGTGTGGATATAGCCTTTATGCTTATCTGTGGATATTGTTGTTATACATATCTGTTATAGAATGTGGATATAGCTTATTTGCTTATCTGAGAATGTGGATATTGTTGTTATACATATCTGTTGAGCATGTGGGTAGTGCTTATATGCCTATCTGTTGAAAAAGGGGAAATGAAAAGTAATTGGGACTTGTAAGTCGTTTGACATAAATATATGATTTATGTGATTGTATCAGTGTTGGCCATCTATCAATTGTTAATATTTTAGGCATTGTTCATGGTTGGTTTAGTGTATTTCTACTGGGCTGTGGCTTACCCTATATGGGAATATCATTTTCAGGTGCAGGTAGCATGCCACCTCCAAGGACATAGCGGGGAGGCTAGAGGCAGGCATACTTTTGTTGCTTAACTTTGGATGTATTACATGTAACTTCAAGCCAAGGGCTTAATGTGTAAACGAGTTAGTACTCTTTTGTTGTAACCAAGTGTTAACTTGGAAAGCTGTAAGCCCGTAGGGCATTTTGTTATGATGTTAACATGTAATACTTATGTAATGGAACTCTAATGAATAAAGGAATGTGGTTAGTTTATATGTAAATGCATGTCTTATCTGATGGGTTTAATGTTGTTATTTTGAGGGCGTTACACCCACCATGGATCTCTCAAGTTCCCTCAAGTTCAAATCTAAACTTGCTAATGAAACATGAGGTGATCGACCAAATGGAGAAGCATGAAAATAGAAAATTTAGGGATTCAAAATAAACACCATTTAGCAACAAGATGAATCTCATATACTAATAAACCCAAAAATAAATAACATCAACAAAAACAAATAAAAGAGTGTAACAATGTATTGCTTATGAGAACCAAAAAACCCTTTGGAAAAACCCTAATGATGTGTTTGGTTGAGGGGTTTAGGGAGGAATTTAGAAAGGGAAAGAGAAAATATGTGTGAAACTAAGTGAAATGTAAATATATTTTATTCACATTTTACCTAACTTTTTATTTTCCTTTCCAAATTTCTCATCAAATCTCCCAACCAAACACAACGTAAAAGCAACCAAGAGAAGCTTAAAATTGGGCTATTGTATATCACCGTAAAATGAGAACAAAATCACTGGATAATCGGACAGAAATTGCCACCATAATCCATGAGAGAGAAAGCCTCTAGGAGTCGATGAGAGACAGAGAGAGTGTGTTTATTTAAAAAGGGGATCCAACATTGGTTTTGTTCCAAAAATTGGGAGGAAAAATTTGACTAATGTTTCTACCCCTTAAATTTTTACTCTCAAAATAATTAGTCTTTTTTAAAAAATTTAATTTTTTTGTATAATTATTACATTTTAAAAATATTAATTTTTTTAAAATTACTCTTTGATAATATATTTTTTAAAAAATATTAATTATCATAATTGTACTTTTTATATTATTAATGAATTTAAGAAAATGATAAAATAAGAAATTTATAGTATTTGAGTCCTTAATCTTTGAGAATGAACTAATATTTTAGGGCAATAAAAAATAAAATAAAAAACTAATATTTTAGGATGGAGAAAATAATAATTTCATTAAAACCATGAACAATATTATAGATCCATATTTTTATATCCATAAATTCATCCAATGTATGATAAGAAAGTTGAGTCTCATTTTATTAGGTGGGTAACAAATACATATCCGGCCATATCATTGTGACACCATTGTGAAAACTTTTTGAAAGTTTCAAATATTTTTCTAAAAACATATGTCTAAACATCGTTAGATATTTAAATATCATTATTTTTTTACAACCAATTAAATTTAACTTCTTATATTTTTAATAAGATTTTTAGTATATTTAGAATTATTTTGGTGCAAATAACATATTAGGTGAAAATAAATCTTAAAATATAATCTTGTGAATTGTTTAATCCTTCCTTCTTCTTTTTTTATTTATAAAATCAAAGGACCCATTAAAGTAGAAATCATACAAAATAATAATCATTTAGGCGCCGTTTGGTAACACTTACGTTTTCAATTTTCTATTTATATTTACAAAAATTTTAAAAACTCAAATAAAAATTTGTTTGGTAAAATTTTGATTTATAAATTAGTGGTATCAGTTTATAAATTTGGCCAAAAAATGTAAACTCAAAAAACGTGTTTCCATTTTGAGTTTTCAGTTTTTTTTTTTTTTTACCACCCAACACTAGCGACCACCCGCCACCATTTTCCACTACCGTCTTCCGCCACCACCACCCACCCCCCACCACTACCTGCCACCACCATTCACCATTCACCACCCACCACCCCCCACCACCACCACCATCACCACCCCACTCGCTACCATCCGCCACCGTCACCGACCCACCATCGGCCACCTACCCACCACCACCCGTCATCCGCTACCCACCCGCCACCACCACCCACCACCCGCCACCACTACCACCACCACCCACCACCCGCCACCGTCACCCACCCACCTACCACCACCATTACCCACCCGGCACCCACCTGCCACCACCACTCACCACTCACCACCACCCGCTACCGTCACCCACCCACCCACCCACCACCACCACCACCCACCACCCACCACCACTACCCACTCGCTACCACCCACCACCCGCCACCATTACCCACCCACCCACCACTACCACCACCCACCCGTCACCCACCTGCCACCACCACTTACTCGCTACCACCCACCACTGTCACCTACCCACCCACCATCACCACCCGCCACCACCACCCATCCGCCACCTCCCGCCGTTTGCCACCCATCCGCCACCACCACCACCACCACCCACTCGCTACCATCCACCGCCCGCCACCGTTACCCACCCACCCACCACCACCCGCTACCATCCACCACCCGCCACGTCACCCACCACCAACACCACCCACCCGCCACCACCCGCTACCCACCACCCACCGTTACCACTTTCCACCGCCGTCTTCCGCCGCCACTTGTCATTTCTCCCACTTTTTTATATTTTTAAATTTTTTAAACATTTTGTCAATTACCAAATGTATTTGTAGTTTATGTTTTTCTAAAAATAAACAAAAAATAAATAAAAACCAATTTATAAAATTTTTGTAAATATAAACTGAAAACGTAAATGTTACCAAACATTTGGATTTAATTTTTAAAAGATAAAAGTGAGTTTCTCTAAATGTAAAATTACACATTTAAGTAATCTGCACTACAGAAGTTTTAGATTTTCACTCATTTTGGAACAAATCTCACATTACGAACAAAAACGTAATAATTCAATATAACACTTCAATAACGTAATACTCCAATGTGACACACTAAAAAACTTAGTGTACTTTTTCTAAACGTAACGTAACACTCCAATATAACACACAAGAAAACTTCTTAGTATATTTCACACTCCAATCAATGTAATCCTTAATGTAACACACAAAAACAATAAAAAATTTCTTACTGTACTTTTTCCAAACATAACACTCACAGTTTGAAATTATATATTTGCCTAAAACTTAGAGCTTCGTTTGGGAAGTGGGTTTGCATTTTGGCTTTTTGACTTTTTGGCTATTTTAGCCTGGAATAGAAAGTCTCGTTTGGGTTAGACTTTTTAAATTTTTTGACTTTTGTAAGAGAAAAAGTGAAATGATTATGATTTTGATGTGACATTTTATGTTTGATTTTTAACATATTTTATCTTTTTATGACTATTTTAGCCTTTTAGCCCCTGACTTTTACATGCCAAACGACGGCTAAGGGGTTTTTGTACTCTTTTTGGAATGGTTTGAAGAATTTCATATTTTTTTTTGAAGTATTACATTGAAATGTTACGTTTAGAAAAAATACACTGAGGCGTTTTTTTGAAGTGTTACATTTGAGTGTTACCATTTGAAATTATACATTTGCCTAAAACTTACTAAGGAGTTTTTGTACTCCTTTTGAAATGTTTAAAGAATCTCACATCTTTTTGGAATGCTTGAAAAATCTCATATTTCTAGTCATTTTTATACTCCTTTTGAAATGTTTTCTAAATAAAAAAGATTTTTATATAAAAATTCATCTCAAATTTAATTTTTATAAATTGTGTATTTTACCTTTCTAACCAAAATAAATAAATAAATGTATAACCATAAATTTAATTTCTAAATGATATATTAAATCTACCTTTTGAAAATCAATGAAACTAATTGGTTTATAAGAAAATCTTTTCCTCGAGATGGGATTTATAGGTAAATTTTTCTAAAATATTGGGTCCTAATTTTTCCGTTGAAAATTTTAAAATGAGATGCAATGCTTAATTAATTTTTTAAAAAAATACCAAAAAAAAAAAATTTATTCACATTTGATCATTCTAATAATATAATTTTTTATTTTTTATTTTATCAATTTAAATTTTTAATTTTTTCAATCTAAACCATATCTTTTTCTATTAAGTAAAATTGATGAAAAAAAATATTTTAATTATTAAATTCAGTGAAAATAGATTAAGAGAATTAAGAATGAATATATTCGTAAATATGTGGGAGTAGCACCAATCGAAGATAAGTTGAGAGAGAATAGATTAAGATGGTTTGGTCATATACCACGGAGACACAATAGTGAAGAGATGTGATACAGTGACGGTAGATGGAAGTGTTAAGGGAAGGGACAAACCTAATTGATGTGGGCAAGTGTAATAAATAAAGATATGAATCTTTATAATTTGACTAAGCAAATAGAGAAGAAGAATTCATATAACTCATCCTATTTAATGGGACCTAAAGACTTGGTTTGATTTGATTATTAAATTCATTCGAAATGAGTAATAAGTAGAGCGTCTTGAATTTAGGAATATGCATCAATCAACTTAAAAGACTCTCAAGTCTAAATTATCTTCAAAACTAAGTGTATTTATTGGCATTTTGATCTCATCTAGAAATTTATTGAACAGGGTGTTGATCTCGATCATATTGGAGACAAGTACTTTGACTTTTACCATATCTTCATGCATTGACTCTATGATCTCTAATGGTGTAGCCATTGTCAAGGATCAATTACTTTAATATCACTTGTTACATACCTTCTTGTTAACAAAATTAACAAAAATAAAAATAAAAATAAAAGAAATAGGAGAGAGAGAGACTCATTTTGAAGGGAGGAAGACCTCTAATTAGTTCACATAGAGGAGAACATGACCTCTTGTTCTTCACAAATGAAGAGTTCTGATAATAGTTTTCATTTTCCACTTTTATTAATAAATATGATTTATATACAAGGAAACTAAAACATATGATCTAAACCCATGATCCTATGTGATAGGATAACTACCCACTAGTTTACTAGCCCATGACCCCTAGCACTAACTAATATCTAATAAATAATAAAATAAAAATAAATAACATTTTTAATAAAATGATGAGTCTAAGGTATTGATCAATAAAACATTAAATAGTTGCATTTTTTTTTTTTTGGTCAATTGCTAGGAAAGTAATTACATGAGGCTTTATTTGGGAAGTTGGTTAATTTTTTAATCTTTTAACTATTTTAGTCTGGGCTAAAAGGCTTCGTTTGGGTTAGGCTTTTTGAATTTTTTTATTTTTGTGAGAGAAAAAACGAAATGATTATGGTTTGAATGTGAAATTTTATCTTATTGACTTTTTAACCTATTTTATCTTGTCGTGGCTATTTTAACATTTTAAACCCAAAAACCTTTTTGCCAAACAAGGGTTATTACGTCAAATTGACTATTAACCCAACAATAACTAAAAAAGCAACAATCACCAAACATAACAACTATCACAATTACATACAACTTATAAACCCAACGTGAGAAGAAATAATCAACTATTGCATACAAACATATAATGGGCATTTAAGAAATGCTTATAGTTGGAGCCAAATAAAACTTGTGTTTGAGTTTGTCATATAATGGGAAAAAATCATTCATATGGGTGTTGCCTTGGTAACCAATTACTCATAGAATTGAAGGCGTCGTAATGGGTTATTCGTTCATAGAGAAGCAAATAACCCATTGAGAAAATACCAATACAACGTTCTGATCACTGTCCATGGAGATAAAAACACCAAGTTCTTCCACCGAATGGCCGCTTGGAGGAAGCAAAGGAATAAAATCAGCATTTTGCAGTTGGAGGAGGGGTCAACAATAACAGAACAAAAAGCCATCCAACAACAATTTGAGGCTCATTTCAAGAATCTTTTCAGCGGAGAACAAGACAACACGAGACCTCCAGAAACTCCCACTCAGTTAGGAATACAAATTTGTGGCGGATGGGTCATGGAGAGCAGCAATTTGTAGTGCAGGAATTACTTGGGTATGTTACAATGCAAGGCACCAGCAAGTAGCGCAGAGATCTACCAAGCTAATCCATCATCCAGCATTAGCAGTGGGGTAAAAGCTTTGCTTTGACGCTATTCAGTGGGCGAGAAGACGTGGTGTGCTCAGCATTATAATATACACTTGACTCCCAACAAATAATTTTGGCCCTAAACAGTAGTTCTGCATCTGATTGGAATGTATCCACTATAATTAATGACATATGATATTGTACTGGGTAGTAGGTATTTTAATGTTCTTATTCTATGTAAAGTTGAACGGTCTGTTGTAAAGTCAGCTCATGATCTGACTAGATGTGTAAACGATTTTCTTACTTTATAAATGTCAATGTTTCATATGTGCTCACAAAAATGGGTTATTTATTCTAAAGTGATGGGCTCAAAATGAGTGCTACTAATAGTCTGCATGATGTTTCTTCGGACTCTCCACTCACCTAAATTACTCCCCGCGTATTTTTCTTTGAGCATCTACGGTAATCCCAACTATACTCTTCCTCCAGTAACCCCCTTTCCCAGCTTCCCCAGCCTGTTCCGCCCCCAGCCTTTTCCCACCTTCAGCACCACCCCCCCAACCCACCTCCCCCTCGTGCTGTGATCTCCTCTCCCTTACCTCCCATCCCAATTTTACCCACTTCCTCTCTGTCTAAGGGAAAGAAGAAGAGGAAGAAGGGATTGCAGAGAGGCAAAAGAGGGTGGTAAGCAGTTGGAAGGTGCCAGGGTGGGTCTGGAGAGTGTGGAGAGGGGTTGGTGATTATAGGCAAGGAGGGTCACCGAAGCTGGGAATGGGAAAGAGAGGGAGGCGAACGGGAGTTGGTGGTGGCGCATAATGGCTGGGATAGGAGTATGGTTAGGGTTTAGGAGGCTAGATGTGGATATAAAATCAGTATTTTGGGATGGGATAAACTAGTAATAAAAAAAAAATGTAGGGGTGGGGGTCCATGAAAACCTGGTGGGGACAAATAACAATACCTGCTCAAAATCCAAGTCAGTCATTATGTACATATTTTCTATATGGATTTAATATTTATATATCACCACTCTTTGCTATAATTTACAGCTGATAAGCATTCAATCAAGAGATAAGAAAGCAAACTACACAACTGTACACAAATTTTCAGCTCAAAATTCCCAATCCTTCATGTTTGAGTTGAATAGTGTTAAAAACAAACACTCAACTGTCACCACCTGTTAGATCATGCACTGGAAGCAAAAATATAATAAATCAAAAGATTAAGAATGCAAAGTTCATCGCTATGCAATACATAGGCTATGCAAAATCAAGGTATGATATGTAAGTTGATTGATGCCAGTAATTCATTACATGATCTTTACACCACAGCATATTCAAGCTTGATGGTATCAACAAGCAAAGACTTTGTTCAGTTCAGGAAAAACTGTAATCTGACCTACCTGACGAAAAACATCAACCCAGGAAGTGAGAAAGATTACAACTTCAAGCAGCCAAGGGCTACATCCAAAAATAAAAGCTGTATACAACCTAATTGCAACCAAGACACCCAAAAAAAAAAAAAAAAAAAAAAAAATTTCCCCAACTTCACAGTTCATATCCACAGAATTGGAAGGGCAGAGCAAAAATATTAATTTTTGCGGCTTCGATTAGGTGATGAGGGCTGGTTCTGTGGAACCAGACGAGGAACCAGAGACTTCACCTGCCACATTCTTGAGTTTCAGAGATGCTGACTCACCAGAAGATCTGGATTCTGACACGGAATCAATGTCGAAAGTGTCCGGAAGATTTTCAGAAGAATCGCCTGTGCAGAGCTGTTAAAAAATAAAAAATAAAAATTTCTTAAGATGTGAATTTATACTGACTAATCCATCTTCCTTTAGGTTGTGTTTGAGTTTATGAGTTTGAAATGAAAGGATTTGGCACTATTCATTCAAGGAGAATAGCTCAAATTCAGATTTAGTAGTTTAGAAATTGATTTTAAGGAATTTGAGAGTTTTGTTGGCATAACCGGTGTAAAATAGTTAACTGAAATCCTTCAACGCTAATGGTCCTAATAAAATACTTCTCTTCAATTTCTATTTTATCTTCCCCTTCAGTTTCTCAACCCACCATAGTAGCTAAATCTCCTATATTTCTACAAAATTAAACCTTCAATCCCTTCATTTGAAATCCATCCATTGCCCAAAATTTCCAGTATGTTTAAGTAGAGCTTTCTAAAAATTGCTCCAAAATATTCGAAATCTATCCATCGCCCAAAACTTACAATATATATATATAATTTTTTTTGGCAACAAGAAAAGAATCTTTTGAAAATGACGACATCTTGGACTTTTAATAATAGCATTTCTATAAGATAATTGTTTCTACTACAAATATAATCAAAGAGAATAATATAGTGCTTCCAAACATAATTTCGGGACATAATTATATAATGCTTGGTGTGATGAATCCTCATCAACTCATCTACAAAGCAGGCATTACATGTCTTTTCCTATAATCACTTATTAGTGACATTCAAGCATGTTTCACACATGTTGCAGAGTCGTAAATATTTTTCAAAATAGATTTGAATATCCAAAAACTCCGCCGAGATTGTTAACAACTCCGCCAGTCCCAAGCCCGGGTTAAAGAGGAGGGTTGTGTGTTAGGTAACCGACAGCTAACACGTAAAAAAACCACTCAGATCCCTTATGACAATGAATCCTACTTTGAATCATTTAAATGCTAGGTCGTTCCCCTCACATGACACGTTGCGCTTGCCTCCGGGTGTTTCAAAAAGTGAGCTAGGAGCGCCACATCGACACTTGGGTGCAGTGAAAAATAGGCAAAAGTTCCCGCGTTTCTTTTGGCGAGCACGGGTAAAAAAGCTAGTCCAAAACTATAAATTTAGGGTAGCCACTTGGAACATAGGAACCTTAACTGGTAAGACGATAGAATTGGTAGCTTGCGTACAAGAAACTAAGTGGACGGATGAGAAAGTTAGAGAAATTGAGAATACCAGTTTTAAACTCTATTATAGTGGTAAGGATAGACGCAAGAATAGGGTAGAAATCATAATTGCCAAGGGTCTTGTGGAGAATATAGTGGCGGTCACTAAGAAAGGGGATAGGATTATGCTAATTAAACTAGTTATTGGAGGGAATATTGTGAACGTTATTAACGCATACGCCCCTGAAGTAGGATTAGATGATCAGACTAAGAGGGATTTTTGGGAGCAAATGGATGAGATCTTACAGGAAATACCCGTAGAAGAAAAACTGGTTATAGGTGGAGATTTTAATGGCCATGTGGGCATAAATAAACTAGGCTATGAAAGGGTGCATGGTGGATACGGTTTTGGTGACAGAAATGAGGCTAGAGAGAGTATCTTGGATTTTGCGTTGGCTTTTGACCTAGCGGTGAGCAATACTATGTATAAAAAGAGGGAGGAGCATTTGATAGAAAAGTGAACCGTCTAAAATGTAATGATTGTAAGGTGATTCCTGGAGAGAGCCTAGCCTCTCAACATATGATTTTGATACTAGATTTATGTTTTAGAGGGCAATACAAAGCTAAAAATGATGATGGGCGTCGTAGGACGAGATGGTGTGACCTAAAAGGGAATAAACTAGAATTATTTAAGAATCGAATGGATAAGGAAGGTGCTTGAGACTTGGAAGATGATGCTAACACTATGTGGAACTCGATGGCCAATTAAATGAGAAGAATCTCAAGGGAAGTGCTTGGAGAGTCGAAAGGAATGAGACCTAGCTTTAGGGAAACTTGGTGGTGGAGGGAAGAGGTTCAAGCGGTAGTTAAGGCAAAAAAATAGTGCTTTAAAAAATGGCAGAAGAATAGAACTGAGGAAAACCTTAAGAGCTATAGATTGGCTAATAAGAAGGTCAAGAAAGTAGTGAGAGAGGCTAAGTTGAAAGCTTATGATGACCTATATACTAGACTAGATAGTAAGGAGGGAGAGAAGAGGGTATACAAGCTTGCAAAGATACGCGAGAGGAAAACAAGAGATTTTAATCAAGTTAAGTGCATTAAGAGCGAGGATTCTAAGATATTGATGAAGGATGAAGAGATTAAAGAAAGATGGAAGAATTATTTTGAGAAACTATTAAATGAGGAACATAGAGGTACGACAATAGGGGAAAAAATAGCCAATAGTACAATAAACCAAGACTATAGGTTCTATCACAGGATTAAGAACTTTGAAGTGGAGATTGCACTTAAGAAGATGAAATCAAATAAGGCTTTAGGACCCGATGATATTCCTATTGATGCTTGGAAGTGTTTGGGTAAAAAAGGAGTTGCTTGGTTGACTAGGTTGTTTAGCAAAATTTTGTTGACTAAGAACATGCCAGATGAGTGGAGGAAGAGTATTTTAGTGCCAATCTACAAGAATAAAAGTGATGTCCAAAATTGCAACAACTATAGAGGAATCAAGCTAATGTGTCATATAATAAAAGTGTGGGTGAGGGTGATAGAACGTCGATTGCGAAATATAACAGAAGTGTCAGAGAATCAATTTGGGTTTATGTCTGGCAGGTCAACAATAGAAGCGATCTATCTTTTGAGGAAAGTAATAGAAAAGTATAAAGAAAAGAAAAGAAAAGAAAAGAAAAGAAACGAAACATTCATATGGTGCTTATCGACTTTGAGAAAACATATGATAGAGTACTCCGAGATATAATATAGTGGGTGTTAGAAAAAAAAAAAGGTGACAAAATGTTACATTGATGTGATTAGGGACATGTATGAAGGGGTTGTAACCACTATTAGATCGCCAGCTATAGAGATTAATGAATTTCTTATCACTGTAGGGTTACACCAAGGATCTACATTAAGTCATTATCTTTTTATTTTAGTTATGGATGAGTTGACGATAAATATTCAGGATGATGTGCCATGGTGTATGCTTTTTGCAGACGATTTTGTGCTAGAAGAGCAGATTAGAGAAGGAGTTAACACAAAGTTGGAGATTTGGAGAAAAGCTCTTAAATCTAAAAGATTCTGGATAAGCAGAACTAAGACAGAGTACGTGGAGTGTAAATTTAGTAACAGTAACAATGAAAACAGATGAGAAGTGAAGATTGAGAATCAAAAACTATCTAAGAGTGAATATTTTCATTATTTAGAGTCGATTATCACAACATCGGGGGAGATTGATACAAATGTGGCCCATAGGATTAAGGCGGGATGGTGTAAGTAAAGAAGTGCATCTGGAGTATTGTGCGATAAACGAATACCCACTAGACTAAAAAGGTAAGTTCTATAGAACGGCTATTAGACTAGCAATGTTATATGGGATGGAGTGTTGGGCAATCAAGAAACAATATGTAGAAAAGATGCGTGTGGCTGAGATGAGGATGCTAAGGTGGATGTGTGGTAAGACTAGACAAGACAAAATTAGGAATGAGTGTATTCAGGAATTGGTAGGAATAGCACCAATAAAAGATAAGTTGAGAAAAAATCGATTGAGATGGTTTGGTCATATTCAATGGAAACCAACAGAGGCAATAGTGAAGAGATGTGATGTTGTAACTGTAGATGGAAGTGTTAGGGGACGGGGTAGGCCTAGATTAACGTTGACTAGTGTTGTAAATAGAGATATGAATCTACTTAATTTGACTAATGAAATGGCCTTTGATAGAGCCGCGTGAAGAAGAAGGATTCATGTAGCCGACCCCATTTGAGGGGACTTAAGACTTGGTTTGGTTGGTTAGTTGGTTTGTAGATTTGAATATCCAAAATTTGAAGAACTCTAAAACTTGGCCAAAATTTTGTCAGTATAGAATAATTACATTTGTCCTAAAGATTTCACATGCAATATGCAGAATATTGTAGGGTGATCAACAAGCAAACATAATTTGACATCTAGTGACTATAAGGATTCTTCCTTGAATTTGTTGCCAATCAAAGCCATTGTGACACTCCACCATATCACCTCCTATATCCACCGACGCTATTATCAATAGAACAAATCGACAAGACAGAACCAATACAAAACAGCCTTTGCCAATGAATAGGATAAATCAACTACAATAAAGCACAAACAACATATAACATGCTGCGTGTAATATAAAGGGGAAATAACTTGACAGTGGTGCCAGTAATGATAATTAATTACCAAAAGGTGTAAAACATTATAAATATTAATAATTAAATTATAAAATAGAGATAAAATAAAGATCTGCCACTAAACAAGGTTTTCTGGTGATTGAGGATGAACAAACTACACAATTGGAAATATGTATAAACAACAATATTGCATTGAAATCAAGATAACACCATTACCGTAACAAATACTGTAGACCAAAAACAACCAATTTTAATTACTGCCAACAGAAATTGAACTGAAATAGATAATATCACAGATAGATGGTGTCTCAAGTTGTATAGACCCTCTTAGTTCATCTAATCACCGATCAAAGCACACTGAACACAGCATGAAAGGCATTGGTGTCATCTCAAACTAGAAAGGGAGAAAGGATCCAGGTCTCTTAGTTTATGTTTCCATTTATAAAAGATTCCTTTCCCTAATATTATTTTCCCATCAATTTTCATTTGACTATGCAAAAAGTTGAATGCGCCAGATGTGATTTCTTCAATGTTCTGCCTCGTTTGGGAACATGCTTTTTTAGTAACTTTTTGGCTAAAATATGATATAAAAAAACTAGTATGTTTGTGATGACTTTTTGGCTTTTTACGAAAAGATGTGCAAAAAGTACAGAGAAAAAGGAATCTTTGACTTTTTGGTATAGGTTGTTGGCTTTTTGGCTTTTTTAGTAATTTTTTGACTTTTTGACTAAAAAAGCCACTTGCCAAATGAGGTTATATCAGTACCATCATAAAAATGAAAAAAAATATATATATATATTTATAATAGTAATATAAGAAGTTATAGTAGTAGTGGTCCATTTCAGATAGTGCATATAAACAGGCCCCCCAGAAATATGCACATTTCAATTTCCAGCAAAATCCATGATTGAAAGTTGACAACTCCATGATTTAACAGGTAATATAATTTACCTCAAGTTGGTTCAACATATCAACCGCAGCTTCCAAGTCTCCATTATTTGCCACGTAGACATCAGAAAGGGACTCCTCAGATAAACCAGGAAATATCATCTGAAGATATGCCAAATCCATGTCAAATTCTTCATCCATCATCTGTTTTTCTGTCATCTCTTTCGTATTTTGTGATGATGAACCATAAGAGCCATGGACAGAGTTTGCCTTCCATGTGTAATCCTCAAGAGTCAGGGTACAATGTCCAACATAGTTTTGAGAAGCTTTGCTTTGGTGCTGGTTCTGTGTTGTATCCTCAGAATGAGGCCCTGACCAGTCAGTCTCATTGCCACTCTTATAACCTTTTGCTGTCAATGAGTAGTCATTGTTTGAATCAGATGAACCTCTTCTTGAAAGTGGTATGTATGACGCTGCATATGGATTCAAGGAAGATGTTCCTGTCTTCATTGGCTCAGTTCATAAAGAGACCACTGTCAAAACACCTCAAAAACAGAAAAGAGCACATTAGCAGATACAACATGTCATGTATAATATATATAAACTTCAAAACTTCATGCAAATAATAAAGGGGTTGCAGGTTTGAATACGAGGGCAGCCACTTTGTGCAAATAATAACAAATTTTAGGTCTGCCCAATCTATCCCTCCTAGCCCCCCACATCCAATGGGACTAAACTGGGTGTACCATTTTAAAACTGCAAACATTTTAAAACTGCAAACATTTAATATGCTTAAAATTATTTTTTGCAAGTTAAATGACTAGCTTCTTAGATAAAATCTGGTACAGCTGCATAACAAATTAAAGGACAGTTTTACCTTTCATATCGATGAGTGCCAGCCACAAGGGGAAAAAAATATATATCAAAAATGTACTAACAGGAAAAAAATTAAGGGCTTGTTTGGTTTGTTTTTTAGAAAAATTTTTGGAAAAATTCTCTACAAACAAATTTTCAAGAGTAATCAAACCAAACAAATTTTTTCAAAAAAAATCTCAAAATTTTGTTTGGTTACCTACTTTCCAAATCACTCTCTCTCTCTCATACACATCAAATCAATCACTTTTTTTAATACTCTCTCCCCAAAACAATTTTCCAAAACTATTTCTGAAAAAGGCAAACCAAACAAGTTTTAGTACTTTTTATCTCAAAAATTACTCTACAAACACAAACCAAACACACTCTAAATTAATGACATGCGTAATACATTTTTCAGTGGAATTTCCAAAGTGGCACCGTTACTTGAACTCATGATTAATTGAACAGTTCAACTAGCATTGTGTAACCTCAACCACAGCCAATGGAGATTTGCTGAAGGGCATATTACAGACATATTTGGCTAAGTAGAGCCATCGAAGCTCATGCAGCTCATGCATAATAAATAAATTCCCGACTGTACATAGAAAACCCATTTCATAGTCATTTTCTTGCCATTGAATTGTTAGACAATCCACATGTCAACTGATAAACAACAAAATTTGTGATCCAAAACAAGTACAAGCTCCACACATATACCCACACAAAAAAAAACGTAATATAAACTTTTATCATAATCTTGGCCTAATAACCTTGAGTTTATGGTTTCAAGTCTCGGGACAACCACTTTGTGCACTATGCCAAAGGTTAGGTGTGTACCCAAGCTTTCTCCTCCTAAACACACATTAATATGTATTAATTGAGCATTGTTTTTTTATAAACTTTTATCATAGTAAAATCTTGAAATATAACAATCAAACGACACAGGAATCAAGATTAAGAAAAGATAAAGATAAAGAATCCCTACCCTTAGCTACAATTACTCTTAATTATGGAATGCCATAAAGAATTTCACTTAATAGGGAATCTCCACAACTTTTCAAGGAGAGCAATAATCCTTGTCATAAAGTTTCCTACAACAAGTTCCCTTTGTGTTTAGGGAGAAAAACCACCACCCAATTCACCAAGTTGACCCTTTTTCCCTTCATCCATGCCTTCCCACAAGGATTCCGTTATTATTTTATCAATTTTATTTTCTATCCCAATCGGAATCTTAAACAAAGACAAATAATAAATTGGAATGCTACACAAAACTTATTGCACAAAAGTATACCTACCTTAGTTGCACGAAGCGGGAGCGGGAGCGGGAGCGGGAGCAGAAGCGGAAGCGGGAGCGTGGAATCGTAGACATTTCAAGAATCGTTAGTTGAGAGCGTTTGTATATAGTTTAAATAATATATAAAAATATATTGTAAGATAATATTTTTTTATGGGACTATACATGTTATAAATAAATAAGAAGTATAAAAAATTATATGTTAAAATATTCTAATTATATACTTTTATTAGAATTTTTTTAATTTATTCTAAAATATTTTTATTACTTTTTTTATCTATTTATTCTAAAATACTTTTGTTAAAAATTATTTGTTTTACGTTATTTTCTTATAAAAATAGCATAATAACATTAATTCAATAAATATAATATATAAATAAATACACATAAATTTATAAAGATAATATATATATATATAAATTAAAACAAATATATATATATAATTTATAAAGCTTATATATAATATATAAATAAAAACATATATATATATATACATATATAAGTATAATTTATAAAAACAAAAACAAAAATATATATACATAATATGTATTACATATATATATATATATCTTTAATCTGAGAAGAGAAGATCAAAGAGAGAGAGAAGTTGTGAACCACTTGCAAAGAGAGAGAGAGACATCGCGCGCAGACCAGCGAAGAGGAGAGAGAAGTCGCGATGGCCTGTGTGCGACTTGCGAAGACCAGCAAAGAGAGAGACGTCACAGAGACCAGTGAAGACGAGAGAGAAGTCACGATGGCCTATGTGCGACTCATGAAGACCAGCGAGGAGGAAGGGAGAAGTCTGCGATGACCTGTGAAGGTCTTGCGATGACCCACGATGGAACTCCGACTAAGAAGACGACAGATTCATGATCAGATTCGTGTTTCTCTAGCATCAAAATCGCGATTCTTCAACGAATTTGAGTTAGAAGCGCAGAATCGCGCTTCTGAGGAAGAATCGTGAGCAGCATGAACGATTCCTGCTATTAAGATACCTACCAAACCAAACCAAGCCTTGTCTTAAGTCCCCACAAAAGTATACCTACATTCTCTAGAAAAAAAAGCTATTTTATTTTTTGTTAAGCTTTAAAAAATAACAAGGTATGAGGTTAAGAGGCATAATAAAAACTGTCATAAAAAGCTTTTATATGGAGGGCTACCCTATGTTGCCTAATCCGTAACATTATGACCCAAACATACTCAAGCATAGGCTACGTTACACGGACGCGGGTATGGGTGCGAGTATCGGGTACAGGTGCATATCTAGGAGTCGGACACCTTAAAACTGAAAATGGAGGGTACAGGGATATGGATCCAAATTTTGATATGGGTACAGTGATACGGTAAATAGTTATTTTTTAAAAATATTTATTAAATTACCATATTAAAAACTTGACCAAATAAGATTTAATTAATTAAATACAACATAAAAATATTTTTAAATAAAGTCATTATCTTTATAAAGTCATTATTTTAACAGTAATGGGGGTGAGAGAGAGAGAGAGTCATTATCTTTAAATAAAAGTAGTGGAGTAGTGGTGTGATATTGATTAAGGAACAAAAAAAAAAAAATTAGTCAAAGAGGCTTTATCTGTTAAAAAGAGGAGAGAGAGATAGAGAAGACAAATCTACATATAGGGAGAGAAGACAATCTACATGTAGGGAGAGAAGACAGATCGAGAGAGAGAGAGAGAGAGACAAAAGAACATAAGATCGACACGGGTATGGGTAAGGAAGATGAGATCGAGATCGCACTTCAACTTCGACTTCGCACTTTGAACTCGATCATGTCAAGCAAGCACTTCAGGTCTCATGCTTACTCAATCATGCTTGATGTATCCACTTTCTTACTGCCGTATCCCGACCGAATTCCATACCCGTACTTGTGTCGTGTCGTGTCGCGTCGACATGGGTACTCTACCCTAAACCGGCAATTCCATGTAACATAGAGCATGGGAATACCCTTTTGTGAGCTGTGACAAACTCTATTCAGAACCTAATTCAAGATTACAAATACCTTCGGCACACATAAACCCAATCGACGAATGAAAACAAAAGTTCATATACAGAATCTCATAAAGAAAAATTATCAATAACAACGTTAGCCCAAAGAATAGCAAAACCATGCAGAGCCACCCAGACATGCATATAAAGATATCCATATAAATCAATTTAGAGTACAGAATTCAGGACCAATTTTTACCTCAAAAAATTAACCAGGTCACACAGGTTAATCCAGAGTCCAGAAGATCAACTAAATATTCTTGAACAAATGAAAAGTTCATAAACAAACAGATCAAATATACATCAAACACTTGATTACCATACGTAATATATTTTTGCTGTAATGGGAAAGTTGATCTTGGTATAATTGCAATAAAAAACTGTATAGTAATCAATATAATATTAATCTAATTCAATGTGTATGTCTGTATAAATATACATACATATACAAAACACACGCAAAAAAAATACATACATATGTACAGGCACACTAATACAGATTGAAAGTCACCAAACCATACACAGTGATTCAAACCAAACGATCTTCGGAGACGCAATTTTGAGTATGTGTATATAACTAAACAATTGATTGATTGAGGAAACCTAGTTTCATTTTCTGATAAAATCAATCGGATTTACGCTCAAATTATCAACGCTGATCTTGACATTTTCGTTTCAAGAAATGAGAGTCAATTTCGCCATAACAACAATCGATACAGATATACGAAACAAAAACAAAGAGAGAGAATTATAGAGAGAGAGAGAGATGATCACCGCAGAGATGAATATGGGATCAAAACTCACATGTAGGAAAATGAGGATTGATTGGTGATGAGAACCTCTGAAAACCCTAATTTCTCGATCGCTCGAGTCCGAAGGAAGCTCCTCGCTAACACTCTCTCTCTCTCTCTCTATTCTTTTTCTCTCTCTCTGAAGCAAGAAAGTGATGCAACCGAAAAAGGCAAAGGGACCTGGATTTTAACATGACATATTTTATGTAAATTACATTGACACCCCCTTAAACCTTTAAAATTACACTGACACCCCCTTAAACCTTTAAAATTACATTGACACCCCTCTATTCTCTGAAAACAACATTTGGTTCCTATTTTCAAGATTCACCTCAGAAAATTAAAAAAAAAAAATTTCATATTTTTTTTTGTTTTCACTGAAATTTTAAAATATTCTAAGTAACTTTTTTTAATTTTTAACATAAATACACTTAAAAAATATAATATTTATGAAAACAATCTTTAAAAAATTCAGTAAATACCAAAAATATTAAAAAATACAAAAATTCAATATATTTTTAAATTTTTGTGTATTTATTGATTTTTTTAAATATTGTTATACAAATATTTTACTTTTTAAATACATCTAAGTAAGTTACATCTAAAAAATAAAAAAAAAAATTACTTCAAATTTTAAAAATATTTACTAAAAACATAAAATTTTAAAAATTAAAAAAAAACTCAATTTTCAAAAAATTAAATCTAAAAAAATAAAACCAAACACAATCCTTATTTTGTATTTTTCAGATAACAAAATCCCCCTTTTCAATAATGTTTTACACAATCATACATATAGTGTTTATAAATTATTTACATTTTTAATAATATAAATAACAACAATAAAAAAATTATTATCCAACTAACCTAAGAAAATTATAATTCTTTGTCATAATTATAAAAAAGAAAATTCTATTTACACTACATAATAAACTCCTTACGCCCATTTACTTTTTACATCATTCTCAAAAATTTGAAATTTTAATTTATTCCCATTACACCTACAATAATACCAATCTTCTTAAATCCAAACCCTAACCCCACTCTCGATCACCACCTTCACCACCACCACCACCACCACCACCATCATTATCGCCTCTGGCAGTCATCCCAGTACCTCCCTACCAGTGATCGCCCTCCTACAACCTCCGACTACCACAACCCCCATTCCTCTTCCCTCCTCTTTTTTTCTTCTTCTTCTTCTTCTTCTTCTTCTTCTTCTTCTTCTGCTTCTTTTCTTATTCTTCTAGATTTAGATTCTCTCTTTCTCCCTCTGAAATCTAGGTTTTCTCATTTTCTTCTTCTTATTTTTTGTCTTCTTCTAGATCTGCTCTCTCTCTCTCTCTCTCTCTCTCTTACAGGCGATGGAAGTGGGCGAAAAGGCTGAGTAGTGATGGCGATAGTAAGATGAATTGCCAGTAGGGAAGGGGGAGAAGAATAAAAGCGCAAATCAAAAGCCAAAACCCAAAAACAACAACAACGGCAAGGTAATCGACAAAACAACTTGTTTCTAAATTTGTTACCAAACCCTAATTCCAATTTTGAAACTTAAAATCCAAGCATGAACCTGTCAATTCTTCATCTTCCAAAGCCCTAACCGATGAGCCGAAGATCAACGAACTCAATCTCCCCAAGCAAGAAGTCATTCGCCACCTCCGATTGCTCAAACAATCGGTTACGTTGTTTGGGTTAGATGATAAGGCGAGACTCGATTGATTGAAGTACGTGTTGAAGGGTAGGTTGTTTGAGGTTGATGATAGTGATATGACTGAAAATGATGAAAAGATGTGGTTGGCGGTGGGAAATGGAGTTGATGGTGGAGAAGAAGGGCTAAAGGTTAGTAGTCGGAGGTGGCAAAGTCGCCGAGATGGAAGAAGGAGTCACCGGCGGCATTAACAGTCGTGGTCATCGATGGAGATTGTGAGAAAAATGTTGGTGGGCTAGAAATTAGGGTTTTGAGGAATTTTTTGATAATTTTGAATGAAGATAAAATTATAATATAAAAAATGGGTATTTTTTCATAAATCTATTTTCATTCCATTTAATTTACATTATTTTCTTATGTTCCAATAAGTCCTATGGGTGACATAATTATCAAAATACCCCTAATAATATTCACATTTACAGTATGAATATTTCATGATGTAAATGTTACGTGAATATTCACATGTCAACATGAATATTCATACCGTAAAATATGAATGTTCACATCATTAAATTGCTAACCGTTCAAAAAATATTTATAAGGGTAGAAATATCCATAATATACCTTAAATATGAGAATTAGGATTTGATATATCAAATGTTCAAATAATAAGATTTATTGAAATACAAAAATATCTTATGAACTAATTGAGATATAAACACATGAAAAATAAATTTTTTAATAAATCTCCCTATAAAAAAAAGAAAATTATGAGCGTAAAAGAGATAAAAAGGTGGTACAAGTAGAAAAAATATTGGAATGCATGTTATGTCATTTTGTATTCAAGAAAGGACAAATACTCAATAAATTCTACTTTCTCAAAGAAAAAATAATAAAGTCTTATCAATTTTCTACTTGAACAATTCAGTCCTATATTTAATAATTTATTCCAAAATAGTTCAAAACTAAAATAATAGGGAAAAATTTATTTTATTTCCCTATGATATGACTTAATAACACTTTATTCTACTGTCTTTTAAAAATAGTCATATATCCCTAAGACCTCGTTTGTTTTGGGAGATAAAGGTGAGATTGAGATTGAGATAGAGGTGAGACCTACTATATATTGTGTTTGTTTTGGGAGATAGAGAGGGAATTCATAATGTCATAAGATTAGAATGGGCCTTGGTGTTGGGATTGAGATGGAGGGGTGGAGATGGTATTCGGAAATTAGTCCTATGGGATTAGGCTTTTTTATTTTTTATTTTTTTTATTTACATGTTGGGCATTTTTTTTATTTAACATTAATGTTTAATGTTTTTGTATTTTTTGTTAATTAAAAATTATAATTTTATTTGTTTTAATATTTTATATTTCTTTTATAGAGTAATAATTTAATAATCCCCACATTAACAACTACAATCAAAACAAACCCAATTTTATTTAATCCCTCACTATCAATCCCTTGCATTCTACATCTGAAAACAAACAGGGCCTATGTAATTTTGTATTAAAATACAAGCTTAACACCATTAATGTTAACAATAAAAAGACAACTAGACTCTTTTTATGGCTTATTCTTCTATTTTTAGTTGTCTTTGTAAATAAATAAATAAATTTACCTCCATGACTAAGAAAAAAAATTAAAAACATAACACAAAACTGACTTAAGAAACTAGAGTTTCCTAAATACTTTTTTTAATAAACTTAAATTTTTTTATTATTTTATGATTTAATTTAATAAATATATATGTACATGTTTAATTTAAAATATTATTAAATAATAAATTGAGTTAAAAATTAAAAATTAGATTAAGGTACTTTTATGATTTAATTTGTGTTATACATATATATATATATATATATATACGTGTGTGTATTATGCATATGTTTTATTTAAAATGTTATTAAATAAAAAATTGGGTTAAAAATTAAAAATTATATTAACGTAGTTTGATGATTAATTTTTATAATAATAAATTAAAGTATTTAGGTTAATTTAATTATATATAATATGTATATTTAATTTAAAATATTATTAAATAAGTAATCTATATTATGTATTGTAACAAATGGACTTTTCGTGCGGAGCTTTGTGGGAGCTCCAAAACTTCCGACTAAAATTTTGAATTAAAAAATAATTTAAAAAAATGCTATTGGCTAATATATTAATATAATAATTATAAAAATACTAATTATTCCATGATTTATGTTTTTTAAAAGGGAAATTAAAAGAAACTCTTTCCTATTTTGTGCAAACCTAGTATCTCTTGCAAAATATTTTGGCAAGATGGTTAGAACCCATCTT
The DNA here is from genome assembly GCF_055761805.1 of Camellia sinensis. Classification (NCBI taxonomy): domain Eukaryota; kingdom Viridiplantae; phylum Streptophyta; class Magnoliopsida; order Ericales; family Theaceae; genus Camellia; species Camellia sinensis. The sequence goes on along the minus strand of NC_138971.1, from coordinate 126,531,849 downwards.
CAAGCTTTTAACCCATTTTTGATTACATCATCTCTCATATTTTGTACACATTTTTCAAACAAGGTCAAAAAAGTCAAAATGTCAACTTTTAACCATCTTTTCAAAACAATCCAAAAATTCAAAAAGGTCGTTTGGGAAGTGGATTGACTTTTTGACTTTTTGGCTATTTTAGCTTGGGACTAAAAAGTCTCGTTTGGAATTTTTGACTATTTTAACCTGGGGCTAAAAAACCTCGTTTGGGAATGATTTTTTGACTTTTTTGACTTTTCATGAGAGAAATGATATAATGATTATGAATTGGATGTGATTTTTGTCTAATTGGGCTAAAAATCTATTTTGTCTTTTTGTGACTAAAATAATCCTAAATCCACCCAACCCATTCTTCCCAAACGAAGCCATTTTTAGCTAGGTTCTCAAAATTGTATTTTAAATTCTTACATCGAAAGTACATATGTAAGAAAAAATTATTAATAATTAATTATTTATGTTTATTAAAAATATACTTATCAGATTTGTTTGGTTTAATTTTTTATTTTTTTATTTTTTTGAGTTTTTATTTTTTTTAATCTTCAATAAACTCTTTTTAATTTTCATATTTCAGTTAAATACACCAAACTAAGATATTTATGAAATTTTTTTATAAAAACAAAACACTACAAAAAATGTGTCATTTTTTTTTGTTTTTATTTTTGATCTTTTCATTTTAGTGATTTTTTCTTTTAAGTTTTCGTTACAAGTTTTACTTTTTAGGCGCATTTACGATTAGGGCTATTTACATGAAGACCCTCTAAACTATTGAAAAGTATCACTTTAACCCCTTAAACTATAAAAACGTACAAAATTAACCCCTAAACTATTTTGAAGTATCATTTTACATCCTAAACTACAAAACTCTACAAATGGACCCCTAAACTATAAAATAAAAAAAATAAAAATAAAAACTATAAAAGTATATCAGTTGGACCCCCTCATGAAAAAAATCAAAGTGAAACATGCCAATAGTGTAGGAGGTTTATTTGTACGATTTTGTAGTTTAAGAGGCAAAATGACACTTCTCAATAGTTTAGGGAATTAATTTGTATGTTTTTATAGTTAGGGGATCAAAATGATACTTCTCAATAGTTTAGGAGTCTTTGTGTAAATAATCCTTTAGATTAGGTGTACATAAAAATTAATAAAAAATGAAACATGATAAAAAAAATTACTAAAGATAAAAAAAAATGAAAAATAAAAAACTCAAAAAATGTATTTGAGTTTGAAAATATTATGACTTTGCCAGCTTTTCTTTTTTCTTTTCTATAGTCAAGTTAAATTATATTTATTAATGAACTTAGTTATAATTTCTTTATAAAATAAATAAATAAATAAATAAGTAAATCACATAGATGAGTTTAGCAAATACATGTGTAATAAGATTACTGGTTATCTTAATATTATTAATTCTTTTAAGTGCAAATGTTACAAAATTATTATTTTGAATCATTTCAATATTTTGATCATTTCTTTTAATAAAAAAATTTGTACTTTTGAACTAAACAATATTTTTTGGAATAATTTACTTTTAACATTCTACCTCTTTACATTTTTTTGAAAACAATTATAAAAAGATGAACAATAAGAATATATATATATATATATATATATGCGCGCGCGTTTAGAGTTTAAACTCCAACATTTATTAAAAAGTAAAAAATCATTTTCAATTGAATTTTGCGAGTGGCCCAAATTGAAATTATTATTAAAGATGACAAATTCATTTAGAAGCACTCCAAGTCACCCCCAAAATAATATTAATGACAATTCATGTATAATGGATTAATTGAGCGGGTTTGAAATTTATAAATCATTTTAGGATCAGGTTTAAGATGGCTATATTAATCTTAATATTGTGTTAGGGCTGAGTTGACACATAATTTTTTTTTAATGTAATTTAGCTCAATATGAACCTAGCCTGGTTGGTGCCCCTCTATCAAATATACTTAATAGACAATTCACCTAACTAATATAGAATATAATAGTTCTTAACAAAATTTGACATTCTTTTAACAATTAAATTTTAATAGTTAGTTTAAAAATATTGAACTATTTTTTTATATATGAAATTGCTTTGTAGAGTTCAAATAAATCTGATGAATTATTTTTATTTTATAATATTTTGTATTTAAAAAAATTCATTTCGTTCATAGCACGGGTTTGTTGCTAATCTAGATAAAACAAAAATGTAAAATAAGGTTAGTTTTGTCTTCTTACATTAAAATTTAATTTTAACTAATTATTTTTTCCTTCCCCACTCTCGAATAGGCATGCGAGACACATTCTCCATCAGTTTGAATGAAAATGTAGCATTTTAGTCCAAAATCATGGGAGGTACGTGGTTATTTTTAAAAAAACATAGAGGTAAAGTACTATTGGGTCATACCATAAACGGGTACAATAATACTATATATCATGAAATAAATATCATGAAAAGTCTTCATGAAAATTTTCCATCTTTGGATTAATTCATAGTGTTTGTAGTGTTTTATTACATATTATACAATCACCATTGGATTAGTTTCATGAAACTTTTCATGATATTTATTTCATGATACGTAGCATTATTCGAAGGGGTAAAATTTTAAAATGAATTTTACCCAAAATAATACTCTACTTTCTTCCAATTCTTTACACTATTACTCATAATGTAGTAATCCATTTTAATTTGAGTTTTGTTTATTTGGATGTAAAATATTTTTTTTATGATAAACCATTTATAGAAAAAACATTTTCATTTATTTTTTTTCCCAGGTTAAGACCTAAAATGTTTTTATTTTTTTTCCAATAATTGGGATGGAAAAACTTTCAAAGCTAAATTATTAAGGGCAAATTACAAATGCACCCCTAAGATTTGTTTAAAATACTAATTGTCCCCTGTGATTTAAAAAATTACAAATACCTCCCTATCAGAATTTTTATTTAACAGAATTAATTAAAAAAGTGAAATTTCTAACTATTCACTTATACGATAATAAAATTTTCCGAATTATTAATTGAAATAAAATTTTAACATAATTAAAAACTGTTAATTAACTTGCTGATTTATTAATAAAATGAACTGTTTATTATGAAATTAGAAACCTTATGGGACGTATTGTAATTTTTAGAATCACAGAAAGTAATTTATAATTTAAGTAAATCTCAGGCGGTGTGTTTGTAATTTACCCAATTATTTAATAACCTATAAAATTAAATACAATTGGTCTTGGCTTAATTAATATAATCTCTCTCTACAGTTCGTAGTGATGTCTTTGCAATTGGAGAATAATTATGGAATTAAATTCAGTGTATTTGGTTTTAATTTTCTAAATTTAAATTTTTAAAAATTAATTTTTTTATTTTTCATATATATTTTTTTATTTTTAGTGAATATTTTTAAAATTTTAAGCAATTTTTTTACTTTTTAGATGCACCTTATTTAGATGTATCTAAAAAGTTAAATATTTATAAAAAAAATATTTTTAAAAATCTATAAATATACAAGAATACAAAAAATGTACTGAATTCTTATATTTTTTTAAAATATATTTTTGATATTTAGTGAATTTTCTAAAGATTTTTTTCACAAATATTATACTTTTAGTGTATTTATGTTAGGTATGTGTGAGAGAGTTCAAAAACGTTGTTAGAAAATTCAAAAAAATTTGAGGATCTTTGAAGAAAACTTGAGTTCTCTAGAAATAATGAGAGGCTTAGATTCTTCATCAGTTACAACTAGGAACACAATAACAAAGAGATGATGGAGATAAGAGATTGGGTGAAGAAAAATGCAAAATAGTTAGAAAGAGAATAATGGCAAGGCTCTCTCGTGGATCTCCCACTTTCACTCTCAAGGTAAATAATGAGAAGAGAAATTGGTTCTTTCCCAAGAGTTGTCTCTTTAAAATTCATCACTTGTAAACTATAGGTAGGTGTTGTTCATGGACACCTCATGATGTAAGATGGAGCCCTTGTGCAAGGCACATGGGGAATATTTTCTTTAACTACTTTGCCCGAGGAGGTGACCTCTTTAAGGTTGAGAAAAATCCTAAAAAGGAGATTAACCTCTCGGCGAACCCTTCTTCATAGCCACGGCTAACCAATGATCTCCAATCATCCCAAAGGGTTAAGGGTAGTCCAAGAGGACACCCTGCCGCAGATATTACCAAGTCTCATGGACCCCCCGGGATTGTGCCACCTCGACCCGAGTATAGGCTAAATTAACCGATGAGTGAATTCATCACCACCTTTCGTCCTCGGGATTTAGGCCCTTTGTTCAGGCTCTAATCTCACTCATGATTCTAGTGGGTTGATCTCAGAATGCTCCAAGTCCGCAAATGTTCTGGGACTCACCAATGGAGCGGCTTCTAGATTGTGATCGAATCTGTTCGAAGCCCGACGCCTCGGACCTCTAGGCTTGCCTAATACCTTTTTTAGTTTGGGCCCGAGTAAGTCTCTAAGTTCGTGGATCCTAACCCTTTCGAGACTTAGAGCGATTCGACTCGTTTGATGGCGATATATTCAGACCCACCAATCTTGGACTTTCCGATTGGGCCTAGCTAATTTAGTTGGCTCAAGTTAACTCCTCTTATATTGGCCCTTTGCATGTATAAGAAATTTTGAATTTTTCGAACATGCATATTATCACTTCTTTGGCCACGCTTCGCATTGTTCTCTCGAGTATGTTTTGTCTTTCTTTTTTTTTTTGATCAGCAAAGAAAAATTTCATTAACAGCATGAAATTAAAGGTACAAGAAGATGACATACATCGAGAGAGATTCGAAAAGTATAAAATTACCCCTACTACTGCTACTCACATCCATACAATCAACCCCTTGCCTCACGATTTTATTTTTTTTTTAAACAAAAAAAGTTAAGAAGGACTTAACTATAAATTAAAAACATGAAACCCCACAAGATCAACCCAACAAAACACCCAAGCTGCACCTGATTACAACGCCCACACAGCCAAGACCCACGCTATGCTAACACCCTAAGCACACGTCACCTCTGTTGCAGCCCCCACTACCTACGCCTCTGCACCTACACCTCTGCTGTTGCAGCCTACACCACCTACGCCTCTGCTGCCCACACCACACCATACCAAGAAAAACTCTCCGACCGAGAAAAACTCCAAGCCAACACCAGAAACCTCCATCGCGTAAGCTGCTGCGGCTTCCCTGCTGAAGTTGACAATGCAGTACCAACAGTAGCTGCAATATTCTTCTTCTTACACACCCCCAAGTTCTTCTTCTTTTTCACACTCGCTGCAAATCCAAAAACCCACTACAGATCCAAGGCCCAATTTCTTCTTCTTTCTCATACCCACTACAGCTCCCCTGTTCTTCTTCTTTCACGTACCCAAGTTCTTCTACTTTCTCACACCCACTGCAAAATCCGAAACCCGACCAAAACACCTACCAACCGCTGGGATAACACCATACATTTGGAAGAAAGTTCACCCCTCAAAACTCTCACTCGAAAGGAGCGCACGAATGAAAACTAGCCAGATCTGGATCGCCCAAGCAGAGCATCGATACTACTCCAAAAATCTGAACCAGTGAACACCCCTCAAGCTCCTACTCGCAAAAGAGTGCTCGAATGAAGATCCTGGACGACCCCTAAAGAAAACAACACACCACTTCCCCCAATGAACTAGCTATTACGAGCATCGATACTACTCCAAAAATCTGAACCAGTGAACACCCCTCAAGCTCCTACTCGCAAAAGAGTGCTCGAATGAAGATCCTGGACGACCCCTAAAGAAAACAACACACCACTTCCCCCAATGAACTAGCTATTACGGGCCCCGAATCACCAAAAATACAAATTACCGCAGCACACACCTCCAGCTAATACAAAACACACCTAGATGGAAAAATCATGGGAGAATCAAGTTTATTAAAGGAAGAAACTAACAAACAAACGATGGAAAGAGCTAAGGCCAGCCGACCGCCATAGCCAAAGGCAGCGGCCGGCAAGTCCAAAGGAGGCCTGGGGAGGAGATTTTTAGAGAGAGAGAGAGAGAGAGTTTTGAGTATGTTTTGTCTTAATGTGACCTATGAATAAAATTGATGACTCATCATAATTTATGAATAAATTAACAACTAACAAAAATAGTAAGGAATCTTTTTTTTTTGTTTTTAGAACATCTAGATAATCTCTTTTTTTTTTTATAGAACATCTAAAAAAAAACCTGCCCGTAAAATAAGCCCACGTTTTTTTTGTCCTTTCCCAAAATATTTAAAGGCTCATTATTTATATATATATATATATGTATGTATATATTTAGGCTATTCCAGCACCATCAACATCACACTTTTTGCTCCATCAACATCACACTTTTGCTCCAAGGAAAAGGATAAACCTTAATCCTTATTTTTTTTTTTTTTTTTTTTTTGACAAATTACATATACCTCTCGAAATTTGGTTAAATTATAAATATTTCTTGAGATTTTAGAAATTATAAATTTTTCCCTAAATGTTATAGTTGCATAACAAATTAAGGAGTAATTTGTTATGAAATACAAATCTCAGGGGACAAATTATTACGAAAATACAAATCTCAAGAGACGGAATATAATTTTCAAAATCTCAAGAATATCTGTAATTTAATTAAACCACAGAAGACATATGTAATTTGCCTTTTTTTTTTTTTGGAAGATCCGTTTCGGCTGACTCTCTCCCTAAACCAAGTTTATTAAAGGAAAAAACTAACAAACAAACGACGGAAAGAGCTAAGGTCAGCCGACCGCCATAGCCAAAGGCAGCGATCGACAAGTCCAAAGGAGGCCTGCGAAGGAGGTTTCTAGAGAGAGAGAGAGAATTTTGAGTATGTTTTGTCTTAATGTGGCCTATGAATAAAATTAATGCCTCATCATAATTTATGAATAAATTGACAACGAACAAAGATAACAAGGAGTCTTTTTGTTTTTTTTTTTTAGAACATATAGATAATCTCTTTTTATTTATAGGACATCTAAAAAAAAACCTGCCCATAAAATAAAGCCCACGTTTTTTTTTTGTCCTTTCCCAAAATATTTGAAGGCTCATTATATATATATATATATATACTTAAGGCTATTCCAGCACCATCAACATCACACTTTTTGCTCCAAGGAAAAGGGTAAACCCTAATCCTTATTTTTTTTTTGGGCAAATTACATATATCTTTCGAGATTTGATTAAATTATAAATATTTTTTGAGATTTTAGAAATTATAAATTTTTTCTTAAATGTTATTGTGTGGGTAAAAATCTGACCACACTGCCCGTTTAGTGATCAGCAGCAAAGCACCGGCAGAATAGATGGCTCCGACAACCTGTAACAGAAAGAAAAAGCTCCGGCGGTGGTTCTTCCACCCGGGGGCCCTCCGACGATCAAGTCAGTATGTTTCTCAAGGATAGTCAAGTATTAAACTGAATACTCAAGGTTTGAATTACATCCCTTAGACCCACGGGGGTGCCTTTCTTTTATAACGTACTCAATCCAAGTCCAACTAGAAGTATGACTTCTATGAACTCCAATCTTAGTGCTTACTCTGGACTCTTTAGGAGATACAGATAAACTCCCTAAGAGATTTATCCTTATCTTAATTAAGTCCCCTTTTTGCTCCAGGACTCTTGTCCCTTATCTTCGGATTCCGACATCTTAGGAGATGACCTCGGCTTCTCCGAGATTACCTCGGCTTAACTACCAGGGCACGTGGCACCTCGGCTGACACGTCGGCGTCGCCATGCCACGTGTTGGTATTCAAAAAATATGTCCCCACAACTGCCCCCTAGGTTCTATTACCTCGGCATTCTGAGGTGATGGAACCTATTCCGAATTTTTTTTTTTTTTTTTTTTTTTTTTTTTTTTTTTTACTTCCTTTCTGAATAATGGTTCAAGAAGACTGCTTTGCCAAGGTTATCTTCTTTCAGCCGACGTGTTCTCTTCGGAGAGCGAGGCTTCGGTCGTACTCCCCTATGCACATGAGCTGTCATTCATGTCTAACTGTTTCTCCCACGTGTTTCGTCTTTGTTTGAGCGTGTCAGTGACGCGCCTGGAAGCTGTCTGTTCGTTCGTCTGCGCCGTCTGACGCGTGCGTTACCCTAGGCGCAATAATTGCCCTATTTTTGCCGCCGTTTCAAATTTTTGACAAAACTTCTTTTGCCTCTATCTTTTCTTCACTTTTTCTTTTCATCTTCTTTACTCTTTCTCTTCCGAAAGCTCGTTCTTCCTTTTCAAATCTGCCATTGCTTCAATTTCTTCTCTGGAACTGTTCTTAGTCCCGTATTTCTTGCAAAGCCTTTTTTGCTGTCGCAACTGGTTTCTGGATTCAACGAGTATTGCCTTGGCTTCACTTCTCCTGGTAAGACCCCTTCCTTTAATTTCTTTTATTTTCTTTATGCGCTATTGTCAGTCTGTTGCCATTGCTGATCTTACTCGAGGTCTGGGATCTATTTGTATCTTCAATTTTGTGGCTATATTTTGAACCTCTATGTTTTTCCATCATTCTCTCTGCCGCTGTTCTTGATTTTTTCCTGTACCTCTATTGTTTCTGAAAATTATACCTCTGTTCTTGAATCTGAAACCTCGTTTTTGTTTTCTCTTTTTTGTATCTGCCCCAGATCTGTGCCCCCGATCTTTATCTTAATAGTTCGTAGATTTGGGATTTGTCTGTAGAACCCTTAATCTTTAGGGAAACCTGAAAAACGCCCGTCTTCTGAAACATATTCCTCTTAATTTAGGTCGACACAATGGGTATGTGGAGGCACAGGGTAAATACCCCAACAAGTCTTGAATACTTTAGGCAAGAATTCTCTATCCCAGCCGACGTTCATCTTAAGCTGGCTAGGGATAATGACACTATCGTGCCTACAGACCATACAATGCCTTTTCCAGTAGTTGCTTTTATCGAATGTGGACTTCGGCTTCCACTCGATCCCCTTTTTCGTCAAGTTCTCTATTTCTATAAGCTAAACCCCATGCAACTTACTATCAATTCCTATAGGATAATTAATGGTATTATAGCCTTAGCTAGGCAAGAAAACCTCAGAATCACCCTCGCCGACCTTCAATATTGTTATACCATGTGCCCTCTTGATCTGAAGGATAGGGGTTTTGTATATTACCTTAAGCCGAGATCCACTCAGTACAAGATTATAGCCGACCTTCCAGACTCCAACAAGGGGGCTGGAGATGACTATCTTATTGCCTCTGGAAATTGGGAATTTGGCCCAGATGAAGATGTCCACCTTTACCCTCTTCCTCGAACACTTACAGAGGGCAAGAGTAAGAGCCCTGAGTCAACACTTAGTTGTTTTTATTCAACATTTAAATACTTTTGTTGTTTCTGACGTCTGATTCTTTGCAGATCTTCATCAACCACCGAAAAATTTTCGTCAATCCTTCTTCCCAGGACCAGATCTGAGAACACTTCTTGGTCTTCCAATCCTTAAACGAAAAGCCCCAGTATTATTAAACTTTGTCCCCACACACAAATCCATTTTACCCGATGTCCCTCGAAAAAGGAAGAAGAGTCTCTCTCCACCAACAGCCACAACCTTAACTGCTTCTACATCTCGGACAGATCAAGAGTCCACATCTGACCCAGCCGATCTTCCATCAACTTCGGCCCCCTTCTTAATACCAATTCCTGAACGTAAACGCCGACGAAGGCTAGTAAAGACTGCCGAGATGGTTCGTCCGAGGCCTGTCGTCCAAGACCTTCTCGCCGATATTCCAACTGATGCCGAAGCCGCACCGGCGCAATCAACGCTCCCTCCCAAACAAAAGAGAGTAAAAAAGGCTCAGCCTAAGGCCAAGGCTACAGACGCCGAGGCTGAGGATGCTCTGCCGATTTCGAAGCTGGCTGAAAGCAAAAAATCAACCTCTACTTCAACCAAAAGGTCTGCTGAGGGCCAACCCTCAGGATCTACACAAACAAAGAGGCCAAGGTCATCGTCTGCGACGACCTCGGCTTCAAAGAAGCCTGACGTCCCATGGGCCCCTGATCTTTCTCTGGAGGACAGGCCTATCATGGCTAGTGAAAGTGCTGATGATATCAACGTTGCTGTCGCCCTTAGCACCGCTCTTCTTCTACCAAATGACTTGGAGCGAAATGCCAAGTTCAGTGAGTATGAAAATTACGCTCTGATGCTCCAACACTCTGCTCAAGTAAGTATTTCTATTTGTATTTATGTTTCTTCCTTCTTTTTCTTTCTGAGAAAATTTTCTGATACTTCTGTTTGCATTCAGGCTATCCAACATGCCCACTCATTTTCAATGCAATCCTTTGAGAATCGTCAAAGATTGGTTGATATGAAGAGGGAAGCGACCTCAATGAAGAGAGAATTAAGGGCTCTTGAAGTAAAAATGAAGAAACTAGAGGATCAAGCCGAGGCTGCGACGAAGAACCAAACCTTAGCTCTTGAGAAGGCCGAAGCTGCTGAGGCCGTTAAAAAAGTAGCTGAAGCCGAGAAAAGGGAGGCCGAGGCTCAGAAGGTCCAAGCGCAAAAAGAACTTCAACAAGCTCTGGCCACCAAGGAGGCCGAAGTCAAGGAGGCCGATGAAAAGGCCTATGCTCAAGGCATGGCCGACGTTGCAGAAGAATACAAACTTCAAGTCAGGCAGGCATGCAACAGGGGATTTTCCCTTGGTTGGATGTCTCTGATAAAGAAGCTTGATCTCCCTGCTGACTCGCCATTACGCCAAGTTGATGCTAATCTTCTACCATTTCTTCCTCCAAGTCAAGCTGAGGATGAATCAGAGACCGAGGTAGAAGCTGAGGGTGAAGACGAAGAGAAAGATGAAGGTGAAGCCTTGGTGAGAAAACCCAAGGGCGCTACTGAGGCCAAGTCCTTTCCAGCTGAGCAAATTTTAGACTTAACTCAAGATGAAGTGGGTGATGAGGCTGAGGAAGTGCCCAGGGAACCTGTTCAGGGGTGTCCATCATCTGACCTTCTTCTGACTGACAGAAGTCTTGACACAACTTTAGCAGAGATAGATGCCGAAATACGAGCGGAGAAGGTGGCCGAGGATATTCCAGCTGAATCATCCGAGGTTCCAGTTTCTGCTGCTGCTGATGTTCAAGAGTCTTGATTTTCCCTTCTTTCTTTTCTGGATTTTGGACTTTGTTTTTTCTTTTAATTTCTGAACAATGTACATTCCTTCTTATGGCCGATGTGCCTTTTTCAGTATGTAATTGCAACTGTTCTTGCAATGGATATTTTTGATCTTGTGATGTTCTGTTGCTTGCTTCTGCATAGTTCTATACTTAGAAATTTTTGCATGCTTTCTTTGTGCAATCTTCTCGGGGCTACATACCCTGGGTATAACTGCAAGGCTTTTACTTCGGCGAGATACTGACCTTTGCATCGACCCGTTAATTTTCTGTATACCTCAGCGGGTGATCATACGTCGGCTTAACATAACCTTGTAAATGGCTACAACTTTCAACAAGTGTTATGCATCTTCTCTAGGGTTCAGACAACCCACATATTGCTATGAGAACTTACGCAATAACCTCGGCCTATCTTCGACTTGTAAATTGCTACAAATTTCAACAAGTGAAGGTAGGGAATCAGCTTGATTCCAACTTGTAAATTGCTACAAATTTCAACAAGTGGATCAAGGAATAACATCGGCTTAACTTCAACTTGTAAATTGCTACAAATTTCAACAAGTGAAGATAAGGAATCAGCTTGATTCCAACTTGTAAATTGCTACAAATTTCAACAAGTGGATCAAGGAATAATATCGGCTTAACTTCAACTTGTAAATTGCTACAAATTTCAACAAGTGAAGATAAGGAATCAGCTTGATTCCAACTTGTAAATTGCTACAAATTTCAACAAGTGGATCAAGGAATAATATCGGCTTAACTTCAACTTGTAAATTGCTACAAATTTCAACAAGTGAAGATAAGGAATCAGCTTGATTTCAACTTGTAAATTGCTACAAATTTCAACAAGTGGATCAAGGAATAATATCGGCTTAACTTCAACTTGTAAATTGCTACAAATTTCAACAAGTGAAGATAAGGAATCAGCTTGATTCCAACTTGTAAATTGCTACAAATTTCAACAAGTGGATCAAGGAATAACATCGGCTTAGTTTGCCTGAGTTTGATATGTCTTCAATAACCATTAATCATACGTGTTGAGAGAATTCTGAAAAGACTTTATTGATAATATCGGCCAAACAATGATGTTTATCTAATGATAGAAGAATTTCAAGTTACAAGTATTCCAAGGTCTGGGTAGTGCTTTGCCCTCATTGTCTTCAAGCCGATATGCTCCATTGCCCAATACTGAAGTAACTCTGTAGGGTCCTTCCCAGTTCGGGCCTAGCTTGCCTTCCCTGGGATCCTTCTTGTTTCCGACGACTTTTCTTAGGACTAAGTCGCCAACTTGAAAATCCCTTGGATTAACCTTCTTGTTGTAAGCTCTGGCAAGCTGTTGCTGGTATACTGCAAGCTGAATTGCAGCCTTCTCTCTTCGTTCTTCCAGTAGATCCAGGTCTCGGGCTAAGAGTATGTCATTGGTGCCATTCTCTACTCCCTGGGTTCTGATCCCTGGGATGCCGATCTCCAATGGGATGACTGCTTCTGTGCCATAGGCCATGGCAAAAGGGGATTCTCTCGTTGATCTTCTCGGCGTGGTCCGATATGCCCAAAGTACGTTGGGCAGCTCGTCCACCCACTTTCCCTTTGCTGCTTGGAGCCTCTTCTTTATCCCATCCAGGATTACTTTGTTGGACGCCTCTGCTTGCCCATTACTTTGAGGAAAACTTGGAGTTGAGAAATAGTTTTTGATCTTGAATTTCGCACAGAAGTTTTTGATAAGTTTGCTGTCGAACTGTGTTCCGTTGTCGGCAACTATTGCTCTTGGAATCCCAAATCTGGTGATTATGTTTCGCCAAATAAAATTCTTGACATCCACATCTCGGATTTTGGCAAGAGGTTCTGCCTCTATCCATTTTGTGAAGTAGTCCGTTGCTACCAGTAAATATTTTCTTTGCCCAGTTGCCTGGGGAAGTTGTCCCACCAGATCCATGCCCCATTGGGCAAACGGCCAGGGGCTGGATACTGGGTTTAGGTCGGCAGCTGGCTGATGTATCAAAGGTGCAAACCTTTGACATTGCTCACATCTCTTTACATAGGTTTCGGCATCCTTTTGCATGTAGGGCCACCAATACCCCTGGGTAATGGCCCTATGGGCTAACGATCTGCCCCCGGCATGGCTTCCACAAATTCCTTCATGGATCTCATAAAGAAAATCTTCAACCTGCAAAGGGTGTACGCACCTTAAAAGTGGTCCAGTGAAGGACCTCCTGTAAAGATGGCCTTCCGCTGTTAGGCTGAATCTGGCGGATTTCAGCCTAATTTTATGTGCTTCTTTGTGGTCTTCTGGCAGCTTCCCCTCTTTTAGGAACGCAATGATTGCATCCATCCAGCTTGGTCCAAGGCCCACGCACATTGTTTCTTGTTCGGTGCTCTGTTTATCTATACTCGGGGCCGACATGTAGTCGATCATAATTGTCCTTGTTTTTCCAGTTTGAATTGAACTGGCCAGGTTGGCTAATGCGTCGGCATGGGTGTTATCATCTCGGCTGACTTGGAGTAATCTGCAGTTCTGAAATAGGGCCGCCAGTCGGATGACTTCCTTTGCATATGCCGACATTCTTTCGTCTCTGGCTGCAAATTCTCCTGTTGACTGGTTAACAATTAATTGCGAATCACAAAAAACAATTACCTCGTCTGCCTCTGCTGCTGCTGCTAGCTTTAGTCCTGCAATTAATGCCTCGTATTCTGCTTCGTTATTGGAGGCTTTGAACCCCAGTCGGATGGATTGTTCTACAATCTCTCCATCTGGAGATATCAGCAGTACTCCTGCTCCTGCTCCCTGGCGGTTTGAACTTCCATCGACATACAGTCTGAACGAATCGCCGATGTAGATGCTGCATGGTCTGAGCCTTTCTTTCTCTTGCTGTTTTGTCTTTGACTGGGTTTCTTTTTGTTTGTCGGGGTGATGCTCATCTCGGCTCGACGGAGCCTGAGGTGCGATGGCTTCAGGTGTGAGTTCTGCGACGAAGTCGGCCAAAACTTGGCCCTTTATTGCTGTTCTTGGCCTGAATTCTAGGTCAAACTGTCCCAGTGTTACTGCCCATTTTGCTATCCTTCCTGTTAAGTCTCCTTGATGTAATAAGGACTTCAATGGGTGCTCTGTTAGAACCACAATCTTGTGTGCCTGGAAGTAATGGCTTAGTTTCTTTGAGGCCATTACCAAGGCTAGCATTAATTTTTCCAGTGGTAGGTACCTTGTTTCTGCGTTAGCCAAAGTCTTGCTTACATAATAGACAGCTTTCTGCTCCCCTTTTTCCTCGCGGATTAGCACTGCACTGACTGCGTGTTCAGAGACTGCTAAGTACAAAAATAATTCTTCTCCTGGAACAGGGTTAGAAAGGACCGGGGTTGTGGTCAGGTACTTTTTCAGATCGGCTAAGGCTGCTTCACATTCTTCGGTCCACAGGAAGTCTGTGGCTTTTTTTACCAGGTTAAAGAAGGGTCTGCACTTGTCCGAGCTTCTGCTGATGAATCGGTTCAGGGCTGCGGCCCTTCCAGTGAGCATTTGGACTTGCTTTGCCGATGTTGGGCTCTGTAGCTCCAGGATGGCTTTGATTTGGTCTGGGCTGGCCTCTATGCCCTTTCTTGTTACCAGATAGCCTAGGAATTTACCTGACCCAACTCCGAAGGCACACTTTGCGGCGTTGAGTCGGAGCCGATATCTTTTGAGTATGTCAAAGACCTCTTTTAGGTCGGCAAGATGACCTTTTGACTCCTTGGTCTTTACGACCATGTCATCAATGTAAACTTCTACTGTTTTGCCGATCAGATGTTTAAACATCTTTGTTACTAACCTCTGATAGGTTGCTCCTGCGTTTTTCAGCCCAAAAGGCATTACCTTATAACAGTACAGGCCTTTCGGGGTGATGAACGCGGTCTTCTCCTCATCTAGAGGGTACATAGCAATCTGGTGGTACCCCCTGTATGCGTCTAAAAAACTCATCCTTTCGTGTCCCGAAGTGGCGTCAACCAGTTGGTCGATTTTGGGCAGAGGGAAACTGTCCTTGGGGCAAGCTTTGTTGAGGCTGGTAAAATCCACACAAACCCTCCACTTGCCATTTTTCTTTTTTACTACTACTGTGTTGGACAGCCACGTTGGGTACTGGACTTCTCGGATTGCCCTGGCTTCAAGGAGTTTGTCTACCTCTTCCTCCACTGCTTCGACGTGTAATAACGTCGGCCTTCTGGCTCGTTGAATCACTGGTTTTGCCGATCTGTCGACATTCAAACTGTGGCAAGTGACCTCGGGGTCAATGCCAGGCATTTCATAGGGTGTCCAGGCAAATGCCTCTATGTTTGCCCTTAAAAAATCTTCTAGTTCTTTTTCTTCTTCTTTGGCTAGGCCGGAGCCGAGAAGAAAAAATCGTTCTTCGTCGCCCTCCTGGACGAAGATTTTCTTTAGTGCTTCTTCGCTTTTCTCGGTCGGTTCTTTCCCGACGTCTTCCAGGACTTCCATGTCTCCATCTTCAACTTCTGCTTTCTTTGGCTCCTGTATACTACAGGTGGACTTTATTGCTGCCATGGAGCAATTTTTGGCTTGTAGTTGATCCCCTCTGACTTCTTCAATCCCATGCTCCGTTGGGAACCGGAGTAGTTGATGCAACGTCGAGGGAACTGCCCCCATTGCATGCAACCACGGTCTTCCAAGGATGATGTTGTATGGTGAGGGTGTGTCAATGACCAGGAATTCTGTCCTGATCTTCTTAGTGCCGGCTTGTACCTCTAAGCTTGTTGCACCCAGTGGCCATGTTGGCGTTCCATTAAAGCCGACCATCGGGCCGCTGGATTGCTCTAGGTCATCGGGGTGAAGGCCTAGCTCTCTGTAACATCTGACGTACATGATGTCACAGGAGCTGCCTTGGTCTATTAGGATGCGTTTTACTTGGCATTCCCCAACCTGGAGGGATACTACCAAGGCATCATTATGCGGATGTTGGACCAGTTCTAGGTCGGCTTCGGTAAAGGCTATCATTGGCCCTTGGCATTCTTCTGGCCGATGTCTCTTGTCCCCAACTTGGTGGATATGCTGTAAATGTCTTACCCTCTGGGTTTCTCCTCTGACCTCGTTTTCGTTGACCCTTGAGTGGATCACATTGACCACCCTTGGTTCTCCTGCCTGTGGTCGCTGTGCTGGGGGAGGGGGTGCTGCTGGTGCTTGAGGCAACCTTGCCTGTTCTTCCCTTGTTCTGGCCTCATCGACCAGGTCCCTCAGAAGGCCTTGCCTTACTAGGTCCTCCAAGTGTGCTTTTAAGGCCCTGCAACCTTGAGTTGGATGCCCTCCTTCATTGTGGTAGGCACAACGTCTGCCGATGTTTTTTCCCATGAATTCCCCTGGTGCTCTTTCCGGAGCCCTGAAGTATGGTTGATTCCGAATCCGATCCAAGATTTTATGGATTGGGATCCGGAATACCGTGGTTACCGCCTGTTTATTTCTTAATTCTATTTCTTGTCTGGTGGGTCCATTGTTGACTCGGCCTCGCTTTGGCGAGCCGTTTCCATTTTCTTGCTTCACCTCTTTGTTTCCCGACGTATCTTCCTCGGCCCTGGCGTATTTCTCAATTCGTGCCATGAGTTCTTCCATGCTCTTTGGCAGTGTTTTTGCCAAAGACTTCCGTAGTGGGCAGTCATCTTTCAGGCCGTTCTTGAAAGACACGACTGCTACTTCCTGGTTGCATTCAGGTATTCGGTTGAACACCTCGTAGTATCTCTTCGCATAGGCCCTAAGGCCTTCTTCCTTGGTTATTCTTAGAGCCATCAAAGCATCAACCCTCAGGGGTTGCAGCTTGTTGGTCACGAACCTGGCCACAAACATCTCGGCCAGGCCTTCCCATGTCTTTATACTTCCTTTCGGTAACTTGTGGAACCAATCAGATGCAATTTCCCCAAAGGATGAGGGGAATACCTTGCAGAGCAATGGTTCGTTCCCGCTATATAGTGCCATTGAATTTAGGTATAGCCCAACATGAAAGTTTGGATCTGACTTACCATCATAGATTTGGAACCTCGGCATACTGAACCTCTTGGGAGGTTCGAATTTGTCCAGTTCTACCGAGAAGGCTGTCTTCGGTTTTACTGGGGAGTTTACCTCGGCCTCTGCATTTTGCTGCCTCCTCTTGAGGTAGTCCCTTAAGTCTTCTTTGCTCCTCCCTGGAGCTCGGCTGTCTTTTGATTTTAGTCTTTTTGGTATACTGCTCTCGGCCTCGAGGTGGGTCCGTTTGGGTCTCTCTTCATGGGTTGTGTCAAAGTGGAGTACTTGCCCCTGAACATGTCGATGTTCTTTGGGGTCTGAATTCTTCATGTGTTGCGTCCTTCGGGACTCTTCTTGCCTCGGCCTTTCTCGTCCGACTTCCCTGGAAGGCCGGTGAGAATGCCTTCCGCTCCTGGTATGTTGAGGGACCTCGGGGATTGTTTTTCCTCCACCCTTCTGGGTGTTGGTTGCTGGCATTGGCGTATCTTGCAGCGGGTATGGTGGTTGCATAACATTGTTCTGCATCATGAAGTTGACGACCGACTGGAGGTCCGCCAACTTGTTTGCTAATTCCTTTACTTCCTCGTCTCTGCGTAGGCACCTGTCCCTCCATACCTGGAGGTTGTCTTCATTGTAGTATTTTCCTTGGTTTGATCTTTTTGTTGTGTCACCTTCCTGGATATCGTCGTTCTCCCTGTGACCCTGGTCACGGGCTTCTGTATTGCGATTGTCTCCTTCGGTGTCAAGGTTAATCGGTCTGCTGCTTCCAGAAGGAGCATCGTCCCCAGCGTTTCCTTGTTGTCCGTTACTGGCCATCTATTCTTCCTTCGTTCCCACAGACGGCGCCAAATTGTGTGGGTAAAAATCTGACCACACTGCCCGTTTAGTGATCAGCAGCAAAGCACCGGCAGAATAGATGGCTCCGACAACCTGTAACAGAAAGAAAAAGCTCCGGCGGTGGTTCTTCCACCCGGGGGCCCTCCGACGATCAAGTCAGTATGTTTCTCAAGGATAGTCAAGTATTAAACTGAATACTCAAGGTTTGAATTACATCCCTTAGACCCACGGGGGTGCCTTTCTTTTATAACGTACTCAATCCAAGTCCAACTAGAAGTATGACTTCTATGAACTCCAATCTTAGTGCTTACTCTGGACTCTTTAGGAGATACAGATAAACTCCCTAAGAGATTTATCCTTATCTTAATTAAGTCCCCTTTTTGCTCCAGGACTCTTGTCCCTTATCTTCGGATTCCGACATCTTAGGAGATGACCTCGGCTTCTCCGAGATTACCTCGGCTTCTCCGAGATTACCTCGGCTTAACTACCAGGGCACGTGGCACCTCGGCTGACACGTCGGCGTCGCCATGCCACGTGTTGGTATTCAAAAAATATGTCCC
Source organism: Camellia sinensis (assembly GCF_055761805.1). Classification (NCBI taxonomy): domain Eukaryota; kingdom Viridiplantae; phylum Streptophyta; class Magnoliopsida; order Ericales; family Theaceae; genus Camellia; species Camellia sinensis. The sequence goes on along the minus strand of NC_138971.1, from coordinate 126,513,359 downwards.
CACAGTTATAGTTACATAACAAATTAAGGAATAATTTGTTATGAAATGCAAATCTCAGGAGACAAATTATTACGAAAATACAAATCTCAAGAAGCGGAATATAATTTTTAAAATCTCAAAAATATCTATAATTTAATTAAACCGGAAGAGATATATGTAATTTGCCTTTTTTTTTTTATTTTTTATGGAAGACCCGTTTCGGCTGACTCTCTCCCTAAACCAAGACAGACCTAGATTTCAACATTTTTCCCTTTCGAAACAATACACCAGACATTCGTCTTTCCTTCGCACCCACTGAAGACCACTGTGGCCTGATTCTTTTTGTCCCTTGCTCTGTCACTTCGGCAAAGCTTGCACACTGCCGCTGCTTTCTTGTGCCGCCACCGACTTGTCTTAGCTCTGGCTGCTGCAGACTTCGCAACCCAAGCTGTTGCTAATCCGCACCGTCACCATCGTACCGTCGGCCTCTCTGTGCTGCAGCCTTGCCTCCAGCTTTGGCTGTTTAGCGCCAACCACGCACGTCGCCCACTCAACGCGACATTCGTGGTCCCACCAAGCACCGTTCAGCTCATTGTTGGTGTTCCATCATAGCTTAGCAACATTTTTCAGAGCTCCGAACTCACAGATCTCGGCCCTGCTTTTATACTCACTGAAACCCATTGCCATTGGTTCCAGCTGTGATTAATCAACGCCGACCACGTCGCTGATTCAACGCGGCGTCGGTTTGCCTAGTTGCCCACTGTTTCGTGCACCATTCTCAGCCTACGTCGCTTTTGGTCTTCATTCTCCTCATTGCTTTTATAAGTCCGTGGGTAAGCACTTCAAAATTTATTTATTTATTTTTTTGTTAATTTTGGTGTAAGCTTTTTGTAAAAAAAAACTTTTCAGAATCTCTAATTCTAATGGATTTTTTTTAGCTCAAGAACTTTGATAAACTGGACCTTAATTTTTGTGATTTGAAGCTCCACTGAGAAGTTTAAATAGAACTTTGATGTTGTGACTCCCACTGATGTTTGAGATTTGTAGATCTTGAGAGTGATTGAATTTTTTTTGTTCATTTGCCATCTTGAGGAAATGACTCCTTAATACTGGACTTGTTGTCATGAATATTGGATTCTAGACTTGGTGCCATAAACATGAATTTTACACAATGTTAGACGTCGTAGAGTTGCAGAATTTTTTTTTTATTGCTTGAGCAATATTTTGTTGTAGCGTCTGAGTCTAGAGAGCACTGTTCTAGAGCTTGAATTTGTGTTGATGTTGCTTTGGAACTTGGGGAAATGAATTGTTGATGACATCCGAGGTTGAGTTTGTTGATAAACCTATCATGTTGCATATAAATCTTATTATCAAATGATTGATTGTTGCAACCCCTAGAATAGTAGACTTCATGCTTAAATGTAGAATTCATCATAGAATTTTTTGAATTCGTGGATTCTTTGAGAAACAAGTAGTGGATGCCGAAATTTTGTTTAAATTCCTATTAATTTGTGTTGTTTCAATTCAAATAGTTTGAATTTGATATGGTGGACTCCTTGCTGTTTCAGCTATATATGTCTTCTCGAAAGAAATCTATCATCCTAGGGTCATCAGAACCGGCTCTTATGAAGGAGAGGGATGCGCCTCCGGTATCCGAGTGGAGGAATCTCCTTATTTTGGTCAGAAGGATCCGTTCTAGCGAGCGGTTATCTCCACCGCTTCTCTTCCATCTCCCAAGAGGGCTCCATTGTGTCTTTCTGAGGATACTGATTCCAGACATGGAGCCTTCATTTCCCCTTCTTCGGTGCTACGCTTTAGGGTTGAGCGAGGGGATTTTCCTTACTATTATCCCCAGTTCAAGGCTTTCTCCAACCCTCCTTTTGGTTGGCAGGAATGGGTCGATGATGTCCCCTACGACAAGGGCCTCTATCAGAGGCTTCAGGAGGCCCAGTTATTGGTTCCAGTGAAGATATCTTAATCTTTATCCATTCGCCACAACAATGCTAGCCTTGAAACCATAGGTCTCTGGTGGAGCACCGAGACACACACTTTCATACTTGGCCAACATGAGATGGGGCCCATCCTCAAGAGATGTGTGAGGATGATTCTCTAATCCAATTCCTAAAACAAAATCTTCAAGCTTGTGGTCGATAGAGCTCTGTATTTGATGGTTCAGCGAGGAGGACTAAACAAGTGAGGACGGACCGTGCCTCCTACACCGCATGGATCTACCACTTCTTCAGAGATCTTCAGCCCCTGGCTAGAAATGCTGACCCTAGTTCTCAAGAGTACGAGGTCGGCCCGATGTATGGTTTCAGGTTTTATTTTTTGAGATTTCTAGCTTGCTTCCTCTCATTCTTCATTCTTCTGAGCACACTTCCAAATTCTCTCAATCCTTTTGTCTTCCCATTGGCAGTTAGATTCTTCAAAGGGAATCAGATCCCCTTAGCCCCATTATTTCTTGGAAACCTGTATTACCAATTGGATTTGCTACACCAAGATATGGTACGCTCTGTGGGTCGGTATGAGCCTGTCTCTTTTATTCACAGTCAGTTCTTTCTCTGCTTCTTTTTTGAGAGGTTCCCAAAGTTTGCCCCTACTCTGACTGTATTTGAGGCAGAAGTTCTTCGGAAGATAGTAGATAAAGAGGGTATCCTTATGCTTAGAATGGACAAGTCTCGCATATTTGAGAATGCGAAAACTTGTCAGCCGTTGATCACATGCTGGTCACGTGTCATTTCCACCCTATCCCTGAATACTTTGGTGGATGATCCTCAGCGCTTTATGGACATCCCCATGTATGCCCACCAGTAGGTGTGGCGATGTTACTTATTTATCATGGTTCCTCCCAACTAGTGTCATTTCCCTTGCCAAAGGGTATTTCTGCGCATCTTGTTAATATGTTGATAATGGTTCGTCCCAGTTCGCTACCAGTCTAGTATGAGGAAGGCCTCAATAGCACCTTCTATAGACCTAACAGAATAGCATGCCAATTTGGACTTGACCACTGTTCCCTGGGGCTGACACCTTATTTATTGTCTTTTTCAAAAAGTTACGGATGCCTTAGTCGTGGACTTGTACACACCCTGCTTTCCATATCTAGCTCTTTGACACTGGCGGGTTTAAGTCGGGTAGGGGGTTTCACACCTCTTTCAGGAGATATTGGCGGAAGAACATTGATGCATTTATTGAGTTTGTTTAGAGTAAACTAACTATATGTCTGCCTCTATAAGAAAGACTCATCTCTTCGGTTGCCTGAGAGTCAAAAATCTAATCATATGTATGAAAGCTTCTTCGCTTTATCCGCTCCGACTAACCCTTCAGCTCGGATATCTACTACTAGCTTGGCAATTGCTGTCTCAGAGCCAATCCCTTTAAATAAGGCTTCTGGTCCTTGAATGACCCGCCTTAAGAGGATGACCCATAAGCGGGCTTTTAATGCCAATCCTTCCACTCCTCGCCTTTCTAAAAGGCTCTATCAGGTACCAACTAGACATCTTAGTTCTTCTGCTGATTCGTAGTTATTTTCCTTCTTGCGGCTATATCCTCTTAAATGAATACTCCTTACTTTTCCTGTTGTACAGGACCTTACTCCATCTTTTGATCCTGTGATTGCTGATGTTCTCGGTTCCGCGGATATAATCCAAATTACCCCTACCGGAATGGACTTAGACCTGGATGACACTCTTCCTCTGTCTGCAAGGCTCGTGAAGATTCGCACCCCACTAGTAGCAACTATAAATGATGATAAGATTGAGTTTTCCGATCACTTTTGTGACCTTGTCCTACGTGTGCATCGTCACCGATCAATTGTAACTGAGGATGCCTCCCCATCTGTTAGATATTCCCTTCCTCACTTAGTTATAGGGGAGGAGCGCCGTCTTGACAACGAGGTTGTTGGGGATCACTGTTCTGATGTTGAGATTATTAAGAAACACGGCTCTTTTGTTGAGATTATTGAGAAACACGGCTCTGATGTTGAGATTATTGAAGAGACTGATTGTGATAACCCAACTTGTACTATGCTTAATTATATATGTGATTATGTGTTTGATATGAATTTGCAAGTTGAGTATGGGAAATATGTGAATTTGGAAAAATATCTTTTAAAAGTAGGAATATCTATTGCAATTGAAACTTTGAACTGAAATTGAAAGCCATAGAGGCGCGATAAACAAAAACCGACTTCATAGCTATGATTAGCATGATTTTTAGAGCCTTTGGTAAGATTTTGAAAAATTATGATTCGTAATGATTAAATAATGTTTTGTGAGTTGGGTCATATATGTGTGTTTGCCTATTATTCTTCATTGTTGCTTGAGAATCCTAGAGTGTGAGTTAGAGAGAGAAAAAGAGAAGAAAGCTAGCGATTTGAAGGAAATCAAGGGGCAAACCATAGATTTGAAATAAGGTATGGAAAATCACTCACAAACTTTGATTCTAACACATCTTTGTCAAGAAATCAAGAAAAAATTAGGGATTTGAGCTAGGGTTTTGAGTTGTATGGTGGTTGAGCTAAAGGCATGAAATTGAACCCTAATCTCTCCATCTTTATTTGATTTAAGTTCACTCTTGTGATTGACCCATGAAACAAACCCTAGATAATTCATGAAAATAAGATTTGTTGAAAGATTGCTCATGGATCATGTATTTTGAATTTGTTTATGTAATGTATGAATATAGGAAAAAAATGAGACCATGGAATTGTTGTTGATGCAAGATTGATATGTTTAATGTGGAATTACACTTGTATCATGCTTATGTATCATGATTTTGAGTGAGTTTGCTTTGATTTGAGCTTGGAATTGAGTTTGGAGGGTTTTGTATTTTTTTGGCCATTTTCGGACTGTTTGAGTTTGCCTAGACCGCACGAGCGGCCACGAGCACCACACGAGCGGAACATGAAGGAAAAAAGAGGTTTTCATTCTGCTCCTTGGGCGCTCGAGCGTCTCACACCCAAATTCTAAGTACAAAAATAGATATGCTCAAATTAGTGCTGCTTATTTTCTTTTAACCGTTTCATGCCATTTTCTACCCTAACTTAGTTTACTTTCACTTCTTGCTATTTCCTTAAATCTTAAATAAGTAAACATGATATGTTCAATGAAAAACATATGAAATTATTGTAGGAAATATTAATTTAAGTCATGAACATTTAGGGTTGTTTAAAATACATCTTTGGAACATGCTTTGTACGTGGTTCATTTGTAGAGAAGATTAGCATTAAACACTTGAGAGAAATTAAAGAAAAGTGTACAAATTGAAACAAATGATTTATCGAATGTGTATGTGACATGTTTTTTGTAGGTCGGGTGCCGGAGGCAACGCCGCAAGACCAAACGCACTGTGAGTAATAATATAGTACACTTATACTCTTCGTTGCGTATCTTGAACCATGAACGATGATTGATGCTAACATTATGAATTGATTGGAAATGATGAAACTTCATTAATATTATATGACATGTGCTAAATGATTGGCTTGAGGCCGCTTGCTATATATATTAGGCCCGAGGCCATTTTGATATATCATTGGGCCTGAAGCCGTTTTGATATATGATTAGGCCCGAGGCCGTTTTGGTATATATATTGGGCCCGAGACCGTTTTGATATATGATTGGGCCCAAGGCTATTTTGTTATATATTGGGCTCAAGGCCGTTTTGTTATATGTTAGGCCCGAGGCCGTTTTGAAGCATGATTGGGCCTAAGGCCATTTGTTTATACGATTTTGAGTATTGTGAGAATCTTATAACTATCTATTTACAATGTTTTACTGTATTGTTGCTCATTGAGCTTCGCTTACCCAATTTTATGAACGCACATGTAGGTAATCCGCAACATGGAGCATAACCCTAGAGTTAGCTTCAGGAGGCATCCTTTTTGAGACCCAATCGAGTCATGTCTCCATGATGGAGTTTTGTTTTGACTCACTTTATACGTTGACTTTACTTTGTTTTATTAATGTGGTCTTGGGTTTGTAAACGTTGTGCATAATTTCCTTTGATACTTATATTCTTTTTACATGGTTGTGTTACATTTTGCTCATATTAGTATAGCTCAATGGACTCATTCTTTTGTTGTATACTTCCGCTTTTGGCCCCATTACCATAATTACTCTGTATGTTTGTTTGAGGCCGAAGGTAGTCAAGTGATTACCGATCGGTTATGACCCAAACTTTTAGGGGTGGGTTCGGGTCATGACACTAATACTGAGAAACATGCTTCTGGAGGCAGTGCAGAGGTGAGATATGCTTCTGGTGGTGTCGATGGACACACTTCTAAAGATGGAGTAGAAATGAGGTGCGTCTCTAAGAGCAGTGTAGAAGTGGATGTGCTAGAAGTCTATGAGACTCGCTCTAGCACTTATGGTGATTCTTATCCTCCGACTTTCCTTCCTTCCTCGGGGATAAATGTTACTATTCTAGCTTAATTAGATGTTGAGATCAATCAAGTGCCCTCCATATAACCAAGTGACTTTGTTGATGCTAGGAGCCCTCAAGTTGCCTCAACTTTGCGTAATGATTCTCTTTCAGGTAATCTTGCTTTCTAAAATCTATCATGTACTTCTATTAGTGAGAGCTTCTTGCTCAAATGACTTTATTGCTCCATGTCCCTAATAGGACTTCCTTATCTTTTCTTCAGTGTTAGCCGCTACCGGGGTCTTGCCTTCACCTGCCTCGGACTCTGCTTCAACTCTCTTTGTAACTCCTCATGGCTCTCCTTCTCAAGGGGACACACTTGCCTTTGAAACGATTGCTAGAGGCCTTTTATCGCTAGTGCCTTCGAATGTTTTGGATCTAAATCTTAGTAATTTTCATTTTAGTGATGTTTTTGGTCTTTCCCCTCATCGGACTGTATTCTCAGGCTCGGGACTTCTCCCAGAAGTTACCCCTTCTGGTGGTTCATCTAACCCAATAGAAATTGGAGAGGTTCCTGAAACTAATACCTTCTCGGCCCCAGTTCCCTCTTCGATTTCTGGCAAAGTAACATTTCTCCATTATTAGGTAGCTTCTGAGTTTGTGTTGGTTTTACAGCTTATGCATTCGAGTTACCCTGAGACCTTTGCTTCCTTTTCTTGCCAATGCCCGCCCATTCAGATTGCTCTTCTCGAGTCTTTTGCCACTATTTTATATAGCCTGGATAGGCAACGACTGTGTGACCTTAACGAGAAAGTAATCGAGACAGTATATTAGGGGATCTCTGACATGGAGCGTCACCAAGTGGATCTATCGTGGCTTCGGAAGCGCCTGGATATTATAGCCTCGAACGCTAGTCGCAGGGTAGAAATTTTGTCTTTGCTTGCCTCTTATCGGACCTCTATAGATGAGACAAATGCAACTCTTTGTGAACTTGAGTCGGGCTATGCTCAGGCCTTTGAGGCTTTAGAGGCACACTCTGCTGCTTGTCATTTGGATGTAGATGTGACGGGCAACTTCTTCGAGGGTATTTTCAGAAAGGATTGAGTTATTTATTTATTTATTACTTACTTGCCCTTTTCAATAAAAATGTTTTATCTAGGACAATGCAATGAAATGACAAAGCCCTTGCTTTTCTTGAAGATTTTCTCATTGTTTTCTCATTCTATTTGATAAAATATTTATCTCGAATGATGCAATGGAAATAACAATCACATGCACATATTTATAAAAACTGAAATATTCTCATTACTTCTACAACTTTCTTAACAAAAGTATAAAATTTTCATCACAAGTGATGGAACAAACATATACATCATAAGGGAAATTAGTTTCTTCATAACAAAAAGAAAATACAACTTTTAGATAAAGCAAGAAAATGAAAACGATATTTAACATAGATGAGTCCATTTATGGGTTATAATGCTTGATGAACTTTGTATTGAGTGAGCCTGTTCAGAAGCCATCTTCAACCCTTACAAGCCTGTAGTACCCACTTGAGCTTGCTTGAACCACCTTGTAGATCCCTTCCCATTTCGGAGAAAACTTGGGCAAAGGTTGTCCTTGTATGATTGGGTCTACGATCTTCCATACTAGATCACCCTCTTCGAACTTTCTTGGCACCATAGTCTAATTATAGGCTCGGGCGATGGATTCATGATACATTTCCATGACTTTTGCGACTCTGTCTTGCTTTTCCTCTAATGCCTCTAGTTTGGTGGTTCGAGGCTCAAGTACCATTCCTAAGGTGAGAGCCATCCGAGCATGTGGTGTCTCCAACTCTATAGGTAACACTACCTCAGACCCATACACAAGGAAGTAAGGTGTTGCTTGAGTTGGCTTTCTCTTTGAGGTGCGATATGCCCATAGGGCTGCTATCAGCTGTTCAGACCAAGTCCTACCGAATTCATCTATCATCTTACTCAAAATCCTTATCAAGGTCTTATTTGTGGCCTCCGCTTGTCTGTTCCCTTTTGGTTAATATGGCATGGATTTGTGATGCTTTACTTGGTAAGTCTCTAGGAGACTTTTCACATGTTTGTTTATGAAGGGTGTGCCATTATCCGAAAGGATGGTGTTCAGTACTCCGAACCTGAAGATGATATTTTCCTTGATAAAGTTTGAGACTGCGAGCCTAGTAACATTCTTTAAAGGATTGCCTCGACCCATTTTGTGCTCAACTCCGTAGCTGTAATGATCTATTTATACCGTTTTGACAGTGAAGAGATGGGCCCTATAAGGTCAAAAGCCCAGGTATAAAATGGCCACGGTGTTCGGATACTATGCAAATCTACGGCCAGCGCGTGGATCAAGTTTTCGTGCTTCTGACAAGTCTAGCACCTTTTCACGTAATGGGAGGCATCTAACTCCATGGTCGGCCAATAATACCTGAGGTGTATCAATTACTCGAACAGCCGAGCCCCTCATTGATGTTAAATTTCATGGGCTCTTCCGAGGACTAGATTTGACTCCTCCTTGGAAAGACATCTTAGGGGAGTGCCCTCAATGCTTCTTCTGTAAAGCTTATTTTGATCAAGAAAATATTGCCTCGCTCTCCACTTGAGATGTGCAATGTCCCTCAGGTTCTCAGGTAATGTCCCCTCCTTGAGATAGTCACTGTAGACTTGTCTCTAGTCGGGGGTATTAATTTCGAAGCAACTCTTATCCTCCCAGATATATAACTGACATTTGGGGCATTCTTTCTATAGTTGATTCGAGGCCTTCTCAATCTCAGACTAATAATAGCCTTGTCTTTGAATCTTTCTATACAGACTAATATTCCCGTCTCTGCAGGACTTTTCGTGAATTTGTTATAGTTGGAAGCTTGCTTCTTGTTAGCCAAAACACCGGGCTAGAAATCTGGTATTTCCTCGGAAGTAAAGTTCACCTTGGATAATTAGGAATTTAGCAAGCTTAGCCAAAGTCAATTTTCTGACTTTATTTCTAAGCTGTTCGAGGGTTTCTTCTCTCTAGTCCTTCGGAAGGTCTTTATTCTCATGTATTATTGAAGGCTCCGTTCTCCTCTTGATAACAATTGTCGCCTCCTCCTCTGGAATGTCAACTTTTGCCCCTGATGTTGCAAGGGTATCTGAAAACTTGTTGTCGGAGTGAGGCACATGCTTTATTTCGACCTTCTGAAATTTGCCGAGAAGCCTTTGGACCGTCGTTCGGTATGTAGCCAAGACAGGCTTTTTTAGGACGAACTGTCTTGAAACTTGCTTCACTATCAGGTTTGAGTCCTTCCAAATCTGAATCTTCTTGATATTGTGTTACTCAGCTACTATCAGGCCTAAAATAAGAGCCTTATACTCGGTTTCATTATTCGAACAATGGGAGTCCAGTTTATAAGACAAATATAACTTTTTCCCACTTTTGCTTGTAAAGATTATCCCGGTTCCACCTTTCACTCTGGCTGCTACTATGTCAAAGCTTAATGTCCAAAAGCTTTCCTCGGAAACCATAGCTACATGTATTTCTTCTCTTAATTCTTCATTCATTGGTTCATAGTCACCACTTGAAAATTGAGCAAGGAGATCGACTAAGTCTTGGCTTTTGATTGCCTTGGGAGCTACACATGTGATCTCGAATTCACCTAGTGCTAACAACCATCTTGCTACCTTCCCTGTTAGAGTAGGCTTGCTAAGGAGGTATCGAATTGGATCACTTCTGGTAACAATCTGAATCTGATGTGCTAAGAAGTAATGTTTGAGCTTTTGGGTGGTGAATACCAAAGCTAAACAATGTCTCTCCACCGGAGTATATCGGACTTCTGCTCCTCGAATTTTCCAGCTAATGTGATACACCGGGCGTTCTACTCTATCTATATTTTGGACCAATAATGCCCTTATGGACTTGGGGTTTAAGTTACGTACAACATTAGAGGCATCCCGAGCTGTGGGGCTATCATGGTTTGAGGCGAGATCAAGGTTGCCTTAATTCTCTTGAAGGCCTTTTGGTGCTCTTAGTTCCACTCAAACTCGACATCTCCCTTTAACAAAGAGCTGAAGGGGACAAAGATCTCTGCCAGTGCTAGAATAAACCTCCGAATATAAGACACCTTATCGAGGAACTTCTTTAACTCTTTTTGAGAATACGAGAGAGGCATTGTTCTAATAGATTTGACCTTATCTTCATCTGCCTCGATACCATGTCTATGTACAAGAAACCCGAGAGACTTTCCGGCCATCACTCCGAAAGCACATTTGAGAGGATTCATCATTATTTTGAATTTCTGGCACCTCTTGAATACTTTCTCAAGGTCTCAGAGATGGTCCTCTTCTTTTTTAGACTTTACCACTAGATCATCAACATAATCTTCCACATTATGATGGATCATGTCATGAAAGATTGCAGTCTCTTTGGTGGATTGCTCCGGCATTCTTGAGTCTGAAAGACATGACTGTATAAAAGAAGTTTCCGAGAGGTGTTCTAAAAGCAGTATTTTATGCGTCCTTTTCGGCCATCTTAATCTAATTATATCCGCTGAATACATCCATGAATGAGAACATCTGGTGTCTTGAGGTGGAATCCACGAGAGTATCGATGTGAGGTAAAGGAAATTCTTCATTCGGGCAAGATTTGTTCAGATCTCGAAAGTCTATACATACTCTAATTTGACCATTTTTTTTCTTTATTGGCATTATCTTTGCCAACCTCATGAGGTACTGTATTGGCCAGATAGGGATGTAATAATAGCCCAGGCTATAGCCCAAGCGGGCTTTGCGGGCGCCCGCCTTTTTAGCGGGTCGGCCCGGGTTGGCCCATGGGCCAAGAAGCGAAGCCCAGGCCAAGGCTCAAGCCCAAGCCCACACATAATAGGGCCTCGGGCCTAAGGTTAGGCCTAGTCAGGCTTTTTTTTTTTTTTTTTTATATATATATTAGGAATAAAAAAATTTTAAAAAAAATTATACTGGAGTATTTTAGTTAAGATTAATGAGATGTTTTGTTTGGTTATGTAATGTTTCATAGTGATATTTAAATTTAATTATGTATGAATTATATTTTTTTAATTATGAACTTATAATTAAAAAAGTATGCAATTATGTAATTTTTTTCTCTCGAAATGAATAATTATATATATATATATATATGAAAATGAAACTTTAAATATTACAATATTAAATTATTTGTATAACATTTATTGAATGAATAATTTTTATTTCAAAATGAAATAAAATATTACAAAAATTGATAGTATTAAATAAATTAGGTGTAGATTACTGATGATGGTAAAGCAATTGCATCACTATAGGTCAAGTACATCCTAACTAGGTTGGCACCTACTAGCCTACCAATCACTTGCATTATACTCCACCTCAATAATCCAATACCAAAAAAAAAAAAAAAACGAAATGAAATGAAATAGTAAAAAACAAATTATTGATCAATCATCAGAGGAGATAGACATTTCAGTCACATTGCCTGAGGATATGTCATCCAAATCATTTTAAATTCGCTTATTTTCATTACTTCTTGTAAACGCATGCATATGATCTCTGAATATCATCAGTGCCTCAACCATTTCGGGTGAAAGCTTGCTCCGGCAATCGCTCAACACCCGTCCACCTGCACTAAAAGCTGTTTTCTAAAGCAACTATAGAAATAGAAACGGTTAGTATATCACGGGCCATCTGTGAAACCACAGGCCACATAGTTTCATTTTGTTTCCATCATTCCAAAATTTCACAATCATTGAAATGATCCACTGACGGGCTTTCCAAATAACGTTGTAATTCAGAACTACTTACGTTTGTATGTTGAGATATTCTTCTACTTTTTATTGCTAAAAAAACACTTAATCTCCCGTCTCGAGATGAGATTGCTAGTGTAGTGTGTGTAAGTATATTTACAGATACAGTTGCCCTATATTCTTCAAATAATCTGTTACGTGTTTGCATAATAGGGGCAAACTGTGTTTGATCAGCGAAAAGACGCTCTAAAAATTCTTGTAAACAAATTTATTAACACCTAGAATCAATTAATATGACTAAACCTAATAAATGAGGCAAATGATCAAATATTTTTCAAATTTTTCTTTCATTTAAATAATAATGGTTATATAATATTCATTACCCATATATTTTATGAAAACTTTAATTATTTCTACTAGCATATGTAAAACAAATGGTGAAGTAGGAATATATAAATATATATATATATATATAAGAAAATAATTTTGTTGAAGTATTGAAAATTTTTAAAAAATCTTTATACAAAGCTACTTGGCGCCAATTAAGTTTAGTGGGAGTCAGTACCCCTCCTATTGATGTTGTTGTAAAAAATAAATCTATTACTCTTCTTTGTTTACAAGCTATTTTTAACATATTATATGTTGAATTCAACTTACTATCTACATCTAAAATTAATTTTTTAAATGACATATTTTCTCGTTAACAAATTTTTCTATATTTTGAAATTCGATTACCAAAAGACATAATAGTAACAACTGCATTTTTTATTACAAGTATAGAAGTTTCATATACATGCATAGCTTCTTTAGCAATCAAATTTAAAATATGGGCACAACAACGAATATGAAATAAATCACCATCAACAAATAGTTGTAAAATTAATTTTAAATGGGTTACAGCTTGATTATAATATGATGCATTATCTAAACTAATTGTAAATATTTTATTTTGTAAAACCCATTCGTATAATACATTCCTTATTTCTACACCAAGCGAATGACCAGTGTATGGAAGTTCAACTAATTTAAATGAAATAATTTTTTTATTTAATTTCCAATCATTATCAATAAAATGTGTGGTGATACATTAATATTCAAAACTATTATTTGACCACAAATTAGATGTTAAACAAACTCTTCCATTCAAAATTTTAAAGATGTCAAATAATTCACTTTTAACATTCTCAAATTTCTTTAAAATCCTGATTCTAGTAGTATTTCTTGAAAAACTTTGATATTGCTGTGCAAAACTTTCGTGAATCATTTCGGTAAAATCGGGACATTCACTAGTAGTAAAAGGTTGTTCTTTTTTAATAATATAATCAACTACAGAATTTTGGGCATGTATAGGATCATATGAAAATATTTGTAAATTACCAGTTGATGAAGCCCCTAATTGCATTTGACTTCGAATATCAGGTTGTTGACTTTGTAAATGTTTGTTAGCATGCCTTTTTAGATGACTAGTACCCCCTACAGATACAACACTGAGTAAATGTGCACAATATTTACATTTTGCTCTAAATGTAATTGTACCATTAGGATTATTTATAGATATTTTTTCAAAATGTTTCCAAACACTACTACTTCTGCTCCTAGATGATGATCCAACTGTTGGAAGATGGATATTAGAAGGAGAATCAACAAATTCATGTTGTGTAGTATAGGTATCAACATCGACATAAACATTAGGCATATTAGGATCCATAGTAATGTAAGTAAAATAATATATAAGAATTAACAATTAATTTAAATAATGTGCAAATATAATCAGTAAAAAATAATAATTAATATATGTGCGCAAATAATTAATGAAAAAAATGAGTAGCAAATAAATTTAATTAAACTAATTAATGTTACTGACTGGCGAATGCGATACAAAAATTTGCTTCTTCTGATAAAAGTTTCTTATTGCACAATTGCAATTGTCACTTAGAGATAGCACTTCAAAATTAATTGAGAGTTGAGAGAGATTGAGAGAGTTAAAGAGAGAGAAAGAGAATTATATGTTGTGAGATTTATTTTGAAAAATGAAAGATATTTATAGTAGTTTGAATTATGACCGTTTGTATATATATTACCGTTTGAGTTGAGTAATTGATGAAGAGATACAACAGACTAATTTTAGCTTGGTTAGTAGAGGCGGGCAGGACACAGAAAGAGAGAGGTAGCTGTTATTTTTGACCCAAAAAATGGAGCTAGCTAGAGGTATCAAAATATTGCCATGCTCTAGTCTTTTCTGGAGATTTTCTCTTGTATATACAAAATATTTTATAACTTTGCCTCCACTCTCTTCTATGTTCTCTGTCAGTTTATCTTAACAATCAATCTATCCTAATGACGAATAAATATATTTTCAATAAATTAAATTTTCTCACCACTTTTACATGTTGTTTTTTGTTTGTAATAGTTATAGGTAACTCATACCTACTATAACTGTTGGAAAAAATAGTTTTATATAGACATATTTTTTGAGCCCATTTTTAAGTGGGCCCCAAACATTTTTTAGGATGGGTCCAAAGAGGTGAAGTGTTCCTTACCGCGTGGAAGTCACACAGTGTAGACGGAACATCAAAACCATTTATGAGTGAATGGGAAGTTAACGTCGTTTTTGGGTCTAACATTAATTTTTTAGATAAAATTCATTTGAATTTTTTCAATAAAAAATTATTATGGGAATTTAATTTAATTCTAAATTCAAATTTTGAGTTCCTAAGTGGTTTCCTAAAGTTTGTAATTGTGGGAATTTAATTTAATTCTAAATTCAAATTTTGTGTTCCTAAGTGGTTTCCTAAAATTTGTACATCTTCCTTTATTTATTAAATTATTCAAATAGTTTATATATATATATATATATATATTCCAAATAGTTTAATAATAAAAGGTACAATCAGTTCTTTTGTTTGTAATGAATACATTTGTCAAAACAAAAGATTTGATAATTTATTCCAACGGTTACCTTTTCAAATGTTTGAATAAATGTGTTCAAAAGCAAACGGTTTGCATCTGTTTAAAACAGGTTGCACCTGTTTGGACCACTGTAGTTGCTTATAAATACTAATCCCTTTCCTGCAGTCTGGGGGATCTGTAAAATCAGTCCAGATTTTGTCTCATTACCGTCCAAATTAGTTCTGGTGCATTTTATTCTACATATATAACTTTAGGAAAAATATTCAGAGAGTTAGAACACAGGTTTGGTTTGCCGAACAATTTTTTTGGAGTGCTACTATAAATTGGTTAAGATCATTGTATCCTGGGAGATAGACGCCACTCAACCGTAAGCACCGTAGCGGGGCGAATCTGTCTTAAGGACAGAGTGTCACACACTCGACTTGGTCTTTTATTTTTAATTCAGTTCAATAAATAAATTCGGTACGCTATTTATTTATTTTGTTTTTATTAGTTTCAATTTATTTTATTTACACAGAAGATTGTTCCAACAATCTTAAGACAGATTCGAATTATTCTGTTTACAGAATTTTTCGTTTGTTTCCTTTTCTCTTTCTTCTTTTAAGAAAATTGTTTTCTGTGGATTTATAAAATAATATTCTGGTTGAAAAAACAAATAGTGATTTTATGCTATTTGACAGATAATAGTAATATACTGTCTATTTTCTTTGATAACTAGTAGTACGATACTGGTGTCATTAACAATTCAGAATATATTTTTGTGAAATTTTTTCAGAAGTTAATTTGGGGTTTTAGAAATTATTTTCTGAGTTTTCATTACTTAAAATTCTGTTTTAGTATTTTAATTATTGAAGTGTTACATAAATTAATTTTTTGTGTGGAATTAATTTGGTTAAATAAAATTTTATTTTATTTCCAAATTAATTGAATAATGAAAGTCATATTCTTATTTCTTTTATTTTACAGAATTTAATTTTTTGTGTGGAATTATTTTGGTTAAATAAAATATTATTTTATTTCCAAATTAATTAAGAAAAATAAAAGTTATATTTTTTTTATTTCTTTTATTTTACAGAATTTAATTTTCTGTGTGGAATTAATTTGTTTAAATAAAATTTTATTTTATTTTCAAATTAATTGGAAATAAAAGTTATATTCTTGTTTCTTTTATTTTACAGAATTTAATTCTGTGCATTTGGTTTAATTTTCTATGTAGTGTAAATTCTAATTATAATTTTGTTGTATAAATTAGAATTGATGGCTACTGAAACAAATGCCCAAACAAGTACTACTGTGGTGGCTGCAATTGCACCAACCCTCTCTCCTGTGGTGACAGTACCAATAAATCATGGAGAGAAGCCAGAGAAGTTCTCAGGAACTGACTTTAAAAGATGGTAACAGAAAATGTTGTTCTATCTTACAACTCCGAACCTAGCTCGTTTCCTCCGTGAAGTTGCTCCTATCCTGAAAGAGGATGAAACCGACCGGCAAGTGGTTGTTGCGGTTGATGCTTGGAAACATGCCGATTTCCTTTGCCGGAACTACATCTTGAACGGACTTGACAACACATTATACAACGTCTACAGTCCAATCAAGACAGTAAAGGAACTTTGGGAATCGTTGGAGAAAAAGTGCAAAACGGAAGATGCCGGCTCAAAGAAATTTGTGGTTGGCAGATTCCTGGATTTTGTAATGGTTGATTCAAAAACTGTGATTAGCCAAGCTCAAGATTTCCAACTCATTCTGCATGACATTCACGCAGAAGGCATGTCTCTCAGTGAATCCTTCCAAGTTGTAGCCTTAATTGAAAAATTACCAACAGGCTGGAAGGAATTCAAGAACTACCTCAAACACAAGCGCAAAGAAATTTCTATGGACGAATTAATTGTGTGTTTGAGGATTGAGGAGGACAACCACAATTTTGAAAGCGGGCTGGTAAGCATACTATGGAGTCTAAGGCAAATGTGGTGGAACATGCTTCAAAAACCAAGAAACGAAAGTCTTCTGGAGAAAGTTCATCATAAGGCTCTAAAGGGGGGAAAATAAAAAGTACAAGTTTAATGGCAAATGTTACATCTGTGACAAAAAGGGACATCGGGCCAAAGATTGCCGTAGCAAAGGCAAAAGCAAAAAAAGAACAAGCAAGAAGCCTGCTCAAGCCCATATGACCAAAGTGGACAATATTTCCAATGGTATAGATGATATCAATCTTTCTGCAGTTGTTTCCGAGGCAAATCTTGTCGAAAATCCTAAAGAATGGTGGGTGGACATTGGTGCTACTCACCATATTTGTGCCGACAAAAAGATGTACACATCTTATTCTATAGTGGACAATGGTGAACAACTTTTTATGGGCAACTCCTTAACTTCCAAAGTTGAAGGACAAGGAAAGATTGTACTCAAGATGACATCTGGAAAGGAACTCACTCTCAACAATGTGCTGCATGTACCGGACATTTGCAAGAATCTTGTTTCCGGATCTTTGTTGAGTAAGAATGGGTTTAGGCTAGTATTTGAGAGTGATAAATTTGTACTTACTAAGAATGGGATGTATGTAGGAAAAGGTTACATGTCTGATGGCCTTTTCAAGTTAAATGTAATGATTGTTGTACCCTCAGTTATTAATAATAATACATCTTCTTCTTACTTGCTTGAGTCTTCAAATTTATGGCATGGTAGACTAGGACATGTTAATTATGGATCTTTACGTAGATTAATTAATATGGAATGTTTACCTAAATTTGACATTGATTCAATTCATAAATGTGAAATTTGTGTTGAGGCAAAATTATCTAAAACTCCTTTTCATTCAATTGAAAGAAGTACGGAACCACTTGAATTAATTCATAGTGACATTTGTGATTTTAAATCAATTCAAACTAGAGGTGGGAAAAAGTATTTTATCACTTTTATAGATGACTATACTAGATATAGTTATGTTTATTTAATTCGAACCAAGAATGAAGCTTTGGAAACTTTTATTCAATATAAGAATGAAGTTGAAAATCAACTTGGTAAGAAAATCAAGAAACTTAGAAGTGATAGAGGTGGTGAATATGAATCACCTTTTGGTGAATTTTGTAAAGAACATGGAATAATTCATCAAACCACCGTTCCTTACTCACCTCAGCAAAATGAAATTGCTGAAAGGAAAAATAGGACTTTAAAAGAAATGATAAATGTCATGTTAATCAGTTCTGGATTACCTCAGAACTTGTGGGGGGAAGCAATACTTTCTGCTAATTATATTTTAAATAAAGTACCCCGAAAGAAAGTGAATCAAACATCTTATGAATTGTGGCATGGAAGAGTACCATCCTACAAATACTTAAAAGTGTGGGGGTGCTTGGCTAAAGTGGCTATTCCTAGTCCTAAAAAGACTAAGATAGGTCCTAAGACCATTGATTGCATTTTCATTGGTTATGCCAAGAATAGTAGTGCATATCGGTTTTTGATTCATAAATCAGAACATTCTGAAATGCATGTAAATACTATTATTGAATCTCGGAATGCATCTTTCTTTGAACATGTATTTCTAAATAAGACTAGACAAGAGACTAGTAACAATAAGAGATCTCATGATGCTATTACCAGTCAGGATCAAGAACATGATCAAGAACAAGAGTTACATCAAAATGAGGAAGAGGAACTTAGGCGTAGTAAACGTGCTAGAACCTCAAAATCTTTTGGTCCAGATTTTCTAACATATTCGTTAGAAAATGAGCCTTTAACTTTTAAAGAGACTATGTCCAGTCCTAAAGCTCCTTTATAGAAAGAAGCTGTTAACAGTGAAGTTGAATCCATCTTGCAAAATCACACTTGGGAATTAGTGGACTTGCCACCAGGTTGTAAACCTCTTGGGTACAAGTGGATTTTCAAAAGGAAAATGAAAGCAAATGGATCAATTGACAAATACAAGGCAAGACTTGTGGTCAAAGGTTTTAGACAAAATGAAGGTCTAGATTACTTTGACACATACTCACTGGTTACTAGAATAACATCCATTAGAATGCTAATTGCCATTACATCTCTATACAATCTAGAAATTCATCAAATGGATGTTAAAACCGCTTTCTTAAATGGTGAGTTAGAGGAAGAAATTTACATGGAACAACCAGAAGGGTTTTCTGTTTCAGGGAAAGAAAAGAAAGTGTGTAAATTGGTTAAATCATTAAAACAAGTGCCAAAGCAATGGCATGAGAAATTTGACAAAGCAATGATGTCAAATGGATTTAAAATTAATGAGTGTGACAAATGTGTTTATATTAAAAACACAGACAAAGGTTATGTCATTGTATGTTTTTATGTGGATGATATGCTCATCATAGGTAGTAATAATGATATGATTAAAACTACCAAGAAAATGTTGAATAAATATTTTGACATGAAGGACATGAGCATTGCTGATGTAATTCTTGGTATGAAAATTACCAAAACATCAGAAGGTTATGCTTTGTCACAATCCCATTACATTGAGAAAATACTTGACAAATTCAGCAAAGATGATGATCATCTTGCTAGAACAACTGTAGATGTTAATTTGTATCTTTCTAAGAATGCACAAGAAAGTATTTCTCAATTAGAGTATGCCCAAATTATTGGAAGCTTAATGTACTTGATGAACTGCACTCGTCCGGATATAGCTTATGCATTAAGTAAATTAAGTAGATATACGAGTAATCTGGGAGTAGAACACTGGAAAGCAATTATAAGGGTTTTAAGATATTTTCGATTTACTCGTAACATTGGGCTTAATTATACTAGATATCCAGCAGCACTTAAAGGATACTGTGATGCAAATTGGATATCAGATACTAGAGACTCGAAGTCCACCAATGGGTATGTCTTTACTCTTGGTGGGGCGGTTGTATCTTAGAAATCTTCCAAACAGACTTGTATTGCTAGGTCTACTATGGAATCTGAATTCATAGCTTTAGACAAAGCAGGGAAAGAGGCAGAATGGCTTCGCCACTTCCTTGAAGATATTCCAATATGGCCTAAACCGGTGCCTGCTATATGCATACATTGTGATAGTCAATCAGCTATAGGTAGAGTACAGAGTCATATGTATAACGGTAAGTCACGACGCATTCGTCGTCGACATAACACCGTGAGACAACTACTCTCTAATGGAATTATTTCTATAGAATATGTTAAGTCTAAAGACAACATAGCGGATCCACTAACCAAAGGGTTAGCAAGAGAGTTAGTTGGGAATTCATCGAGGGGAATGGGACTTAAGTCTATTAAATAAGAGTTACCACAATAGCAACCCAACCTAGTTGACTGGAGATCCCAAGATCTAGGTTCAAAGGGACAACTGAGTTGTGAATGACTCAGAAGGATCACTGGGGAGTCTAACTCCTACCCATTTCTTTGATGAAATAGTGATGTCTGCAGCGTTTGAGGTTAAGTAAAATTTTAATGATTCTTATAACTAGGTAAACCTAGTGGAGTATGGCAGGATACTCTTCATATGAATCACCTATGTGAGTGTGAACTTGGCCGATTCTATGAGATTTGTAAAGAGCTACAATTCTCTAGAGCACTCATGAAAGACCAGGTTGTTCAAGGCCAAAATGAACACAATAGTGAGAACTAAACTGTGTCTGGGGATATACTGTGTGAGTTCTATTGTCTTGGTTTACACAAACGGCTGAACAGTTCAAGACATCATGTTCACTAGTTAGCTAGTAAATCCGATAGTGTCTCACAAGGGAAGGTTCAAAGCCAAAAGCTACCTATCCTTTGCAGAATATTTTCAATTTCTGTACTCTCTGTAATTAGATCATGTTGTTGCATTTTCTCTCTGTCAAATTCCATTCATGTGGGGGATTGTTGGAAAAAATGGTTTTATATAGGCATATTTTTTGAAAAATGGTTTTATATAGGCATATTTTTTGAGCCAATTTTTAAGTGGGCCCCAAACGTTGTTTGGGGTGGGTACGAAGAGGTGAAGTGTTCCTTGCCGCGTGGCAAGTCACACAGTGTAGACGGAACATCAAAACTATTTATGAGTGAATGGGAAGTTAACGTCGTTTTTGGGTCTAACATTAATTTTTTAGATAAAATTCATTTGAATTTTTTCAATAAAAAATTATTGTGAGAATTTAATTTAATTCTAAATTCAAATTTTGGGTTCCTAAGTGGTTTCCTAAAATTTGTACCTCTTCCTTTATTTACTAAATTATTCAAATAGTTATATATATATATATATTTAAATAGTTTAAATATATATATATTCCAAATAGTTTAATAATAAAAGGTACTATAGCGATTCTGGTATTCCCTTTACTGTTCAGTTGCATTCCGGACTCGGTTCCGTGGAGTTGGTAGTTGTGTCTACCTTGTTGTCGTCCTTTAATTCCATTTTGATTGAGTTTTAGGATGTGTTGGGCATGTTTCGAGCAGGTGGGTTGAGGCTTGGTCTAATTTCTTGTTGCCAGGTTTTTGGTCGTTCCGCTCGAGCGGGTCTTCTAGCGCTCAAGCGGATATTGCACACTCCCAGTATTTTCGTGCTCAGCAAAACTTCTACAGGTGTGATTTCTACGCTCGAGCGGATTTCCTGTGCTCGAGCGGGTTGCGCTCGAGCGGACTTGTTGGCGCTCGAGTGGGTAGTACATTTTTGGTGTAAGTTCTGGGAGGGGGAATCTACGCTCGAGCGGACTGGTTTTCGCGCTCGAGCGGATGTACTTTATTCTTGTGTCTTGGAGCTCGAGCGAGACTTCTTGTGCTCGAGCGAATTCAGTACTTTGTTTTTGACGCTCGAGCGGACCTGTCGTATATCAGAAGGCAGTTGGGCATTTTCAAGTCACTTTTTCACATCTCTTCTCTCTCTTACTTTTCCAAAGACTCCATTGTAGAGCCTCTCTCTCTAGAACCTTGCCTTATCTCTAGGTATTGATCTAGTAGGATTTGTCTCCTCACCTTTGGCCTTTACAAAAAAGTTGTTGATCGTCGAAGGCTATCTTTTGATCCAAGAATCTCGGGATTTGGAGCATTTCCGTTTTCTTCATCTTCTTTGTTGGGTGTCAACTTTTGAGGTAGGGATTCCTACTCACTATTATGGGTTTTAACCTAGATTATTGGGCATTTTGTTAAATGGTTTGATTTTGGGATCTAGGGTTTGAAAATGTTGAAAGAGGGTTTTGTTATTTTTATTCTAAAATGTGTAATTTGGGTTTCAAAATAATGATATTGATGTTGGTTGTTGATATATGGACCATTGGGTCATTATTGGAAAGAGTGGTAAAAAACCCTAATTTGTTGTATAAATTAATTGGTATAATTAATTTGAGAAAAGTGTTGTTATTTGGAATTGAGTTGGAAATAATGAAATTGGCTCATTATATTGTAAAATGGTGGAGTTTGATTTATTAATCGCTCGCTTTTGAAAACATTGATTTTTATCTGTTGGAGCTTTTATTATCAGTTTAGAAATAATTGCTTGGGCTAGCGGTGGAGGGTAGTTTTGATTGTTGTAGACAATGCATGATGATTAGGCAAACTAAAACTAATCAAGTGGATGTGTCATAGAGTATGACGGTTGCTAGAATACATTAACGTCATGTATTGATTGATTGTGTATATGACCTATGTGTATATACGTTGTGTGTGTGGGAGGAGAAATGGGATCTACTCCACGGTTTAGGGGAAGATAGGGGATGGACCTCTAAACCGGATGTTGTTTGGGAGGAGATAGGGGATGGACTCCACTGATACAGCTCATATGCTTGTCAGCTAATGTGTTGATATAGCTCATATGCTTATATATGGAAGTGCTGATATAGCTTATATGCTTATCTGTTGAAATGTGGATACAGCTGGTATGCTTATCTGTTGAGATGTTGATATAGCTAGTATGCCTATCTATTGTAAAATGAGAAACGTTTAATATGAGTCACTGTCTCATGTAAGTTGTTGGCCAGGTTCTGAGCCGTTGTTGTGAATTGTGAACGTAATAAGGAATAGAAAATGAAATGAAACATGAACATAGTGGTCATGTAATGGTAATGGATTAAGAATTGATTTATGGGAATTAAACATTTATCAATTGCTAATGTCTTAGTTACTGCTCATACTGTGTTTAGCATATCTCTACTGGGCGTTGGCTCACACTATATGGGACATTATTTTTCAGGTACAGGTAGCATGCCACATCCAAGGACATGGCTTGGGTGATGATGCGAGTTGAAGACTCTTTTTGTTTATTTTGATTGTATTACATGTATATCAAGCCAAGGGCTTAGTTTGTATAGAGTTAATACTCTTCTTTTGTGTAACCAAGTGTTGACTTGGAAAGTTGTAAACCCATAGGGCATTTGCTTTTGTTGTTAACATGTAATACTGTTGTAAGAACTACTCTGATGAATAGAAATGGTTGGTTTCTTTTATATCAATGCATGTCTAAGGTGATGGGTTTTATGTATTATTTTGAGGGCGTTACAGGTACAATCAGTTTTTTTGTTTGTAATGAATACATTTGTCAAAACAAAAGGTTTGATAATTTATTCCAACGGTTACCTTTTCAAATGTTTGAATAAATGTGTTCAAAAGCAAACGGTCTGCATCTGTTTGAAACAGGTTGCACCTGTTTGGACCACTGTAGTTGCCTATAAATACTAATCCCTTTCCTACAGTCCGGGGGATCTGTAAAATCAGTCCAGATTTTGTCTCATTACTGTCCAAATTAGTTATGGTGCATTTTATTCTACATATATAATTTTAGGAAAAATATTCAGAGAGTTAGAACACAGATTTGGTTTGCCGAACAATTTGTTTTGGAGTGCTACTACAAATTGGTTAAGATCATTGTATCGTGGGAGATAGACGCCACTCAACCGTAAGCACCGTAGCGGGGCGAATCTGTCTTAAGGACAGAGTGTCACACACTCGAATTGGTCTTTTATTTTTAATTCAGTTCAATAAATAAATTCGGTACGTTATTTATTTATTTTGTTTGTATTAGTTTCAATTTATTTTATTTACACAGAAGATTGTTCCAACAATAGCAGAGTAGGCTAGGTTCGCACTCCCACACTCCATTTGTCTCTCTCCTCGCTTGTTTTGGCTGCTAACAGCCAGCCACAATGACAATGTGCCAGTGGCTCTCTCTCTCTCTCTCCTCTCTTGTTTTGGCTGCTAACAGCCAGCCACAATGACAATGTGCCAGTGGCTCTCTCTCTCTCTCTCTCTCTCTCTCTCTCTCTCTCTCTCTCTCTCTCTCTCTCTCTCCTGGTCAAAGAAAAAACTATTATTAGTTTGATTTTAATTTAATAAACTATTATTATTTTATTATTTTATTTTTAAATTATTAATATTATTTTTTTGATTATATAAATTTTTATTTTTACAAGATTAATTTTTATTTCAGTGGTGCTAGGGACCCCCAGTGGGGGGCACCCCCAGCACCCCCAGTAGGCCCAAAAACAATTTTTTTTTCCTTTCCTTCCAATCACGCGGTGTCACGTGGCATTGGGGGTCATTGGGGGTCACTGGGGGTGGGGGTCTCAAGCTTTATTCTTTTTATTTTTTTATTTTTATTTTATTTATTTTATTTTTTATTTTTATAAGATCAATATTTCTATTTATTTTATTTATTATTATTGGTAGAGAGAGTGTGACACCCTAAATATTTAATTAATACCACAACCAACCACGATTATTAATAAAAATAATAATAATCTATAATAGTAAAATAAAATAATTAATTTTGTGATTGTATGTGATAAAGTATAATTTAATAATAACAATAATAATAATAATAATAATAATGGAAGTAATATAATAAATAAGCTATACGTGCTATGTAAATTAATTTGTCATTGTGGTTATCAAATATATGATGAGGAGATTTATTTAGGGGTTAAGTTAATCACTAATTAATGTGAGAAGATTAGCATGTATAGATATAATTAAACAAATTAAGTACCATTAATTACAAGGATTGCGAATCTGCTGAGATAAGGGAGTGAGGGGCCATCTGGACACCTAGGATTAGGGAGGGGAGGTGAGTCATCACCATAGGGCCATTAGATAAGGATGAGTCATCACTTGAAGTTATGTGTATAAATAGGGAGAGAAGGTGCTGTAAAGTGAACGGAAAAACAAAGAAAAAAAAAAGAAAGAGAATGAATCTATGAAAAATAAAATAAAATAAAGTGCGAGGGGCCGAAAACCAACGGAAATAGAAAGGAATTAGTAAGACTCAATCTTAAGGTAAGTTATATTATACCTTGAGTCACCATAATATATTTTACGTATGTTTTGACTTACCATGATTTATTTTATACAAGTTATATTTTATAAATTATATTAATATTTTAATTATGTGGATTATTTTTTGAACTCTATTTGTTTAAAATGAAACCCATGGATATGATTGTTTAAATTTTAGAAGGTATTTGACTATGACCTTATAAACAACTATGTTTTGTAAGAACCACCACGGGAGTCCCACGCCTTGTGGGACTTAAATAACCATTGGCTTCTGTTTGGTCACTTTGTGGTCCTTTGTTTGTCATGGATCCATTGACCTCTGTTGTGACTGTCACTTCTGTGACCTCTGTTCTGTTCTATTCTGTACCGTGGTTAAGGTTATTTATTTATATAATTTATGTATTTCAGTTTCTATCACTTAAATGATTTATTTACCAAATTAAGTTATGTAAATGTTTTGGCTTAAGTAACTATCCATGGTTATTTTGTATTCCCTATACTCTTGGCATAATATTTCTCACTTTGTTGTGTACTTATAGCTGTTATCCTTTCAAGTGATGAGATACAAGGAGGACCCATAACCTCGTGTAGTGGAACCTGTGCAAGAAATTGATACGGATTTGTTAATTTGTTTTTCTTTTCTTTTTTCCTGTTGTTTTTTTTTCTGATGGACGGTCGCTGCAAAATAAAAATAATAAAAGCCTGTGGATGTACTCTTTTTTTTAGTAAGATGAAGTAACTTTCTGTTTAATTATTTTTATTCCGTTTGCCTCCGCTTGCGCAATTTAATTTGCTACGATTAGAATAAGTTAGTAAGTTACGATTCTAACCCTAAGCCCCTAGGGTTGGGTCGTGATAGAGAGGGCTAGATGGGTGGGCCAGACTGTCCGTAGGGCCCAAATTTTTTTTGGGCCAGACCTAGCTAACGGGGTCGAGCCAACGGACTGGACCGGGCCCCAAATAGAAGGCCCACACCCAAGCCCAAGGTACTGGGCTAGGCTCGGGCCCAGGCTTAACTAGGCCAGGTCCACCTCGGGCTTCAGGCCGCCCACGGGCCTCGGGCTATTTTTACACCCCTATGGCCAAATAAAACTTGTCTGTTGAAGTTTTTCAACCTCCTCCTTAATTTTCTCTTCGAGGTTTGGATAATATTTTCGAGCAGCTTGCTTGATCGATTTGGAGTTTGAGAACACATCAAGATAATGAGAGACTAGGTCAGGATCTAGTTCAAGCATTTCCTTATATGACCAAGCAAACACAGCCGAGTACCGGCTTATCAATTTTAACAATTGCTCCCGCTTTTTTGGTAGGAATGGCAATCTAAACCCGACCCGACGGGGACCCGACCTCCGACCCTGAATTGAGCGGGTTTTTTCCCGAAAAAATACCCCCGACGGGCCGACGATGGTATTCAAAAATCAATCCCCGATGATTTTCAGGCCGGGGACGGTGATACATTTCTAAGCCCCGACCCCGACCCCGGTCCCCGCCCCGACTAGCCCCGATGTAAAATTACAAGTATATCCCTGTTTATATATACGTTTATGTTTAGGGTTTGGTTGAATCAATCACAACACAACACAAGAAGAGAGAGGTCTTTGCTGTTGCTCTCTCTCTCTCTCATTCTCACTGCCGCTGTTCTCTCTCCCTCTCTCACACACAACGTCGACGACTGCTGCTCACAAAGGCTGACTTAAAGTTCCTCTTTGTCACCTAAACAAAAGGATTATGCTAAGTAGGAACTGATATCCTCCCTAGTAGTTGTATGTATGCCCACAAAATCAAATGCTTCATTTATGTAGTTTATATATTAGTTTTTGTACTTTTGCTAATTCTGAATGATCCCACAAATGGGAAAAAAAATGAAAGTTGAATCTCTGCATGACCTACATCAAAATGCTCTCTCTCTCTCTCTCTCTCTCATTAAACTAGATCTAGGGATTTCAATTTCAGATCTGAGTGTATATATGTGTATATATATATATGTATGCCCCTGTTTTCAACCTCTGTTTTTTTTTTCATGGATACTGAGTGTATATATCTATATATATCTTAGTGTATATATGTATATATATGTATGTATCACTGTATCATAGTATTGGACAATCTGAGTGTAAATATGTTCTGTTACTGTATCAATCTGAGTGTATCAGAGTATTAGACCTCGGGGATTTTTCAGATTCGGGGATACCCGATCCCCGATCGGGGGCAGGGGGGCTGATGGGCTCCCCGCTGGGGATTGGGGCCGAGGACGGGGAATTTATCAGTTTCAAGGATCAAGAACGGGGAGTGTAGTCCCCGGTCCCGCCCCACCTCGTTGCCATTCCTATTTTCTGGGCTAAAGCTTGAACTTATGAATATCGGCCTTTGGGCATCTTGCCCATTACTTAGATCTACTTCAACAAGTTGTTTGGGTTGAGGCTGAGGCTCGTCTTGCAAGCATTCTGGAGCCACTTAAGGCTTTATTACTATGTAATCGTCAGGAGGCTCTTTTTTTCACTCGGAGTCGGCTACTAAAGAAACCGACTCCCTACACTTTCACAAATAGTACACCATCTTGCTTCCTTCTCGGACTTTCATCACCTTCCGAGGAGTAGGTGAACTTTCTAGTCGAGCCGTTATCAACTTACTTGATTTTGTCTTTGGCTTCTTGTCATCTTTGATATCCTCCCACTGAGGAATTTTGACCTTCTCGAGGCTTAGAGGTGATGGGATTTTCTTTGATAGACAATTCGGTGAAGTAGATGGCATCAGAATAATGAGCTTCATAGGTCTCGAAAGGCCTTTCTGTAGCCTAAATTGTCACCGTCTTTTTTCCCCATTTAGCCTTAACACACTGATGATAACTCGATAGTATAACCCCATATCTATACATCTAGGTCCTCTCTAGAATGATGTGATAGTTTTCCTCGATAATATGGAACTAGGTGGCCAAGCGAATCTCTCCGACGGCTAAATCAATTGTTTTGTATCCCATAGTAACTCTTCTTTCTCCATTGAAGCCAGTGATGACTATCGACTGCTTCACAATGCGTTCTTCAGAGATTCTGACCTTCTCTAGAGTAGCGCGGGTCATAATGTTGATAAAGGCTCCACTGTCTAGAAAGACCCTTTTAAACTCAATACCGTTAATATAAGTAGTCACATAAAGCAGGCAGTTGTGAGAAAAAGGATATTTCCGGGCAGTATCAGAGAAAATAATGGCACTAGATTGCTCTTTTGCCTTCCTCGGGATAGATCCCTTAGTTAACATGCATTCTTCATGGTGTGCCTCAGCTATATTGATGATATCTTTGGTGATTCCTGTTCTTGCCTCCCTAGAAAGTCCAAGTTGGTCGAAGAATTTCTTGAACTTTACAAAGTCTTGCAGGGTTTTAGCGTAATGATCCGAATCTTTCTCTACTCTTGGAGGCTCGTAGTTAACCATCTCCTTGGTCTCTTTAAAGCCAAATAAACATGGTGTCCTCCTTTTCCGTAGTATTCTTCTTCTCTTTCTGGATCGAAGGGACCTTCAACATGAGTCATAAAGGCCCTATCCTCTAGATCGAGAGCACTTCCATAATAAACTTGTTCACTCTCAGGCTCGAAGATGTCGTCCAGATAACAATCGTTGTCATTGATATTGACAATAGCCTTAATCATCGGGCCTTCATATGCTATCATAGCAACATTCTTGCCATTGTCTCGGTGCTGAGGATATGGTTGTTCTCGGATGTCTTGAGTTCCCTATTTTTTGAACCTCAATTCGTCTGCCTCGACTTTATCTCTGAAAATTTTCCTGAGAGTCCAACACTTCTCTGTTAGATGTTTCAATGCGCAATGATAGATGCAAAACTCTGGGCTCTCACGGTTCTTCTTTGATAGGACTTCCTCGACATAAGGCAATTTTAGCTCTTCGTTGGCCACCCATTCCTTAACTAGAGCTTCTACCTCCTCGATTCCACATGGATAAGAAACATTGCCCTTTTCACCACTATATTGTTTCCTCTTTTGGCCTCTGTAACCTCCTCCTTGTGACTTTCGGGTATCATGGGCGGAGGCAACAGCAACAATAGATCCATGAGACGATTTGAAGCTAGTTTTGTAATTGGCTTTAAATCCGGACTCCTGAGCCTGAGGAGTGCTAATGTTCCGAGCTACTTCTATTAGTGTCGAGAAGGTGGGTAGCTTGTGATTAACTAGAAACAATTTGTATTTGTTCAATGCCCTTTCTAGACAGATTTGAACCAGATAACTCTCATCCACAGCTTCATGGCAATCCACAGCCTTATCCTGAAACCTTTTGACATAGTCGAGGATGCCCTTATTTTCTCGTTGCTTTTCTTTACACAATGTAAGTGTGGTCACCTTCTTAGCTACTTGAAAGGACTTGGCGTGAAATTTGTAGACCATGTCCTCCCAACTTCGGATAGAGTTTGGGGCCAAGTTAACATGCTAGCTATATGCTCGGTCAGTGAGGGAAATAGAAAATTCTCTCAACCAAAGGACATGGTTTGAACCATGAATACCTAGAGTCTCAATGAATCGCAGAACATGTTCTCGAGCATTTCCTTGTTTGCCTTCGAATTTGATGAACTTCGGCACCGTATACCGCTCAGGGTATGGATAACTCAGCATCTCAATAGGGTATGGTGGCTTGACATCCGGGTTAGGCAAATAAGGTAAAGTCCTCTTGCCCCATTAAAGATCGAACATAACTTGCACATCGACAAAAGTGAAAAATTATCAAGGGAGAGAATTTGATGGTGGCATTCTCGGAACTTGGCTTATGGACCCGAAGACTGAGCTAGGAGCAACTTTGCCATTCTGGTGTTGAGAATTCACCATTGGTAAAGACACGTGATGATATTGGCCATCGGCACCTATGGATAAGCCATTTGGTGATAAGACATTGAATTAAGTTCCATAAAGTCCACTGCCCTCTAAGTACGTGAATGGCGTTTACTGTTGGTGGAATGAGATTAGGTATGAGCAGAGCTCCCTTTTGTGCAATCATGGCCCTTATATTTGTTTGAACACCAACAGTCGCTGGAGCGCCATTCATTACATCGGAACCTCCCCTAGTCACCATTGGATCTTGGTTTGGCACACCATGGAGCCCGGGCGTAGGGCAAACTATTGTCGCCTACTGTGGTCTGAGTATGTGTTGCTATTGTTGTGTTACCTTGAGCCACAAGCTGACCGTGGCCTACTTCTCTTTAGGTTTGATTTTGCACTCTGGCGGGAATAGCTCCACCTCTAGTTTGATTTCCATTTGACGCCGGTGCAAAATTAGAACTCATCACCAACATGATGTGAGTGAGATTCTAAAGAGTGGTAAGAATCTCTTGCTGAGTATTTTGAAGTCCTTGAATAGTTTCGAGCAAAAGTGGTTGATCTGGAGCCGTGGTCCTATCATCATCACCATTAGAGGATCCTTGTTGGTGAACTTCATTTTCTCCCGCCATCCTTCTCGGAGTTGTGTGGGTTCCGGATCTTGTTGAGTCCATTAACTAATCCACCTCCCCAGTGAAGTCACCAAATGTATGAGAAGGTTCAAGAAAATTCGAATATCTTCAAAGATGAAATGATGAGAGGCTTAGATTCTTTTACAGTTGCAACTAGGAACACAATAGCAAAGAGATGATGGAGATAAGAGACTAGGTGAAGAGGAAAGCAAAGTAGTTAGAAAGAGAATAATGGCAAGACTCTCCCATGGATCTCCCACTTTCACTCTCAAGGTAGATAATGAAGAAAGGAAACTAGTTCTTTCCCAAGAGTTGTTTCTCCAAAATCCATCCCTTGTAAAGCTATCGGTGAGTGCTATTTATAGGCACCTTATGATGTAGAATGGAGCCCATGTACAAGGCACATGGAGAATATTCTCTCTAACTACTGTGTCTGAGGAGGTGACCTCTCCGAGGATGAGAAAAATTCCGAAGAGGAGATCAACCTCTCGACGAACCCTTCTTCTTAGCTACGCCTAACCAATGATCTCTAATCATCGTAATGGGTCAAGGGTAGTCCAACAGGACGCCCTACCGTAGATATTGCCAAGTCTAATGGACCCCCTGGGGTTGTGCCACCTCGGCCCGGGTATAGGCTAAATTAACCGGTAAGTGAATTCATCTCCCTCCTTCGTCCTCAGGGTTCGGGCCTTTTGTTCAGGTTTTAACCTCACTCATGATTCTGGTGGGTTGATCCCATAATACGCCAAGTCCATAGATGTTCTGGGACTCACCAATGGAGCGGTTTCTAGATTGCGATCAAATTTGTTCGAAGCCCGAGGCCTTGGATCTCTAAGCTTGCCCAATACCCTTTCGAGTCTGGGTTCGAATAAGTCTTTAAGTTCGTGGATCCGAACCCTTTCG
Organism: Camellia sinensis; assembly: GCF_055761805.1. Classification (NCBI taxonomy): domain Eukaryota; kingdom Viridiplantae; phylum Streptophyta; class Magnoliopsida; order Ericales; family Theaceae; genus Camellia; species Camellia sinensis. The sequence continues at coordinate 126,481,796 of NC_138971.1, read as the reverse complement.
GGGCTTAGAGCGATTCGGCTCGTTTAATGGCAATAAATCTGGGCTCACCAATCTTGGAATTTCCTATTGGGCCTAGCTAATTTATTGGGCTCAAGTTAACCCCTCTTACAAGGTGTATCTAAAAATTAAAAAAATTGCTTAGAATATTTTAGAAATTCAATGAAAACAAAAAAATACAAAAAAATTTTAAAAAAAAATTCTAAAAAGTAAATCCTAAAAATTCATAATAAAGCATTGGATGATGATAGAGAGCTTTGATAGTAGAGCTCTACTGATGTGACAGGACAATAAAAAAAGAGAAATGGTTGATAGCTCTAAACTAAGAGCTCTAATGTACATGTGGGTCCCACATGATGTGATTTTTTTTTCCAGCAATGCTACATCCCACTAAAAGTGGTGTTCTAAAGCACCACTAATGAGTTGGCACCCACTTTTTAAAAAAAAACAAGGCACAAAAACATTGTGGCAGTAGACCCCACCCACTGTCACATCATTAGTGATAGCACTAATTAATGCTCCCACTCATTTTTCTTTTTTTTTTTTCTTTCCCCAGCTCACTGGAGCTGGTTAAAAGCTCAAAATTTAAGGAGATATATCATTGTTGATATATAAGATAAAATACTAAAAAGCTTAACTATCAAATCACTGTAAGATCCACACAATTAGAGCTCTTATTTAGAGCTTTCAACAAGCTTTAAAACTTTTACTAAAAATATGTGGGGAAAAAAAAAAAAAAAAAGTGTGTTTGAAAATATTTTATGCCAAACAGCTGGAATGATAATCTAAAATCATAAATAGGATAATAAAAATTTTGGATGCACAAACTAGCGGCTTAAGGTTTTTGTAAACTTTAAGTTGAGGCGTGTTTGGAAATAAGTTATTTTATTAATTTTTTAATTTTTTATTTAAAATTTGAGGTTAAAAATTAATATATTTAGAATGAATTTTTAATTTTTTATAAAAAAATGTGCAAAAAATAGAGAAAAAATAGAATCTCTGACTTTTTCGTATAAGTTGTTGACTTTTTAATTTTTTTAGCGACTTTTTAACTTTTAAACTAAAACAATGAGTTATTAAACGAGGCCTAAGCCATTGTTTGGGAAGTTGGCTATTTGAATTTTTTTTTTTTTTTTTGTGTGTGAGACTATTTTAGGGATCGTTTGACATGTCCCTTGGGGCTAAAATAGCTATATAAGACAAAATAGACTATTGTAGCTAAATAGGACAAAATGTCACATTTAACCCATAATCATTTCATTTTTTCTCTTACAAAAGTCAAAAAAACTAAAAAGTCTATCATAAATGAGTCTTTTTAATCCCAAGCTAAAATAATCAAAAAGTCAAAAAATCAAAAAACCAACTCACATCCCAAACGAACTCTTAATCTGGCTAAAATAGTTGTATTTAGAAAGTTAGTTAGTTTTTTTTGTAGTTGATTTGATGGTTGTAAGAGAAAAAATAAAATAATTATAGGTTAAATGTGATATTTTATTTTATTGACTATTTTAATTTATTTTGTCTTTTAATGGGTCATTTTAGCCCAACATTCTTCCCAAACACCCTCTAAATATCAAAATAAAATATGGGGAAATATTAAAAAAGTGGGAAGATAGTGTTTGGTTACAATTAGCAAAATTTAATTTTTTGAAAATTAAGATTTTTTTCTCTTTTGTTTTTGTTTTTAGTAATTTTTTTAAATATTTTAAGCAATTTTTTTGTTTTTTAGATACATTTAATATAAATACAATTAAAAAAGTATAATATATATACAATTCTAAACTTTTTATTTATTTTCAATTTAAATCATCTGCTTATTTGCATTAAATAAAACTGATGACAAAAAATTATTTTAGTTATTAAACTCAATCAAAAATGATATTTTAGACATTTTATGTATATTGTATTTAATGACTAAAATGTTATTATTTCCGTTGATTTTACTTAATCAAAATGGACAGATAGTTTAGATTAAAAAATTTAAATTGATAAAATAAAAAATTTAAAATTTATTTTGTTATAAGGTCAAATCTATATTCTTTATTTTATAAATTTCGGCCTCGTTTGATAACATAAGATTTGAGTAAAAAAAATAAAAAAAATCACTACAAAAGATCAATTTATTCTCTCTACTTTTTTACATAATTTTTCGCAAAAAAACAAAAAAGGAAAATCACAAAAAAAGCGAATTCCTAAACCAACTAACTTGAGAGAGTATTTGGGCTTCGTATACTCATTTGGGACCAATTTCAATGATATGAATCATTCACTTTTTATGACTCGTTGAGTAGAATAATCAATCAAAAAAAATAAGATAATCAAACATTGTTACCTATATGTTTGAAACAAATTTGTATTACAAAAAATATATGATTATTTTTAAAATTATATTTGTTGTCCATTTTTGCAAAACAAATATGATTCGAACATATAACAATCGATATTTAATCAATTTAATTTTTTATATAAATATTCTATTCAATAAATCTTAAAAAATAAACAATTTAAAATATCAAAATCAATCTAAAAATGAGCTTATGGAGCTCAAATATTTTGTCAACATGATTAATAAAAGTTAATTTTTTGAATCACATCACTTCTCTAAATTTTTAAATACTTTTTAGAGATATTTATCAATAAATCTCATTTCACAAACAAGTACTTTAATTAGTTTCAAATTTTTTCAATTGATCTGTTGAGTTCTATTAGTGAAGAGTTTCTTTCTGTAGAGTCATATTTTTTATTTTGGTAGTGTTTTGGTGGACAACTATATTGTTTTATTAATGTGACAGGTATGATGTGATCCTCCAATGTGGTAGGTATTAATGTGACATTCCAATAATGTGACACTGCAAAAAAATTAAAAACTTCTTAGTATACTTTTCCTAAATGTGACAACGTGACGAGTATGATGTGACACTCCAAAACTTTTACTCAAAAAAAAAATAAAAACTCTTTAGTGTACTTTTTCTTAATGTGAGAACGTGACATGTATGATGTGACACTTCAAAAAAATAAAAACTCTTTAGTGTACTTTTTTCAAACGTGACGACGTGACGAGTATGATGTGACACTCTAAAAAAATTAAAAAAAATTTAGTGTACTTTTCTCAAATGTGACTTGTGACATTCTAACATAGCGGGTATGACGTGACATTTAAAATTAAAAACTCTTTAATGTACATTTTTTTCAAAAGTGATACTCTAACGTGACAAGTCGAGTAATGAGGGAGGAGAGTGGTCTGTGTGTCACGTGCAATGCATCAACCCATAAAAAATCTTAGTGTATTTTTGTGTTGTGTGTCATCCAACCATGCGCTTAATGTGACAAGTTTTAAGAATACGTCGAATAAAAATATTACATAAAGTAACCCATGATTAAGCCAATGTCATTTGTATCTTTTCCACAATAGAGAGAACTAAATGGATCATACAAAAAAAAAAAAATAGAACCAAATAAAACACAAGATCAACATTTAAAATTTATGAGTAAATTTTCCTATTTTTTCAAAAAAAAACAAAACAAAAAAAAAAACCAAAAAGCAAGTTTTAACTACTTCCCAAAATAGGTAATAATATCCAATCGGAACCATTCAACGTTCTTTTCATTGCATTGTTTGAATTGAGAGAATAACGACTTTTGAATTACGAGGAGATCATTCTCTTTGAATTCTAGAGAGAGAAATACTTTTTAAATCCGAATTCATGAGAGAGAAAAACTCTAAATTCGGATTTTATGTTCGATTGAATTCGAAGCTGATATTGAATCTTTAGACACAGAGAAAAAGATCGTTGAATCCTCAAGTTTTTGCTTTTTCTTTGATGATCTGAGACTTGTATATACACATTTGCATTCTCGATCACATATCTACATTCACAGACACACACACACATATATATCGATGGAGGTGGATTACTATAATATATTGGAAGTGAATAAGAATGCAACAGAGGAGGATTTGAAGAAATCGTACCGGAAATTGGCAATGAAATGGCATCCCGATAAGAACCCTAACAACAAGAAACAAGCTGAGGCCAAATTCAAACAAATCTCCGAAGCTTATGATGTAATTTTACTTTCCATTCTCTCTCTATCTCTTGCCCAATATTCCTTCATTTTCTTTCTTATTTCCTGCTTTTCCGTACTCTCTCTCTTTTTTCTTTGTGTGTGGGGATATTATCGTTTTACTTGTTTCTGTTTGGCGGGCGAGAAAATTGGAGCGCAAGAAACGAAATTACATGAAATGAGCTGGCTCTTTACCAGAATTGTTGATTTTTAAAATGAGTACGATTGATTGTATGTTAGTTTTTCATCTTCAGATTCTTGTCCTCAACTGTGGGTTCTCAAACCATTGTATTATGGTCTAAGCTTTCATAAAAGGATAGGCTTTTTTGGGGTTAATAGCCAAAAAATTGAATTCTGTTCTTAATTATACAGCTTAATAACACGCTACGAACCTATCAAGAATGAGTAGTTCGACAAACATGCCGTACCCATATTTGGGTACTTACCGGATACTAATATTTTGTATGGTATTTTTGCATACATATCGGATACACGAAACGTATATCCAATTTTTTCTTCTTTATGTTTTGCCATACCAGACGCACCTAATATATACTCAAGTTGTACCGTACTTCGGCCAAAACAGTATTTTTTTTTCTAAATACATAGGTAAAATTAGCTTCATTGCACTTTATTTATTTGTTTTTTTAAGCTTAGTGTGATTTTAAAATTAAGTTAAGGTTTGTAAGTTACTCCTATTTAACATAATGACACTTAAATTTTAGTTTATATCTTTAGTTTTTGGCATTGAATGTGAATTGTAGGTTGGATCTTAACAAATTAAATCATTTAACTAATTTTTTTCATTACTTCAAATTAAAAATAATTTTTTTTACGAACGTACCTTACTTTTTTTTAGATTTTACAATGTTGACGTACCGCATCAGTACACATGCTTCATGATACGAACTAATCAAAACAAGTAATATTGTATTCAATTGTTAACCACCCAACTCATCTAAAAGCTTAAGCTATTATAGAGAGGGGTAGCTTTATTATTTATATTAAATCCTCAACATATTGTAACAGACTAGTTGGCTGGTTATTTAGGAATTAAGATTGGGGATTCAAACATGTTTTTCAGGTCTTGAGTGATCCTCAGAAAAGGGCAATTTATGATCAGTATGGCGAAAACGGATTGAAAGACATGCCACCACCTGGTTCTAGCGGCAGCAGTGGGTTCCCCAATGGGTTTAATCCTCGGAATGCAGAGGACATTTTTGCAGAATTCTTCGGTAGTAGCCCTTTCGGATTTGGATCAGCTGGAGTTGGTAGGTCCACGAGGTTTCAGTCAGATGGAGGAGGGATGTTTGGGGGATTTGGCGGGAGTGAGAATGTCTTTCGAACGTATAGTGATGGATGTGCACCAAAGAAACCACCGCCAATCGAGAGTAAATTGCCCTGCAGCCTTGAGGAACTGTACAATGGATCAACAAGAAAAATGAAGATATCTAGGAAAGCGATGGATGCAAATGGGTAGGTGCATTCTTCTCATGTTACCATGTCAAGTTTCCCTTATATCCTGAGTTTGCTAGCTGTTGGATTAGGTTTTAATACTCTTTTGTCTGTCTAAGTACATTGAAATTCATAATTGTAATGCTTTGGTGTCTGAAATCAAATTATAATGGCAAATGCTAAAATGTGTCCTCATCCTTCTTGTTGATATTGGGAATGTGAGAATCTTGAAAAAGTGTAACAAAATTATAAAGTGTATTGAATTTAGTGACAAGTGTCGTGTCTTTTTCTTGTGACTGAGGACAATTGTTAGCAACACCCAATTATAATTACCTAGTCGCTAAACGAGTAAATAATTACCCAATTGTTGGCTAGGAGCCTTCATTCTTTTTGCCTTTTTATTTCTGGTGCACAGCTAAGAGCTTTTTTTCTCTTTGAATCTTGGATCTTCATTATTTTACTCTTTTAACACATTTTTTTCATAAGGGATCACAGCGGTTTTTTTACGTGTTGGCTGTCGGCTACCTAACACACAACCCTCCTCCTTTACCCGGGCTTGGGACTGGTAGAGTTGTTAAACAACCCCGGCAGAGTTTACTCTTTAACACATTCTCTGTGTAAAATCTCATTTAAAAATATTGTTCCAACATCTTTGCACAATCAGGATATTTTGCTTTTTAATGTTTGAATTGTTTTTTTCTGCATTGCCTACTGGGCTTATTTGGTGTAGCTTTTTTCAAACTGAAAGTTAATAATCAAAAAGCAAAAGCTAAATGCATCCATTCCCTAGCTTCAAGATAATCAGCCTTTTTCAACTTGTTTAAACTATTTTTGCCTCATAACTTATAAGTACAAATTGCACCAAACACTTTTGCACAAATTCCTAGTCAACAGCTCTAATAACTGTACCAAACAGGCCATATGTTAATAGTGCTGGCTTCTAGGGCCAAGGATGGTGGTGAAACATCTTATAGAATTTGGCAGTTTCAATCATTTTCTAGTAGATTGCTAGCCTCTTAAGAGTCTCTTTTTGTTACTTCTGGCTGTATTTTGACTTTCAGAATCTTTAACTTGCAAAATACCAACTAGTGGTGTGCAATGCATGTGAGATTTATGTCTTGCTCATACTTTACCAGTGGTAGCTTTTGGAGTGGCACACATTTAAGCTTTTCTCATAGTTTCATCCTCTATTTTGTTTTTGTTTTTTTCATGGGTGATAGAAGTTTGTTCAGTGTATTATGATTTAATACTTCAGAAGCAGCTAGCTTACTTCTAAAAGTCATCTTGTTCACAATTTTTTGTGGAATTGTTGTGTTTAATAATCTTATGCACACATAAGCTATTTCAGCTTAAATTAATTTAATGATCAACAACATAACTGTTTAATTGCTGATCTCGGGCTGATTGTTTGTTGAATGAATTACATGACAGATGGTTAGTGCCAGAGACAGAGATATTAACCATCGATGTGAAGCCAGGGTGGAAAAAGGGAACGAAGATCACTTTCCCAGACAAAGGGAACGAGCAGCCGAACCAGCTTCCAGCAGACCTTGTGTTTGTGATTGATGAGAAGCCCCACAGCATTTACACGCGAGACAGCAACGACCTCATCATGAACCATAGGGTGACATTAGCAGAGGCTCTGGCGGGGACTGCCGTGAATCTCACCACACTTGATGGGCGTAACTTGTCTATCCCAGTTACCGACATTGTCAGCCCTGGTTATGAGCTTGTGATTGCTAGGGAAGGCATGCCAATTACAAGGGAACCAGGTAATAGAGGTGATTTGAGGATCAAGTTTGAAGTAAAGTTCCCAACTAAATTGACACCAGAGCAACGATTAGGTCTGAGGGGTGCGTTAGGCGGTTAGTATAGTTGATGATTTCACAGACATTTATGGGTTGCTGTTAGGTTAATCATCCATAGTTTTGTTCATGAGGGTTCATACACCTTTTTAGTGTCTGAAGCATGGTTCTATGTTGTTTTAAACACAGCAATGCTACGTGTACATAAAAAATACACACAAATAAAACATAAGTTGTGCAGTGAAGATTCATTCTAGTTTGGTGCAGACCACACTTAGAATGAATCTAGATTACACATTAATTTTCTATACACTTTTCTGTGTAGACCGTTTTAAACAACCTGGAAGTGGCCCTCTTATTGAGATAAGGGGGTTGGTGTTATTCAATGTGTAGAGTTTAACATATGTTGTGTTTGTAATTTTATTTATATATTTATAAATTTTTTGGGTTGTTTCAATATGAATTCTATATGTTTACTGATTTGCATTTGAAGATGTAGACTGTTATGAAATTTTGTAAATAAAATACCATTTGTGATTATTTGAGTTTTTGTTGCATAATTTGCGGCAATTTTTTCATTTAATGTAGTTAGTTACTTCTTATTTTTTAATGAGATTCAAACTCTTACAAAATAAGGAGGAGGAGGTTGCCATTAATAGTACCCACGGGTCTTTTTTGAACCTCACAATTTTGTTTTATTTTTTGTTATGATTGTATTCTATTATAAAATTCCAATCAAATCTCCATTCTTAACCTTTCAAATAGTAACACTAACTCCTTCTCACCCTAGCCACACTTACCACACAACCTTCTCTGGTCGCCACCCCCAACCCAACACTACACCTTCTTCTGGTTGTGGCTCTCTCTTTCTCTCTGTCTCTTGGTGGTGGGGAGGGGTTTCGGAAAGGGATTGGAGTAGCGGCCTGAGGTGGTGGTGATAAGTGGTTGTGGCGGAGGTGGGGTTAGGTTTGGTAAAGTTGAGGGTAATTTTGATATTAAGTAGTGTGTCTTACAAAGTTTAAAATTAGTTGGTAAGTGTTCAAAGATAAAATTTGAGTGTTAGTGGGAGGATCCAAAAATAAAATTACTATCTCCCTTATAATTTTTAATTTAATTAATTACACTTAGCACTCTTTTATTATCATTAAAATTTTATTTTGATTTCTATTTACAATTATAATAATCAATCGCTCATATTTAAAATCATGTTCATCTATTTGACATTAATAAAATTGAAAATTTCTCAAAATATATAATAAAAAATAAAATTGGCAAAAATTAACATGTAAAGCATGCGACATTTTTCTTATTTTATTAACACCTCTACACTTCTACCAAGATTTTACTTCAATCCCTCAATTTTTTTTTATGAAAATCTTATTTCGATCTCTATTTTTCATTGTTCACTTAGAAAAATATTACATGTAACAAACATGTTAATTTTTATATTTTCCATTCACAGGAATAGACAAAAATGTCATATCATAACTAAACTTAAAACATAAATACTTGACTATCACAATTAAAATAAAAAGATCCAAATAAAATTTTGAAAAAAAATATAAGGATGCTAAGCTTCATTAACCCCCTCTAATGACAATTTTTTCCCACTTCCCACCCCTTCCCTTGATTTGCACCGCTCCTAATATGATACAGGACAGGACATTAGAAACTCGCCCAACCTATGATATAAATTATGGGTTAAGACTATTGCAATATGAGAAGAGATATAGGACTAGAAAGATAAATGGATCTACCATTTGACCTCGTTTGAGAACAAGCTTTTTTTAGTGACTTATAAAACTACTAAAACAGATACATGCATGTTTGTTAACAGAACTACACATATCTTTATCCAAAAAAAAAAAACCATTATATATATTTGCTGGTGTATCTCAGTATGGTACTTGGGTAGGTGCTTGTTCTGCATTTCAACTATTCTTGTGTGTGGAGGACAGAAAACCCTAACCTCTCATCCAAAATGTATGAATGAACCACCTGCAGATGGATAGATAGTTATTAAGGGTAAACAAGAAATCGGTAAACCTTGATGGAATAAAGAATGACCACACCATATATTGGTGTGACTCACTTCACTGAAATTTCTCTCCCTAGCAGTGGTATAAACCTTCCCGTTAGAATATTGAACTATCTGTTAGTTGGTTCAAATTATCAACAGACACAACTCTGTGAAACATGGCAACTGTTATTAGATTATACCTATTACCAAGAGTCTCCTATTGATATATAAATAGTGACAACAGGTTGTGAATAATATATAGAAAAGAACTACAAAGTTAACTATTTTTCTATATTCCGGATATTCAACATTCTTGCGTGATAAACACCCTCACGGGTATTCCGATCGATTGCCATTGATAGAACATCTTTCAGTGGTATCAGAGCTAAGTTACCCATTATCGCAGATGTCGAATTTTAGTCCAGAAGAAAGACAAGTTTCCGAAATCTTTTTGTCAAAAATTCAGAAAATAATTGATCAACAATCTTCGGCATTGGTGAATTCTGATTGTTTATATAATTATCACCAACGTGTCGTATTCCCAGAATACTATCCGAAGAAAATAACTGTTGGTGGCGTTGTTGTTCCAAACCTTGCCGAAAGTGAAGCCGAATTGTACTGTTGGAAGAAATTTTACAAAATATTTTTCGGTTCCAATTGGGTCTCCAAATTATCACATCTTTAACTCATAGCGGACGAGAGATTTCAATGGTCACATTGCTTGTACTCTTAGTTTTAGAAGAATAAAGAATGAAGCGCATACGTAAAGAAGGATTGTCTTCTAACTTGTTGATGGCACAATCTTCACCACAACCACAGAATAATACCCACACTCCATTCAACAAGAAAAAGACGACTTTTTTCAAGAAAAAATGGAAGAAGGGATTTCAGAAAGGATGGAAGAAACCACAAGAATGGCACAAACAACAACATCACAAGCATCAAATTGGTCCATGTTATAAGTGCGGTCAAAAAGGTCATATCAAAGCCAATTGTCCTCAGAAGAAGCAGAACAAGGATAATAACCCTGTTGCCATGACAATTTCTGAAGCATTGGTACTTGAGCCTTCATCAAATTCATGGTGGATTGATTCTGCTGCAACTAGACATATTGTGCAAAATAAAGACATGTTCATGAAGTTTACTGAAAAGAAGGTTGGTGAACACAGAATCTACATGGGCAACAACTCCTATAGTGATGTTTTGGGTATCGGCAATTGTCAATTCTCTATTAAAGGGACTTCTATTGTGCTTCATGATGTGCTTTATGTACCTAATATTCGGCGAAATTTAATTTCAGTTCCGGTGTTAACTCAAAAAGGTTTTGAGGTTAATTTTAGGTTTAACACAGTATTGATTAAGAAAAGGAGTGTATTAGTGAAAGGTGTAAGAGTGAATGACATGTACTCTCTTCCTATTGATAATAAAGTATGTATTTCTGATTATTTGCATGTTTCTACTAGTAATAGTTCTTATTTGTAGCATTTAAGGTTAGGTCACATTAATAAAAATAAAATGTCTCGAATGTTTAAAACTGGTTTATTGCCTAAAGTATGTTCTGATGATTTTGACATATGTGAACCATGTATCAAAGGTAAAATGACTAGCAAGCCATTTTTTAAACATTGGAAATCATCGGAATTACTTGAAATAATTCATTCGGACATTTGTGGGCCTTTAAGAACTAAAACTCATCGAAGTATGGAATACTTTATTACTTTCACTGATGATTATTCAAGATATGGACACATCTACCTTCTTAAACACAAATCAGAAGCACTTGAAAAGTTTAAGGAATATAAATTAGAGGTAGAAAAACAACTTGGTCGGTCCATTAAACACTTGAATAATGATAGAGGTGGCAAATATGAAGCTATGGATTCTTTCTGCAAAGAGTATGGCATAAAACATTTGTTTACAATGCCATATACACCACAGCAAAATGGGGTTGCAGAAAGACGAAATCGTACTCTCATGGAAATGACAAGGTCTATGATGGCTCATGTTGATCTTCCTATTCATTTTTTGGGGGAAGCCTTGTCCACCGCTGCGTATATCTTAAATAGAGTTGAAACAAAAGCCAAACCTTTAACTCCTTATGAATGCTGGCATGGAACTAAACCTAATGTTCAAACTCTCAAAGTTTGGGGATGTAAGGCACATGTACTTATTCCCAAACCTTTAAGGGATAAATTAGGCAGCAAAACTTGGGAATGCAAGTTTATTGGTTATGTCGAAAATGGGAGTGGTTATCGTTTTTACCATCCCGAACGTGGATTAATAGAAAGTAGAGATGCTATTTTTCTTGAATCCATTGATCTTGTTACTCCTATTGAACAAATTGAATTGCTCTCAGGAGTATCTCAGGATTCTTCTCTTCCTTCTTTGTCACACAGTCCACATGTTCTTCTCGAACCATCTAATAGTGGGAGCAAACGCACATTACATGACGTTGTTTTACCTGCTTCGAATTCTGAGATAAGTGGGAGTAAGAGAGCAAGACGTCCATCTACGGTTTTGAAAGATCATTATGTTTTTCAAGTTGAAGAACTTAATAACTTAGTAGATGATCCTACTAGTTATAATGAAGCAATGAGTAGCAGTGATGCTCCACAATGGCTTGAGTCAATGAATGAAGAACTTGACTCGATCAAGAAAAATGATGTTTGGGAATTAACCGATCTTCCGAATGGAAGAAAAGCCATTGGTTGAAAATGAGTTCTTAGAAAGAAATTCAAAGTAGATGGAAGTTTGGAAAAATACAAGGCCAGGTTAGTTGCCAAGGGATTCACTCAACAACCTGGCATAGACTTCGTAGATACGTATTCTCCTATTGCAAAATTTGCCTCTATAAGGATTCTAATGGTGGTAGTAGCCAGGATGGATTTGGAATTGCATCAATTAGATGTTAAAATTGCTTTTCTCAATGGAGAATTAAAAGAAGAAATTTATATGATGCAACCTGATGGTTTCCATAACCAAGGCAACGAGGATAAAGTCTACAAGTTGAAGAAATCTCTATATGGACTTAAACAATCTTCAAGACAATGGTACTTGAAATTCCACCAAGCCATTTTAGAAATGAGCTATGTTGTAAGTCCATTAGATCACTGTGTTTATATCTGGAAAAATGTTGACAAGTTAGCAATATTATCTTTATACGTGGATGATATATTGTTAGCAGGAAACTGTCCATATATAATTATAAAAACCAAAATTTTCTTAGCATCTAGATTTGAAATGAAAGACATGGGTCTTGCAACCTATGTTCTAGGAATTAGAATTCCAAGAGATAGAAATTCAAAATTATTATATCTAGATCAAGAGAAATATCTAGACAAAGTGTTCAAAAGATTTAATATGGATAACTGTAATTCTTTAAGTACGCCTGTTTGCAAGGGACAAAGTCTTAGTAAAAGTATGAGTCCTCAAACTAAGTCTGACATTGAGGAAATGAAAAATGTTTCGTATGCTCAAGCAGTAGGCAGCCTAATGTATGCCATGACAAGCACTAGACCTGACATCTGTCATGCAGTCGGATTGGTAAGTCGATTTTAATCTAATACAGGTAAGGAACATTGGCAAGCAGTCAAAAGAATATTCAGGTATTTAAAAGGCACTAAAAACTTTAAGTTATGTTTTTGGTTCGTGTGATTTAGACATAAAAGGATACACTGACGCAGATTTTGCAGGAGATGTAGATGATAGAAAATCTACTAGTGGTCATGTGTTCTTGTTTGGTGGAACAGCAGTTTCTTGGTTAAGTAAGAAACAGAGTTGTGTTGCAAAATATACTATGGAAGCTGAATATATAGCTTGCAGCACAGCCGTTAGTAATGCGGTCTGGATAAAACGATTTGTTGATAGTTTACAATTAGGTATACCTGTCAGACCAGTCAGTATGTTTTGTGACAATCAGTCTGCCATCTCATTAATAAAAAGTGGAGCAAATAGCTCTAAGGGAAAACATATTGATGTTAGTTACCACTATATTCAGGACATAGTGGAGAAAGGTGAAATAAAAGTCAACTATATACCCTCAGAAAAGATGGTGGCTGACCCTATGACCAAACGGTTATCTCTAGAAAAATTCAGAGAACATATAGCTAATATGGGATTGAAAAATACCTAGTTAGGTGGTTTAGCTACTTATATAAGAGCATAGTCGGATGACTCTGGGGACGCCTAGATAACCGATGTTTTGCGACTCTATCTTGCATAGAAACATGTGTTTAGTCAGGTAACAAGATAGAGGAACTGACAAGGTACGAATATTATAAGTTAGCATGAGATGTAAAGTCCATAATATGCAACGTGCTAACAAGATGATATTGTCTGCTTGATCAACAAAAAGTCATTGATAAGGTGTGTTAAGGAAAACCTTCAGGAATGGGTCTTAAAGGAAGTACTTAACAATAATTTCAGTGCAGGTCGACACATGAAAAATGTGTACGACTGAAGTCGTCAATGGTGATTGGGTATGGACTATGAACCCATTACTGAAAATTGATGCCGTTTACTTGTAATATAGTGAATTGAAGTCATCTGGAATGTGTTATCAGTGGAAGAACACATTCGTACGGATGTGGTCAGATTGGTGACAAAAACGTGCGCACGTATGGCCAAGTCACAATCAGACGTCGATCTATGAGGTAATTTCATAGATGAAAGTTGGCATGGGGCAAAATTTTGGTACCAAGGTTAAAAATGCTCAACTCAGGTTTATCGTCTTATTATGGTGTGTTCAAGTGGGAGATGATGGAATAAAGAATGACCACACCATATATTGGTGTGACTCACTTCACTGAAATTTCTCTCCCTAGCAGTGTTATAAACCTTCCCGTAAGAATATTGAACTATCCGTTAATTATCAACAGACACAACTCTGTGAAACATGGCAACTGTTATTAGATTATACCTATTGCCAAGAGTCTCCTATTGATATATAAATAGTGACAACAGGTTGTGAATAATATATAGAAAAGAACTACAAAGTTAACTATTTTTCTATCTTCCGGATATTCAACATTCTTGCGTGATAAACACCCTCACGGGTATTCCGATCGATTGCCATTGATAGAACATCTTTCAAACCTAACTTAGGACTTTGTCACAAAGTGAGCTCCTTCCTAATGTTTGATAAAAAGCCTTAATCATATCCTTTCATCTCTCTTCTTCTTCTTTTTCTTCTTCTTTTTTTTTTTTGTGGGTTTTCCCAACAAATTTGTAAACCTGAAGATGTCTGTTTCTGAGTTCTGTTTGTTTTTCTAAAATTAACTTCTTTTTTTTAGCAGGAAAACTGCAATATTCATAACGTCCAAAATGCAAGGATTTTCACCAAATAGTTTGATCCAAAGCACTGTGTGAATGCCCTTTTGAAACTGTTCCAGAAAATCTACACCTCTCTTTAAGACAATCACAAATCTAAGTTCAATCATTTTTCCCTTTTCCTAATTTTCTTTTTCCCTTGAAACTGCCATTGCCACCCTCCAGTCTTAATTTTTCCAATATATACTCTACTTTTTTCTTTTCTTTTTTCCTTTTTTTTTTCTTTTTCTTTTATTGGCAACAACAAAAAATTTCATTGAAAGGAAAAAGATCAAGAAGAGAGAGAGAGAGAGAGAGAGAGAGAGAGAGAGAGAGATCTGAAAACACTCATGTAAATATGAACAATAAATTAAAAGACAATATTTGCTTACAAATATCATTTGTTCCGCAACAGTAACTAAACAAATGTCAGAAGAAAAGCAGGTAAGCGAGAAATTAACAAGCATACAGAACAATATGAAGATTTGAGGGAAATTATATTTCCTATTATTTCATGCTTGGAAGGCACAAAAATTTACCTTTAGTACAAGTGCATTAAATTACCTTCAAACAGAAAGGTCCAACTGCAATGAAATAATTACCAACAGATGCAATTGTATCCGTTAGTATAATCACACCCAAGCAACCTACAAGCAGTTTTCCAAACAGAACCTCACTTTTACCAAATAGTGTTCAAGTTTCTACATGTCTTGATGCAATGTTTCATATCCAAACTTATACAATTTCATTCCATATAAAAGCAAACTGAGATACTTCATAAGAATTAATCACTCTAACCCACAGCATCATCTGTGATATTCAGGGCTAGTTTAGGCCAAAAGATCTATTTGGAGAGCCAAAAAGCAACAAAGGAAAAATAATGTAATGTAAATTAAAATGCAGTGAAAATACACAACATGCACTAGATAATTTCAAGGTTTCAGTGGAAATGCAATGATCTCCCAAAGGAATTAAGATAGGAGTAAGGATTACGCGCTCCAAAACATGTGTGACAGAGATCCTGCAATAATTACTGAGGCCTCGTTTGGTAGAACTGTGGGAAAGTGATTATAGATTATAACTTAACAGATTATAGTTGTAGTTGTGAACATAAGTTGGTAACCGGTGCAGCTATGAGATTATGGATTTAAGCAATAGAGTACTGTTTGGTAAATAAGTTATAAAATAACTTTTTACTGTGTAATTGTCATTTTTGCCTTTTTGAACATAAAAATTGTAATTTTGTCATTTTCTTCACTTTAAATTTTGAAAAAGTTATTTCATTAATAGAAGTTAATATAATTAGTACCTATATTGGTACATTTTTAAATTACCTCTTTTTTTTCTTTTTTTTTTCTTTTAATATTGAGTTCACAAGGGAACAACAAAATGTCATTGCAATAAAAATACAATAAATTACTATTAAGGCAATAAAAATAAAACTCCTTAGATATTAGATAACTCCTAATTTCTTCTGCAAATTGACATACAAATATTATGTCTCCTCACTTCCATCTCGTTGTCATCACCTTTAACATGATTTCCATGACATGCTTGTTGAGACCATGATCCTTTCTCATCATTAGGCACATAATCCGTGAATTTATCAAAAGAGTCAAATGCAATATCGCGGAACTCACTTCGTCAGATGAAATTGTGAATTACCATTGTTGCACAAACAAGTTTGACTTGGGTCGGCCACTTGTAGTTTGGTGGGATATCCTTTATCATTGGTCATCTTGCTTTCCAAACCCCAAACGTTCTTTCTATTACACTTCTAAATGATGAATGTGCTTGGTTGAATTTTTCTTGTGCATTTTTTTTTTTTTTTGGAGGGGGGGTTAACCATGTTCAAATTCAGCTAGATGGTATTTCTCTCCTTTGTAAGGTGCAAGATATCTTTTCATGTTTGGATACCCAGCATTCACCAAGTAAAACTTATCTATTTAAAAATTCCAACAAGAAAATAAAGTAAGCAATTATAAATGTAAAAATAAATATGAAGGTGTGAGTGTAGTGCATCTACTGTAGCAATCAAATATAAAACAATTACCTTTTTGTGGTCTTGAAAACTATAACTATGATTCCTAATTGTATCTAAGAAGATCTGAGTATCGTATGCACTCCTTCCCATCTTAGCAAGCAAAATGTGAAACATATATCAAAGTCACATACGGCCATTATGTTTTGAGTCGCATACCCCTTTCTACCTATTAAACGAGGTTGCTTATCTGGAGATATATATGCTTTGATGTGTGTTCCGCCTATTGCTTCAATACAATCCTATTACAAAATTTAGAATAAAAATATATTTATTCATTATTAGAAATATCCTAACAACATTAATTATATGTAACACCCAAGTTCCACTTGTGGTTAATTATTACCTTGGAATGAGGATAGTATCTGCAGTTGCTTCTAATATATAGATGTACAACATTTCTCAGTTGAGGCCTTACCCAATCAATAGACATCGTTGTAACAACTTCTAACACCTTCTTGAAGTATTTTGAAATTGTCTCTTCGGAATGTTAAAATCTTTCTTGGACATTTTTGTTTCGAATGTCACCACCAACAATATACAAAAATATTGCAACCTGCTCTTGAACGCCAACTTTTCGTCCAATTTGAAGGCCATAGTTCGACTGTAACAAATCACACAATTGATAAAATACCTCTCTTTCCATTCGAAAATTTTCAAATATTCTTGTTCAATTCCCTTCTTGTAATCCACTTCCACCATGTTACAGAAGATGTCTTACATGGTTCTTTTATCAAATAATTTGTTGCATATGTTACTGCAACTGTTGCTGCCGTTGCTGAAAGCATATTATTATTTTGTTGGGTTTGCGATGTGCTACCTTCATCTTTAGCATCTTCATCATCATGATCATCATTCCATTCATCATCACCACTGTTACTCATCTCTAAAATACCTACTCATTTAAAGGCTTCTTATTTACTAGTACAAAAATGAAATGAACACACACAATAATATTTATTAAAAACACAACTAATTATTGAAAACACAATACGATTTGTTTATCCAAATACCTGGGGTCCAAAATTATTGAAAACACAACTATTGTCTCGGCAAAAGACCTACTTGAAGAGAGATGAAATACCGAAATTGAACTCCACCTGAGGCCAACAGATTTACACACACACACACACATATATATATACTTAAAGCCACCTACTACTCAACCATTCAACTAACAATGAAAGCCACCAAATAAAAAATGCAACTTCCACCACAGGCATTCAAATAAATGCTACCTACCATTCAACTAACAATGACCGCCACCTAATAAAAATTGCAACTTCCAACACAACCATTCAAATAAATGCCACCTACTACTCAACCATTCAACTAACAATGAAAGCCACCTAATAAAAGTCCAACATCCAGAAATAATATTAATAATAGTCGAAATAAAGGTCCAGCATAAAAGTCCAACATTAATAATAATAAGTCCTAATAAAGGTCTTACATAAACCTAAAATAATAATAAAATTTAGCATGAATAATAAGTCTGCCATACATCCAGAAATAATATTAACCGCGATAACCTGTGCTAGTTTTCTCCATCTCAATCTCCAATTTCAAAAATCTCAGTCGAACTTCATCCGTAGAAAGTTTCAAAAAGCACTCACGACACTTGTCTCTTAAGAACAATCTGGCAGCTCATACATACATGTCATCATCCGGGGACACACCAGGGATGCTTTCCAGCTTCGCCAAACATTCTGCAATTGAAGAATATCTTGCTGAGGTTTGTGTTGAAGTTGCTGAAGATGACTCAACTACATTGACTATACGATCAAATGTCTTGTTAAATAGAATTACACCAGAAACTTTCTTTTTTGCCTTGCCCTTGTTTGATGAACCATCAGTGTTTGATGGACATTTTTTATTTAAAGCAGAAGGATTAACCACCTCCAAATCAACATCATCATCAAATTCAACATCATGTGGGGTATGAAATTCTATCCCAGTCTCATCAATGTTAGGCATAACCCTTGAGCTAGGGGTGTATGCCCATTCTCCTATAACAGCTGCATTTGAGAATAGTATGCCTAGGTCTTCAGAGAATTGCAATGGCATACGTTGAAATTTAGCAGCTTCAGGATACCTCTGTAACAATTACAAAGGAAAATTTAACAATATGGCATATTTAAAATTTGGTCTGTTTAAAAAAAAGAAGCAAATGTACATTAATCAATTAACTTACATCCAATTTCTTGGTCCACCACTCATTAGATGTAGAGATAGCTCCAATCAATGTATCACAGCCTAAGCTTGTCTCACCCCTTCAAAGATTATTCCATAAAAGCCAATCTTTCTTGAAAGCATCCCAATGATTTTTCATTTGTATTCGTTGGTATGCTTTTCCAGTCATAGTTATCACATTTTCCCACCCGACCCTATCTAAGCCTGAATCAGGTCTGTGTGCAACCTTCACTTGCTCAACACAAAGCTTAATGAAAATTTCATTTGATTTTGCATCCCAGTGAGCCTTAACGGATGGTACTTGAGAGGATTTTCCCTTGTTCTTCATATTTTCAGATTGTATTTCCTCTTGGGTACTCATTCTATGAAAGAAAAAAAAATTCTTAAAAACACACTCATTCACTCAATATCATTGCTTGCATTAAAACATAAGATTAGTATAGAATAACCATACATTGGCAACTAGGATAGACATATCAACATTCACGAAGTACACAGCTTAGTACAATGATTTATGGTAAACTACATAGCACAAAAAAACATGATCTAAAAGCTACCAACAATCATTTGAAGAGTAATGCAACTGCTATAACAATACAAATTGTGAGCAGACCCACAACACTGCTTCATGAATGTTAAGGATTGCTCAAGTATTTGGTTCTTGACTTTTAGTACTACAGTCTCGATATTTTGATTTTGATAAGGCATTCTCTCGTTCCTTGCCTCTCTACCATTGTCACAGATTTTGGGGTACACCAACTCCAAAATTGACAATTTCTCTTCTCACAAATGAAATACAGTCTCCCTTTAGATGGCTTGTCAGACTCGGTAACCCTTATGGCAGCTCTTAGACCACAATTACATTTCAAAGCCTCAAACCTCAAGTCGAAGGTCTCAGCACTTCCAAAATAGTTACTAGAGAATGACATGCGGCTTCATTAATTGGGAAGACTGCAACTCATGAGCAAGAGTACAGACCAACACTCTGTGTATATATATAGCCAACATTGCAACTCCTAACCCATGAATGACATCTAATAAAATGTATTATTTTCAATTTGGGGATCACAAATAATTCTTACATCCATCTGGTCTACTCTCAATTGAGCATTCTTTTCATTTGGTTTAATACTGAGATGTGCTGGTCTACATTGCAAAAAGATTCTAACCTCACAAACAAAACTCAATTTCCATGACTAATGCATAAACTTGAAACTACAAATTGAAATGAAATATTCGCCATTGAATGTGATTGTCAATTTCATAAGAATCAAAACAAAAAAATTCAAATAATGCTCCACGCTTCCCAAAGTGAAAAGAGACAAATAAAAATAGAAATAAACACCAAGAACCTGTTTGGTTACTGAGAAAATGAAGGAAAAGAAAGCAAATTTTTCAAAATCACAAGCCTCAATTCTTTGAAAATATGAGAATTATTTAATTAAAAAAATTACTAAAATGAGGTAAATCAATTTGTCTGCCTTGTTTGAGCTGAAATTTTTTGCTTTTCGAAAACATAAAAAGAAAATCCTCAAATAAAACAGAGGCACCACTCAATCGCACTTGCAAACAAAACTTGTTAGCAAAAGAAACGCCTAAACTCAACCTAACTAATGAGCAAAGAGACGAACAAAATCAGAAACAAACACAAATGATCCATTTGGTTAGTAAGAAAATGAAGGCAAAGAAAGCAAAATTTTCAAAATTTCAAGCCTGAATTATTTGAAAATGTGAAAATTAATATAAAAAATCACTAAAATGAGGCAAAAACCCTAGCCTTTCAGCTAAATTCACACACAAACACTACTTACATATAAAATCTAACTATAGATCTTCAAAATCTATCTAGAGAGAGAAAAAATGAAATAAAATAGAAAGCACAAACACTTTTAGAGAGAGAAAATGAGAGACGAAACACATTGTTGAGAGAGAGAGAGAGAGAGAGGGAGAGAAGGGAAATTAGTGAATGAAGGCTAGAATCGAAGCATCGGAGGAGATAACTCTCAATCCTTGCTGGGTTTTTTTGAACATTCAAATAGTGATTTGAGAGATAGAGAGCTTCACAGTAATCGGATACACACCATTTCACAAAGCAACCAAAAACAAATACAAACCCTAAATCGATGTGTATATCTATAACAAACATAGGGTTTGAAATCTTATTTTTTTCGTGAAGATCAACGGAAAACAGGGGACCTCTTGAACGATTGCCTGCAATCTTGGATGTGGAGGCAGTTAGTTGTTCGCCAGAGAGAAGAGGAGAAGAGGAGAGCGTCGTGTGAGAGGAGATGAGAGTGTTAGGTTTGAATAGAGAAAAGGGTTTATATATTGGCATTTTGGTAATTTTTGAAGTTTTGGAGGGGCATTTAAATCATTACGCCCCCTCTATTTTAGCTGCGCGCATAAACTGAAAAATTTAAGCACCCCATTAACAGCTTCAGCTTTTTAGCTGAAAATCAATTAATTTAAGCTATAATCTATCTCTATAAGTTCTACCAAACACACCAAAATAGCTCAATTTAAGCCAAAAGCTGATTTAAGTTGAAAATAAGTGCTACCAAACAGGCATTAAGTAGCAAATACTCCCAAACAAGTACATAAAAAAAAAAAACTGAAGACACAAGAAAACAGTGATTGGAGATAAATGCATATACAAACTGTAACATAGCCAACGGACAAGTAACTTAATGAGAACAAAAGTAAGGAACAAAATGAAAATATAACAACATTAACCAAGAAGACACACCTTTTAAAGAAGCCAACAACTGTTGCCATAGCTAATATATTCAGATGAAGTACACCTTTCCAGACATGTTCACCATCCTTGGATGCAGGATTAGGAGGAAAAGATTTTGGTTCTATAGGACTCTCCCTGGTTTTAGTCTTCACATCTAATTTATTAGACATTTCTAGGGTTACATCTACAGGATCTTGGGAGCCTTGATTAGAGGATGTCATTTTATAGCTGCTCTTTAAGCTTTCCTTGTCTGAGGGTGATATCGTCTTTCCACTATCCAAAGGCAAATTTTCAAATGGAGGCTCTGAATCAAGAGATTCCATAAATTTATCAAGGGAGACAATAGGAGGAAGGAAATCTGCATCCTTGAATTCATCCACAATCAGACTTTGCATTAAATCAGTCCCAACATTTGGAATGGTAAGGCTACATGAAAGGCCCTGGTTTTTTGAATTACTTTTCTCACCTATAACATTCTCTTTATCTTGAATTTCATCAGCTTTGACAGAAGGACAAGTTTTTGTGTCTGTGTTTCTTGATTCAACTCTAATAAGTGAACTTGCTCGAATAGAAATCTCCTCTGAAATACAATCATCTTGTTCAACTTCTACTTGAAACTCACCCTTGTGTGTTTTCCTCACCAGACGCCGTATGTCAACATTTGAATCAGGTAAAATTACCATTTGAGCGAGCTCTTCTGTTTTTGTTATTCGCCATTGAAAAAGCTCCTTTGAAGCAAGTTCCTCTGTCGTCATTGAATACAAACGTTCAGGGGGAATTTCACTAGACATAACCTTTTCTCTTAGTTCAAGATTATTTCGATCTTTTAAGTTAAATAGAAAAGACCTTCCCTTTTCTTTATATTTCTCATTGACACCTCCAAATAACTTGAAGAGTTCTACTACAATTTTAAAAGCCAAACTTTTAGGAGATTAAACTGGTTGCTCTCCTCCTCCACCTACATCTGCATTTACCAACTTGAGTTTTTTGGAAATTTGTATTTCCTTTGTTCTTTCCATATCTACATCAAGATCCAATTCCTAAGTGAGCCCACTTCCCTACAAAAGGTCATCTTCGACAAATAAACGGTCACCAAGTGAAACATTTTCATTAGGAAAAACAGTGTTACATTGAACAAGATGCCCCTCACTTTTCCAGGTTTGAACAGAATCACCCATGCTTCCATTATTAAAAATTCCGTAAGATGTTCTATGACCAATGACCATCATTGGCTTTATCAGCAGAACAAGATTCTTTCAATGGTAAACTATCTGTAAGATTTTTAGATGCATGATCAGCAGCATCAGCTGGCACAGAAGTGGATTCAGCTTGTTGAGAATCATGTTGCCTTTGCTGCGAAGTCATTGTAACTTCATTTTCAGAATTACTTTCTTCATTTGAAGCATTATTTAACCAAGGCCAAGGAAGAAGCTAATGATTCCCTCATCCTCAACCTCACAGATTCGAATGACTCAGTTTGAACTTTTGGAAATGCTTCCATTTGTGTAGTTCAATTCTTCGAAGTATGCAATTGCTTAGTATCAGATCTACCAGAAATGGAATCATTCTGAACCATTTTCCTAGTTGGTGCAGGTAAATTTTGTAAACCTAGAGCACTAATCTTGGAAATAAATGGCATAGTTTTTTTCATTTGGTGTGGGTGGTTGCTGGAAACTAGGGGTGTTTGTAAAGGGTTCCATTTATGCCATATTCTTGTTTGGCGTCAACAATTGTTGTGCCACAAAATTACTATACATGTGTTCTCCTGCAGAACTTTGCTTAATCGGTAATGATATCTTTTGTGAACCCAGATTACTCATAACTGCTTCCATATCTCCAACTTGCTGATTTGGCATTAAGAACTGATGTAATCCAAGATTGCTCACCTGTTGTTCTGTCTGACCCATTTGCTTGTTTGATATATCAAACTGTCATGGTGTAGGACTATTGGGCATGCCTCATGTCAGCTCCATTCACATGTTTGGGACTGATACATCTAGTTTGTCGGAAATAATATCCAGTTTCTTGTTCGGTACTGATAACCGTTGTGACACAATATTGTTGGACACGCTACACTGTTGGAACAATTTGTCTTGAATTCTTCAGTTGGTGGTCTTCGGGTCTTCAAAACTTGGCGATGATCTTGTCTATGTAGAACAGAAAATTGGTGCTTCAAGTCGCATTACTTAGTTGCTTTCCTAAAGACAATATTTGCACCCACCAAAAGATGTGCAAGAGGTTACAGTAAATTTGCCTCCAAGATACAATGATTTTTCATCTAAAGATCAAGTTTACTGGCGTCTGCACTGACGACAGTAGATCAGAATACTCTTAATATAATCAAGAAAACCAAGACACTGATAATCAAGTCTACATAATTTCATACCAGTAAGAAAAGTAGAAACTTACTTAAGAAACTCTTGATTGAAAACTCAAAATCAAGAGGGAGAGAGAGAGAGAGAGAGAATTGCAGGAATGATTTTTGAATTTTTCAATGGATTGAAATGGCTATTTTCGCAGCCTATTTATAGGCCTTGATGCACCTGATCGAATGGTCATGTCCCTTGATCGCATCTAATCAGATCTGACCGTTGGATCGATGATCTATGGTGCAGATCATTCTCACACCGAATAGATGCCTTGACTGATCACACCTGATCACAATCAGGTGCAATCTCATCCGTATGATTGCGTGCATCTCCAATCAACAATTATGATCAAACCACTCCAGTTCGGACACGCAACCGTTTGATCGATTAGTTGATTCATCGCCAACGAACGCCACATCACTGCCACGTGAAGTTGAATACATTCCACGTCACGTATGCCACATTAGATCCACGTCATCGCTCCACCCTATCAGATGCAAATAGGAAAGCGCACTTATGGCACCTTGCGCCGATGTGTCCGTGCAAAGTGCAAAGTGCGCCATCAAATGCCACACAGCCCACCCTATACTTGCATGCGTGTGCGAATGGTGCGAAACACCATCCTTTCGGTGCAAGTGCATGTACATTAGCATTCATCCCACAATTCTATATTCAAAGGAATATTCCATGTAGCACTTTATTAAGCGCTTCATGTTTTCATCTCTTTTCGATGTGGGTCAAAGTCCCCAAGCTTATTTCAAGCTTTCCAAAGAAAAATAAGGAAGGTTTTGAAAACACCTAAAAACTAAACAATAAATTTTGAAAACCCATTTTGAAAATTCTCCAACATTCCCCCACCATTTTCAAAATACCAGATGATGACTCTTCGTTCACTTGGCAGCCTTATGCGTAGATGAAGATATCTTACGATTTGAATCATTCACTTAGTGAAGACACCTCAAAGTTAGTCAAGATGGCATAATAACCTTGTCTTTGAACTGGCGATCTTATACGACTAACAGGACATGTCTCATACACAGTACAAGTTACCTCAAGTATTCAAACAAACCGACACATGGATTAGTCTTGTGTCTATATCTTGTTTCATGAGCGCTCTAGAGTCAAGCCCTTGGACTCATAGAAAGTGGCACCACTACCTACACTCACATAGGTAAGCTTACTGAGAGTACCCCTGTAATTTATAGTACCCTAACAACCCAGTTGTAAGCTTATTAAGAATTTGATAACTCATCCTCTTCTTTTCACATTACAGGTACCAAACACTTCAACCTTTGGATAAAAATGAAATAAAACTAAATGCTTGTCATCACGACATATGGTGTACTTGGGCTCATTGAACTCAAGACTTGATGTTTCTTTAAGCGTTGAATTGAGTTTTCACCATAAGTGATTATGTTAAGTGGGCTTAAGACCCATCCCCTTTGATGTTTTCCACACCAAATCCATTACAAGTCCCTTTGTTAAAGGGTCAGCCAAGTTTTCACTTGACTTTACATAACTAATGGTAATCACACCTTCTGTGATTAACAGCCTAACACAGCTATGTCTCAGTTCTATATGCCTAGACTTTCCATTATAGACATAGTTATAGGCCCGTGATAGAGTTGTTTCACTATCACAATGCAAAGATATTATTGGCATAGGTTTTGGCCATATCTTAATCTCTAACAAGAGATTTTTTAGCCACTTTGCCTTTTTGCTACAAGAAGCCAATGCTACAAACTCTAATGCCATGGTTGAGTTTGTTATACATGTTTGTTTCTTAGAACCCCAAGAGATAGCTCCTCTCCAAGAGTAAAAATCCAACCACTTGTGGACGAGTGATCTTCACGGCCAGTTATCCAACTAGCATCTGTGAATCCTTCCAGCACTACTGGATAGCCATTATAGACTATTCCATAGTCTATTGTTTTTCTCAAGTACCTAAATATACGGTTAACAGCATACCAATGCACACTACTGGGATTACTAGTGTATCTACTAAGTTTTCCCACTGCAAATGCAATATCAGGTCTAGTGCAAGTCATGGCGTACATCAGGCTACCTATCACTCTTGAGTATTCTAGCTGATCAACAGCTCTTCCAGTATTAGGATACAATTGCAAATTTGAATCAAAACGTGTCGACATGGGTGTACAATTATATTGATTAAATTTCTTAAGAATTTTCTCAATATAATGTGACTAGGTAAGAATTAAATTATTGTCCTCTTGTTTGATCTTAATACCCAGAATTATATCAGCCAAGCCCATTTTTTTCATACTAAAGCTAGACAACAAAAAACTTTTAGTACTTTCAATGACATCATTGTCAGTACCAAAAATAAGCATATTATCTACATATAGACATATGATTACACCTCTATTGTCAGTAAATTTACTGTACACACACTTATCTGATTCATGTATCCTAAAACCATTTCACACTATTACTTTGTCAAATTTCTCTTGCCACTGTTTTGGTGTTTGTTTCAGTCCATATAGTGACTTCACAAGTTTACACACTTTGTGTTCTTGACCTTGTATAACAAATCCTTCAGGTTGTTACATGTAGATTTCCTCATCTAACTCTCCATTTAGAAAAGCGGTCTTAATATCCATTTGATGGATTTCAAGCTTATAGGTTGAGGCTAAGGCAATCAACACTCGAATGGTGGCAATTCTGGCCACCGGAGCATATGAATCAAAATAATCGATACCCTCATTTTGAGTAAAACCCTTAGCAACTAATCTTGTTTTGAACTTGTCAATTGTGCCATCAACTTTCATTTTTCTTTTGAAAATCCATTTACAACCAATTGGTTTGGATCCAGGTGGCAAATCAACAAGTATCCAAATACTGTTACCCATGATAGAATCCATCTCATCGTTTATTGCTCATTTCCAGAAAGCAACATATTAAGACTTCATAGCCTCCTCAAAGGTTAATGGATCTGAATCCATATTCAAAGAAATCATTGTTTACTTACAATAAGCTTTCCTAGTTCCTTCTACAAGGTAAACAATGAAATCAGCGTCAAATGACTTCTCAGTCTTAGCCCTCTTACTCTTCCTTAGCTTAACAGGTTCAATAGGCTCAATGTGTTCATGCTGTTCACTTTCCTCTATAGACATCAAAGAAGTTGATTCATTTCCTTGATTAGAATCCAACTTTGGAATGGTTGTGAAACGATTTCCATAAAATATCACATCACATGATTCAATAATGGTATTTGTTTCCACTAAACCATTGGGCTCTACTACCAGAAACCTATATGCTTTGTTATGTATAACATAGCCAAGGAATATGCAGTCAATTCCTTTTTCACCTAATTTTTTCCTTTTAGGTTCAGGCAATCTGACTATTGCTCTACAGTCCCATGTTTTCAAGTAACCTAGATTAGGTTTCTTGTTTTTCCGAAGTTCATAAGGAGTAACATTTCTTCCCTTGAGAGGAATTCTATTGAGTATGTGACAGGCACTGAGCAAGGCTTCACCCCAAAAACCAAACCAAAAACCAAAGCTTAAATTGGAGTAAGAAAGCATAGCATTAATCATTTCTGTTAATGTCGTATTCTTTCTTTCAACTACTCCATTTTGATGTGGTGTGTAGGGTGCAGACTTCTCATGAATAATACCAACATTTTCACAATATTCTGGAAAATGGTATTCACCGCCTCTGTCAGACCTAACTCTCTTTATTTTGACATTACACTGATTTTCTACTTCTGTCTTAAAAATCTTGAATTTATCAAGCATCTCATCTTTTGAATACAAAAGACAGATATGACAGTACTTAGAAAAATCATTAATGAATGTTATAAAATATTTCTTACCACCTCTAGTGAGGGTACTATGCATGTCACATACATCACTATGCACAAGTTCAAGCAGAGATGTGGTTTTATCTACTTTAGGAAATGGAAAGCGAGTAATTTTAGATTGTACGCAAAATTTACATTTTTCAAACATATCAAAATTATACTTAGGAATTAAATCTAAATTAACCATATCATGCATTTTTCTAGTATTAACATGACCTAAATGAGCATCCCATAAAGAAAGAGAATTAACAATATAAGCAGAAATAGATGTATTATTAATAACGTTAAGTTTGAATATTCCCTGATGCATGTAGCCTTTCCCAACAAAAATCCCACCCTTAGATAGGACAAATTTGTCCGACTCAAATACTAACTTGAAACTATGCTTATTAAGCAGGCTTCCAGATACAAGGTTTTTCCTGACATCAGGTACATGATAAACATCATTAAAACTTAAGACTTTTCCAAATGTGAACTCTAGATCCACCGTCCCTTTGCCTTTAATAGCAGTAGTTGAAGAGTTGCCCATGTAAAGAACTATTCTATCACTCACTTGTTCATAAGTAGTGAAACGACTTTTGTTGTTGCAGACGTGCCTTGTTGCTCCTGAGTTAATCCATCAGTCACCAGCATCTTCGAGCATGTTCACCTCAGATACAATAGCCACGAACTTGTTCTTGGCATTTGATGCTTCTGGCTTCTTCTTGTATGAATGGCATTCATTTCTGAAGTGCCCTGGCTTGCCACAGAGCCAGCAAGCGCCTTTCAGCTTTTTATCATCTTTCTCAGGTTGGGGGTCGCACTTACGCTTCTTTTTGTTGAACCTCTTGCCATCATCCACCATGTGAATCTTGGAAGTCTGAGCCAATAGGTTATTTTTACTTTCAAGAAATCTTGACTCTTCCTCAAAGTTAGATCTTCCTTTTTGTGTTTCAGAGTTTTCTTAAAATCCTTCCAAGAAGACGGCAGTTTCTCTATTATAGACAAAACTACAATAAATTCATCTATGTTCGTATTCTTTTTTCAAAACTACCTCAGAATATGTTGGATCTCATGGGATTGTTCCATAATGGGCTTTGTTGTAATTATAGTAGAACGCATAAAATTACTAACAAGAAATTTCTTACTGGTGGCATCCTTGGTGAGGTACTTTGATTGTAATATGTCCCAGAGTTGCTTTGGCGTTTTCAGATGTTGATACACATTGAGCAGAGAGTCTGACCGCACATTCAGAATATGTCCTCAGAAAATATAGTCGTCATTCTCCCATTTAGTTCTGGTACGGGTTTGCTCTATAGTCTCGTTTTCTTGCTTCACCGAATAGGAGGTAGTCAGCACATAGACCACTTTGAAAGTGGTGAGCAAAAAGTGCATCTTTTTTTGCCAGCATCTGAAATTTCCTCCATCAAAACGGTCAGGCTTCATGAAATCTTAGTCATTTTCTGAATAGACATCGCCATATCCAAATAGTCTTTAGATTGTTGGAACAATTCATCTTGAATTCTTCAGTTGATGGTTTTCAAAACTTGGCGATGATCTTGTCTATGTAGAACAGAAAATTGGTGTTACAAGTCACGTTACTTAATCGCTTTCCTAAAGACAATATTTGCATCCACCAAAAGGTATGCAATGTGTTATAGCAAATTTGCCTCTAAAATACAATGAAACCTGATCTAAAGATCAAGTCTACGGGCGTCTGCACTAACGACAGTAGATCAGAATACTCTTAATATAATCAAGAAAACCAAGACACTGATAATCAAGTCTACAGAATTTGATTACCAATAAGAAAAGCAGAAACTTGCTTAGAAACTCTTGATCGAAAACTCTAAATAAAGAGAGAGAGAGAGAGAGAGAGAGAGAATTGCAGGAATGATTTTTGAATTTTTGGATGGATTGAAATGGCTGGTTTCGCAGCCTATTTATAGGCCTTGATACACCAGATCCAATGGTCATTTCCCTTGATCGCATCCGATCAGATTTGACCGTTGGATCGACGATCTATGGTGTAGATCATTCTCACACCGAATAGATGCCTTGACTGATCACACCTGATCACGATCGAGTGCAATCTCATCCGTACGATCGCGGCGCATCTCCAATCAACGGCTATGATCAAACCGCTCCAGATTGGACACGCAACCGTTTGATTGGTTGGTTGACTCGTTTTCAACGAACGCCACATCACTGCCACATAGAGCTGACTGTATGCTACGTCACCCATGCCATGTTGGATCCACGTTATCGCTCAAACATGTCCGATACAAATAGGAAAGCGCCGTACATAGTGCAAAGTGTGCCATCAAACGCCACACAGCCCACGCCACACGCGTGCTTGTGCAGATGGTGCTGCGGTGTGAGTGCATGTACACTAACATTCATCCCACAATTCCATATTCAAAGGAATGTTTCATGTAGTACTTTATTAAGTGCTTCATGTTTTCCTCTCTTTTCGATGTGAGACAAAGTCCCCAAGCTTATTTCAAGCTTTCTAAGAAAAAAACAAAGAAGGTTTTGAAAACACTCAAAAACTAAACAATAAATTTTAAAAACCTATTTTGAAAATTTCCCAACATACACCAGCACTATAAAACATATGCAAGTATTACTGCAACAAAGCTCTGCAATTCAGATATTAAATTAGTACAGACCATGAGTAATGCTGCGAGTTTGGGACATTAGAGAAGGTGAGATACAAAGATCTGCATTCAAAATATATGAACAATAAAAACATGCACTTTCCTGTAACTACAATGGACAAAACAACACCACCTCCAATATACATACATATAAATATAGGTCCAGCTTTAAAAATCCTAGAATCAAATAATCATATCAACATAAAACAAAATATGCTGGACCCTGGAAGTGCAAAAAACCGCCTTTTAGAACAATCTAAGCTTGTGGGGAGCTAGTGTAAGTACACAAATAGTGGAGGCAGAAACATTAAAACACAAAATTTAACATAAACACCACCTTATTTGAGATCTCCCATCTGCTAAAACTTTAGATGCATAACCATACACCACTGTCAATTAGTTAACAACATAGAGCCATTTAGAATTGCAAAGAATTTTTCCTAACTGTATGCTCTCTTTAATTTTAAATTCATAATTTTTTTTAATCAAATGAGATATTAGGCCATCTCCAACCGTTCACCAAATCCAACATCAAATTCAAATTTGATGAAAAAAGCCTACTTTTTGTGCTCCAACGGTTGTACCAAAACAGTATCAAATTGAGAAAACATCAAACGTTTCACCAAACTGAGGACGGCTTGCTCCTTTCACCAATTTACTGTGCATAGCCGTTAAAGCTGAAATTTATGAAAATTTTACACTACGGGGTCGACCACCCGGTTGACCACCCGGTCAACCACCTTAGTATTGTTTCAAGCAACAGAAATAAAGGCAAAAACTAGAAATTTGCTCTTATCGGTCAACCGGCCGGTCGACCCCCCGGATGACCTTTGATGCACGCTACAGTGAACGGTTAGAGCTGTTGGTATCAGAATGAGAAAATTGGCTTTTTTTTATTCAAATTTGATGAAAATTTTGTTCAACCGTTGGAGATGCTCTTAGTAGACTTCGGACGGAATATTTAACCAAACAGACTATTGAACAGTTGTAGTTTACTGAATTCTAAACAATCTCTGGCACTGAAATTCATTTCTTCCAATTCTCTTTTTTACTTGCAAATTAAGAAGGGTTAGTTCAACAGATATCCATTGGGACCCAACTGTAAATTCTGCAGGTTTTATAAGACACAGAAAAATGTATCCTTGAGCTTTCTTCTCTTTTCCTCCCTTCAAAAAATTAATACTGGTTTTTGATTGTCAGAAGAAGAAGAAAAAAAGAGCAGTAAAAATAAATCAAAGTAGGCATGGCAAAAAAAAAAAAAAAAAAAACTCCCACCACTCTGATTTCTGTGTTGCTATTAATTGTTGACTAGACCTACATTCTCAATTAATTGTTGCCAAAAACAAAAACAAAAAAACAAAGCTTTTTTTAGGCAGTTTATGGGTAGACAATCATATCCTGAAAATTAGATAGCCAACTTAATCTCCAATATGCAATGCTGAAAGACCACTCTTTCCAATCAATAAGTACCAAATCTAAACAGTAAAGGCTACCATAGTAATGGCATCATTCATCACAAGCATACATAAGTGTGGGGGAGAGAGAGTAATAATAATAAGGTTAAATTACAGATACATTTGTGAGGTTTGCTTAAAGTATAAATTATTCTCTGTTTAAAAAATTATAAATATTCCCTTGTCAAAAAATTTTATTTAACAAAATTAATTAAAAAAATAAAATTCATAATTGATCTCCTAGATAATAATAAAATTATCTAAATTGTTAATTGAAACATATTTCTAACATCATTAAAAATTGTAAATTAATTTGATGATTTATTAATAAAATGGGCAATTTGTTATGAAATTAGAAACCTCAGGGGTGGAATGTAATTTTCAGAACTACCGGGGACAATTTGTATTTTAATCAAACCTTAGGGGTGTATTTGTAACTTACCCAGTTAATAAGATAAAATGTCATATTTAAATCATAATCATTTTTTTTTTCTCTCAAAAAAAATCAAAAAATTCTTCTCAAACAGAGTCAAATTAGTCCAAAAAAAAAAAAAAACTAAAAGATCAGGCTAAAAAAATTCCACCCAAACGAACCCAAGAAAAGAATCCAAAAGCAAGCAAAGAAATCCGTAATCATAGACATCACAATTTCAAGTCACATGAAACAAAAAATTATTGAAGACCAAAACAAATCAAACTGGGAAAATGCTGGTCAAATCCAATCCAACCCATGAAAATTTTATCAAACAAAGGTCCGAATTGAATTACAATAAAGTAGAGAACAATTAAGCATGCCAATATCAAATCATGCCTATCTAAGAGCACATAATTAGATTTAGGAAAAATGCTTCAAATCTCAACCGTAATGCTTCAAACAAGCCTACAGAAATTGTCATAATTTAAAACTCATTAAAAAAAATTCTTAGTAATGAAATGATTTTATGATTCAACTCAAACCACACACACATAGAGAGAGAACAACATGTTTATTAGTGATCTTAGGTCATGTTCACTTCCCTCCATAGGATGGAGCCAATTAAAAGTACGGTAGAATTGAATGAGAAAATTATTAATATGGTAATATTAGTTAGAAATGTATAATAAAAAGGATTTGTTTGTATACTATTGAATTAGTAATACTATATGTAGTATTAATATATAAAATTTAATATTTTTGAATTTTTATTATGTTTTTTAATATTATAATTTTTTTTTTTTTGTTCTAAAAATATATTTTTTATTCAAAAATTATCTAAAAATTTACTAATTCCCTTACTCAATTTCTAATCTCAACCTTTCATGGCTTTGTTAGTCCTACCATATAGGGGGATTACTAATTCAAGGGGATGGTTAATCCCCTCACTCATGTCACTAACTAAACACTCTTTAGTGGGTCTCACGGACTATTAGTCCAATTTCTCTTCTCAAAGAGTCACACATGGCCTTAGGGTTTTGTTGGGCACTAAGACCATCCAAGGGTGAATAACAAAATTTATTAAATTTGAGTAAAATTTTGATGAAATATTTGATTTGATTTCGTTTATTCCAATGTTAAAATTGGAATTTTTATCAGATTTTTTCACATCCTCGGTTGTCCAAGAGGACGTCTAGGTGGATGTCTTGAAGATCATTTGAACATGAGTAAAAAAATTGTCAAAATTGCTCTTCCGGCCCAGCGGTAAATTTAAATTTGATGAAAAATAAAATGCTCCCTTCATTTGATAACAACTTTAATTTTGCCACTATTTGATATGAATTTAATAAAAGGGTTAGAGCATCTCATTTGACATTTTTCATCAAATTTCCAATTTGATGAATTGGAGATGCTCTAATTAATTCCATTATTATAAAAAATTAAAAGAATACAATAATTATCTGATTGTAAAAAATTAAGCTGGCCAAAATATCTTTATTTATTTATTTATTTTTATTTTGTCTCTTTTATTTTTGCTTTCCATTTCTCACCATTCTAAAACTAACTCACTCCACATGTTTATTGAAATATCATGTTGTCAAAAAGTATATATATTTATTAATATAATAATATTGGTGTAATATTGTGTGGTAAAAAAAATAATAATAATATTTATTGATATACATATATACACATGTGTATTGTTGTAATATGCCAAAGGCATGAGTGGGACGGTGGGCATGGGTGGGTGGGTGGGTGGGTGGGTGGGTGGAACCGTGTGTAACAAAAATAAATATATATATATATATATATCAAAATTGAGAATTAAAAAAAAAAAATAGTACTTACCTATATATAGTTATTGCATTTACTTTTTTCCATGATAATGGACTTAGTTAAATCTATTTTTTGCATTCTTAACAAAAACTCATCTTAATATTTATAATTTTCTTTATATTTATAAATTTTAAAAATATTGTATCATATTTCCTCGTTTGTATTTGTTTTTATTTTAGAAATATTTAAGTTAATTTTAGACTTTGAAAAATGCTTGAGACACTTTTAACACCCCTAATGATGTATTTGATAAGTGTCAAATTTTGATTTATCAAATATTTTATCATATGGAATCTAATTTCAATGTTACATCATTAGGGGTGATTAGGAGTGATAAATTAGGAGATATAGCATTATTGTTATACTTTTTGACATAATTACATTAATTTTCTTTTGTGATATCAGTTATGACTTACTTATAACTCATTGTGATATTGACTATGACCTATTATATTTATTATTTTGGTTATGGTCGAAAGGGCTTTAGTTATACCTTATTGACTATGACTCATTATTTTTTTTTAGTTATGACAATTATGATAATTAACACCTCATTATTTTTTTTTAGTTATGACAATTATGATAATTAACACCTCATATAGCATAATTTGCATATTGTACACATTCCTACATTTCTTTACATTTCAAAATTCCTACTCAATTTCTTAATGTAAATAAATAAAAAAACTAAAAATAAATAAATAAATTACAAATACACTCACTGACATTTATTTAAAATATAAATTGCCTTTGTAATTTAAGAAATCACATCTCGCCCCGTAAAGTTACTAAATTTAAAACAAATTATCCATTTTATTAATAAATAATCAAGTCAATTAACAATTTTTAATAATGTCATAAATATATATTAATTGATAATTTAAGTAATTTTATTATTATATAAAAGAACAGTTAGAAATTTTATTTTTTTAATTAATTCTATTAAATAAAAATTTTTGACAATAAGATATTTATAATTTTTTAAATCACATGAAATAATTCGTATTTTGAACAAATTTTAAATAATATATTTGTAATTTACCAAAAAAAATAAAACGCAATGAGTAAATTTGACAAAGTTTAGATAGGATGTCATAAGATGTTATGATGATGATGCAACGACATGAAGGAAAGGGGCAATGAAGTCATTTTGAGACGGCCGAAATTTTCATCCAGCTCCATCCATCCTTTATATATAGGAAATTTATTTTCGAAGGCGAATTAGGATCATCCTCAGAAAAGCGCAAGATATATGCCGTATTACTCCATTCCCCATTTTTGAAGAGGCAATAACAAGGGGGAGAACAAGAGAACCTCAAAAGATTGGCCAACTAAGTGCACCTTGAGGCGTGAGAATATGCTCCCTCTAAAATTCAAGTTCAACTCTCATTAGGTATTATCAATTCCTGAAGATCACGCCTCCATATTCTATTTGAAATTTGTCCGATCCACATAGAAGGAGCGCTTTGCGTAAGTTCTGAAAGTAGTTGAAGTGTGCGTAAACTAACTAGGACCCTAATCATCACCCAAAACAAAAACAAAAAAAGCATAGGGTTGTCCAAAATCCTTGCATGAAGCATTACTCATTTATAGTCAGACTTGAATTATTATCACATGAAAATAGTAGTAATACTTTTTTAATCTTTCACAGAGAGACACTGGAACATGATTGCTCAAACAAAGCTCAGTATAATCCCTACAACATTATTCATATCTAATCGTGTTTTCTTTTCCCGCACAACGCCTTTTACAATCTAACAATCTTTTTCTATTATAGAGGCAGACAATTGCATTGGCTGTGTAACCAAGCCACTACAACATTTGGCCCTAAAAGAACCACCCGAAAAGGGCATGATGAGAGTGAACTTTGGGGAACCGACGAGTCATTCATGACAAATATAAATCTCAATATATTACCAATTTAAGCCATTATCTGCCATATTTTCGCCTGTTGCAGGCTGGTATTTGCTCCGGAACTCAAATGCTATCGCCAACCTCAGCCTTACAGAGTGGGCACAACGCATTGATCTTCAGCCACTTGTCGACACACTCCTTGTGGAAGAAATGGGAACATGGCAACTCCCTGAGCTCGTCATTGTTTGCATACTTCGCCAAGCAAATGCAGCAAACCTGTAAACAAAATAGAATAATAACCAGTCATTTGGGAACCTAGCCATTTAAGGGTATATCAGGGATCCAGTGTCCCAAGAAGATGTTCAACAACAGCAACAAAAACTAATAATAATAATATTATGGCTTGGTTTGGTGTAACTTAGAGAGCTTGCTTATAACTTAATTTTTAGACAACTTGTGTAGGATTGTTTGATGTAATTTATGTTTACAGCTTATGAGGTAAAATAAAAAATTAAAAAAAAAATCAAAACCAAACCAAGCCTTAAGTCTTATCAAATGGAGTCGGTTACATGAAACTTTCTTCTCCACTCGACTTTATCAACGGCCATTGAGTTAGTCAAATTAAGAAGATTCATATCTCTATTTACTACACTAACCCACATCAATCTAAACATGCCCCTTCTCCTAACACTTCCATCTACCGTCACTATATCGCATCTCTTCACCACTGTCTCTGTTGGTCTCCGTTGTATGTAATCAAACCATCTTAATCTATTCTCTCTTAACTTATCTTCTATCGGTACTACTCTTGCCCATTCGCGAATATACCCATTCCTTCTTTTCTAGTCTTGCCACACATCTACCTTATTAGTATCCTCATTTCAGTAACACTCATCCTATCTACGTGTTGTTTCTTAATTGCCCAACATTCCGTCTCATACAATATTACTGGTCTAATCGCCGTTCTATAGAACTTTTCTTTTAGTCTAGTAGGTACTCATTTATCACACAGTACCCTAGACGCACTCCTTTACTTAAACTACCCAGTCTTAATTTTATGGATCACATCCGCTCCAATCTCCCCAGCCATTATGATAATCAATCCTAAATAACGAAAATGTTCACTCTTAGGTGGTTCTTGATTCTCAATCTTCACTTCTCCTCCACTTCCATTGTTCCTGTTACTAAAATTATACTCCATATATTTTGTCTTAGTTCTACTTATCCTAAATCCTTTAGATTCAATTACTTTTCTCCAAGAATCCAACTTAGTGTTAACTCCTCTAGTCTCATCCACTAACACAATATCATCTGCAAAAAACATATACTATGACATATCATCCTGAATATTTCTTATCAACTCATCCATAACTAAAGCAAAAGATAAGAACTTAAGGTTGATCCTTAGTGTAACCCTACAGTAATTGAAAATTCACTTGTCTCTCCAACAGGAGATCTAATAGTGATTACTACACCTTCATACATGTCCTAATCACATCAATGTAACCTTTTGCCACCCCCTTTTTTTTTTTCTAACACCCACCAAATTATATCTCGAAACACTCTATCATATGCTTTTTCAAAATTGATAAAAACCATATGAAGTAAAATAATAAGCTGGAAAAAAAATTATTATTGGAAAGCTGAGAAGAGGGGTGCTTTTAACTTTTACTTTCTGATTATTAGCTTTCAGCTTGCAAGAAGTAGCACCGAACAGGCCCTCTAATCTCTTTTAACATTTATGGCTCAACAAATTAATCAAGGTCCCATATTTATATATATAAACGCAATCAAGGTCTGCTTTTATGAAACCTCATTGACCCATCATTAATATTACTGGTAAAATGTGACGTCAAGCAAAGCTTTATATAATCTAAGTAATCTGTTGAATTCAAAAGGGAAAATATGTAATGATCCCCAAAAAATTGTGTGTGTTGATACCATTAGGCCATTAAGTATGGAAATGGAAATTTTGAAATTTTCATCGGAGTCCAATACATTCAGAGGTTTCTCACACGAAAATACATAGGCCAAAATGAACCTTCTACAGAATTTCCAATAATTTGAATACACCTCACAAGTCAGTATCTTATTTTGGCTTTGGCTTAAATCAAAATCCAAATTCCTAATCTGTCTTTGATCTGGACCATAGTTATGACTACCCAGTTTAACTCTCTCATTCACATAAGAGACCTTCCAAAAGCATGATAGATCACATCAACAACCCATGCACATGATTTGCAGAAACCATAGAATCAACAGCTACTCCTACAAATCATATTTTATAACCAAGGCATAAAGTCGTAGCCATAATCATCTGCATGTTCTCGACTCCAGCTACTAGTTGGCTGACATCAGATTATATGCACACTTCAATAGTTAGATCATGAGTAAGCGAGAACTCTTCATCTATGATAAAATACTAGTTATGCAACACTTCCGTCATCCTTATCTGAAACTACTACAACTTTTTTTTCTTTTTCTTTTTCTTTTTCTTTTTCTAATTTCTCTACGATTTTGTACAAAAAGGAAAAGAGCCCAGACATTCCCAGGTACGAATCTTTCCAACAAGCTGCATCAAAAGTACGAAGGTTCATGTTTAAATTTCACCAAGATGTCAATGTTGCTAGTATCTTATGATTCACAACATGGATCTTACAATTCGATACTTTTTAGACAGAAATCAATATTATCATCAATACTTAAATTAGATGTATATCATACATTACATTTACGATGTACAATATGTGATACATGATGCGATACATATGTTACATGAATACATAAATTTCTTCAGTAATTTTGACCCCCAAAAAAATTTGAAGTTATTTTATGTAAATTAATATTGCCAGAAAGTTTCATTAACTTACTGAAAATGAGTAATTTTTAAATGAAAAGTATTTTTATTTTATTTGTGTCTATCTTTTTGACAAATATCTGCGTATATGGTATTAAATATCTTGTGCCATTGATGTATGCCTACTTACAAGGTTAGAGTTTAAAGTTTTCTACTATAGACAAGTTATTTGAGAACTTAAAAGTTGTAAATAAAATATTAAAACTTTGTGAGTGAAGACAATATGTAACATATAGTAATAGTACACAATACCAAGTGAGAGGGTAATTTGTGTAGCCAAATTGGACCGAGCTAGGAAGCGCTGTTTTTTAATATTGGGCAGGGGCAGCGTTGTGGGCTAAGTTACGAGCTTAGGATAGCTCGGTGTGGGAACAATGGTTGACAAGCCAGTCGGTGAGTTTCAAATGCGGTTAGTAGGCGAGCCGAAGTGCTATGTCGGCCATATAAAGGAAGCCGAGCTAGAGGTAGCCCGGCGAGAGGGTTCAAAGCAATTGGTGATTGTGCGGCCCGGTCAAAGTATTTGCACTAGATAGCTCGACTAGGCATAGTGAACCAAGTTAGAGTTAACTATCTCACTTGGTTTGCAGTGAGGAGAGTGCTCTAAGGATAAACATTATCCTTAGAGATAGGACTCCTAGGAGGACTCTCTGCTAAGAAGAGAGTCCTATTAGAATTGTGCCTAACGAAATCTATAAAAACTCAGGACAGAACCTATAAACAAGGATTGCAGTTCTTATTTTCAAATAAATAGAGCTTATTGTCTATTGTCTATTGTCTACTGGCTGACTTAGGCATCGGAGGGGTTTCTGACACACACCCGCCGGCTAGCTCATATGTATTTTCAGGAAATAAAGCGACGATGTTTAGAGGAGTGCAAACTTGGTCAAAAAGATTATATGAGAAGATTATTTCATGCTCGTACAATTGGCGCTGTCTGTGGGAACTTATTACAAAGAACAAACCTTTTGATTAAAGTTTTCCTTCAACTGATTTCAATGGCGCACAACGAAGACTTGCCTCAGTCTGTTATCAATGGACAAACTCCAGAAGAGGATAGGAGGAGCGAGGATTTGCATTTTGTCCCGCCCATGGCAGACTTAGACCCCAGCGACGGAACCCACAAAGGGGCGTACGAGAAAAACGAGGCTCAAGTCCTTGGCGCTCTCACAGCCCAGATGGACAAAGACGGAGGATGGATTCTCAGGTTCTAGAGGATCGTGTAAAGGAACAAGACGAGTTGATAAAGAGAATGGCGGCTGACATGGAAACCATGAACCACCAGATGAAAGGCAAAGGCGTGGCAGGGGAAGAGATCTAAGAGGGCAGAACGTGTTCTCACCACTCAAGAGATCGCGACAGGCGAGTCACACCGTCGCAATCTGAAAGCAGAAGCCTCAAAATAGGCGACACACAATCAAAAACCTCCAAGACTCGTTACTCCAGGTCTGAGAGAACGAGGACTGAAAGGTCTTACACGGAGGGAAGCAATTATCGACCTTCACATACGCATCAAACCATTTCTCAGCACAGCGAGTTGCCTACGTCGGTGTACCTGCGAACCATGCTAGAAGAAAGGGGCTCGAAGGAAAGAAGACACCCAAGCGCGCAACCCCCAAAGGGTCTCTACTATGCAGTGATTGGCTCCTAGGACACATGGAAGTGTCGAGGTTGGAGTGCCAATGCCGCGCCTTGCTTGCGAACCAACAGATAAAGCATTAGCAAGATTGCAAAGCTTGCCGTTCATTCCGGCGAGAGAGAATGCACCATTACCCTTGGGCTTCAACCCGCCTAAGTTCACAACCTATGAGAGGAAGTCAAATCCCTACTACATGCACCTGAGCCACTTTCACCAAGTTATGGCCATACATTGACGAAACGAGACTCTAATGTGTATCTTGTTTCCATCAAGCTTGGGCAACCTGGGCTTGACTTGGTTTGAGAGGTGGCCAGAAGGTAACATTGCTTCATGGGCACAACTAGCGGAGACGTTTGTCACTAGGTTTAAGACAAACATCAAGACCCCCATCGAGATAGACCAATTGCTCGCCATTGGCATGGGCGAGAAAGAATCGTTGAAGGCCTACAACAACAGATATTGGAAGATCTTCAATCAGATAGGCGACTATCCTACCAACCTAGCTATTGCACAGTACAAACAGGGAGTTAAAGGATTCAATGACAATGACGCCACCCCTCACGATGGAAGCCTTGATGGAGATAGTACACCAGCACATCAAGGTAGACAAAGATGGCGCTCGTGCCAAGGCAAAGTCCAGCACAATAGCGACGTTGGACAAGAAGCCTACGACAAAAGTTAACATGGTCTACAAGAAGAACCGACCGGGCAAAAATCTTTGCCCAACTGGGGGCAAAGTGGATTGGTAGGTTTGATCAACTCTTTCTAACAAATCTCTGCACGACTGAGGGCAAAGTGGGTTGACAGGTTTGACCAATAATTTTTTGAACTCTTTAACCAAGATGGTTATCTCGGCCAAAGTAGGTTGGCAGGCTTGACCAACAATGTTTTTACATTCTTTGACCGAGATGACAGTTATCTCGGCCAAAGCAGGTTAGCAGGTTTAACCAACAAATTTTTTACACTCTTTGATTGAGATGGTTATCTCGGCCAAAGTAGGTTGGCAGGTTTGACCAATAATTTTTTACACTCTCTGACTAAGATGATAGTTATTTCGGCCAAGGAAGATTGGCAGGTTTGACCAATAATTTTTTGCACTATTTGACCGAAATTACAGTTATTTCGGCCAAAGCAGGTTGGCAAGTTTGACAAACAAATTTTTTGCACTCTTTAACTAAGATGACAGTTATCTCAGCCAAAGCAGGTTGCCAGGTTTGACTAACAATTTTTTGAACTCTTTGACCGAGATAACAGTTATCTTGGCCAAAGAAGGTTGGCAGGCTTGACCAACAAATGTTTTGCACCCTTTGACCGAGATGATTATTATCTCGGCCAAAGCAAGTTGGTAGGTTTGACCAACACTTTTTTAAACTCTTGGACTGAGATGGTTATCTCGGCCAAAGAAGGTTGGCAGGATTAATGTAACCGAGTTAGTCGACTTGGCGAGGCACAGAAAGAATGACTTGTCATACGATTGCAAACTCAAAGGATATATACGATGAAGGCAAAAAGGCGGGACTGTACAAATTTTTGAAAGGTGCATGACGACTGCAACAAGAGAATGGGGCTAATAGGGGCACGACACGTGTCCTAGGAATGACGTCGTGTCTTGACATGCCAAAGTAGTGAAAGGACGTGCTAAGCAACTGACAAGGCTTGTTGGGGCTGAATGAGTTGTGAGACCGAACAACTTTTCTAGCTCGGTAGAGTTGAGCGTTCTTAGCTCGGCTGGAAAAAAGTAATCCCAATCATGCTTCACACATGGAATTAAAGGACAATTGAGAGGGTAATTTGTGTAGCCAAATTGGGCCAAGCTAGGTAGCGTTGTTTTTTAATATTGGGCCGCGTTGTGGGCCAAGTTATGAGCTCAGGATAGCTCGGTGTGGGAACAATGGTTGACAGGCCGGTCGGTGAGTTCCAGATACGGTCAGTAGGCGAGCCGAAGTGCTACATCGGCCACATAAAGGAAGCCGAGCTAGAGTTAGCCTGGCGAGGGGATTCAAAGCAATTAGTGATTGTGCGGCCCGGTCAAAGTATTTGCACCAAATAGCTCGGCTAGGCGTAGTGAGCCAAGTTAGAGTTAATCATCTCACTTGGTTTGCAGTGAGGAATGTGCTCTAAGGATAAGCATTATCCTTAGATATGGGACTCCTAGGAAGACTACTAAGGAGAGTTAGAGTCCTATTAGGATTGTGTCTAGTGGAATCTATAAAAGCTCAGGACAGAACCTATGAACAGAGATTGCAATTCTTATTCTCAAATAAATAGGGCTTATTGTTTATTGTCTACTGGCTGACTTAGGCATCGGAGGGGTTTCTGGTACACACCTGCCGGCTAGCTCACGTTTGTTTTCAAGTAGCAAAGCGACAACGTTTGGAAGAGCGCAAACTTGGTCAACAGGATTATACGAAAAGATTATCTCGTGCTCATACGCCAAGAATGATAATTGAGAGTAAATTTGATTCGAGCATTTAACAATGTACTTAAATGCTATATTTTTTTTGTTATACATATTTTAACTTCGCTCTTCATATTATATGCATTAAGTATTGATGCATGCATATCTTTAATTAAGTATTGATGCACCCATATCTTTAATTTAACGTCACTCTTCATTTTAAGGATTATACATCGTGTGTTTAATTCTCACAAGATATTTTTTTCTATAATTATATTTAATTTTCTATCTATTTTAAAAGGTGTTAAAAAATCTTACGATACGATACGCGATTCAGAAACATTAAAAAACAATACACAATTCGTATCCTAATTTGACAACTATGCAAGAAGCAAATAAGTGATCAACCAACACTCCTTCACCTTTTTGACAAAAAAAGAAGAGGACAGTGTCGTTTCAAAAAGCCAAGTGATGCAATATTTAAGAGTGACCAATAAACCCATGAAGTTTAGGGTTGATAGGAAAATTGACTTACTGCATCTTCTCCTGATATCACACGCTCCTTCTCAGTTCCTGCAGCCACGACCCCACCTTCACCTGCACCTGAGTTGATTTCTCTACCATTTCCATTTCTGGTTTTCTTCATCTTAAACTTGTAGGTTGGCAGAGAATTTATTGATTCTGGCGTGGCCCCTCTATTTTGAGTTAGATCCTCTCTGAAGCCCATGACAGAAATTATACAAGGGAAGCAGCAGCAGATTGTGGCACACAGAATAAATGGCATCGCATATCCAATACAGCTAATGGTGAGAAAGACTATACACAGCCTGAAAATTGACAATTCATAAATGGGTTGATCACCCATATTAAAAAGAAAAGTAGGAAACAAAATGCACAAACAGAAAATAAAATATGCTGCAAACATGACTCAACAGTACCAGTACAAGTTGGGAGCCTCAGAGGAAGAAGAGTGCCCTCCAAAAATCCAAACGTTGCCAACCACAAACCACACTGCGAAG
Source organism: Camellia sinensis (assembly GCF_055761805.1). Lineage (NCBI taxonomy): Eukaryota > Viridiplantae > Streptophyta > Magnoliopsida > Ericales > Theaceae > Camellia > Camellia sinensis. Next base: position 126,437,876 of record NC_138971.1, on the reverse strand, counting down.
AAGCAATCTAAAGCCATCTTGAAGTATTCCACGAGTGCCTTGAGTCTGCAAGGAAAAAACAAGATCGCTTAAGTGTACTTGTCTATACCAGCATTTTCAATTACTATGCATTTTTTTTTAATAATCATTAAAAAATTGACATGTCGCATGATGTGTCCGACACATTAATACGCTTGTCCACACCATTTTGGCGTTCAACACGGACATGACACCCCATTTTTGAGTAGATTGTTATTAAAAGGTTGGTTTCAAACAATTGATTGAAGCATTATGAAGATTAATTGATTAAATTTTAAGAATCTCTCCTTTCTTGTCATGGGTCTAGGTCTCTTAAAAGGGTCAACCCTATAAGAGCCCACCTGGCCCAAGGATCTTATACTCAAGTGGCACCCCTTAACCCTGCTGATGTGGGATTGTGGCATTCTCCCCAACCAATCTCACCACGCCCTAGTCACAAATTGGTTTAGGCCTTGGGTTCAGGGTAGTGGCCACGAAATGAAGAATGGAAAATGGGTAGTTGAACTTGAGAGTAATAGATTTAGGTGGATCAAATTGTCGAACATAAAAAGACATTGTATACTGATGGTTCATTGTGGAAGTGCTTATTTGGCAATACAAGGATGCAAACTCTAGCTTTGGATTCTCTCAATCAAAAGAGATTTCAAACCAATACGAGTGTTTTCAAACCTGTTGCTCAAGAAATAATTTCATATGGAACCCCAATATGCAATAAGTTCACAGCAAGCCAATCTCATTCCTTTCTCCACAACTCACCCTTGCAGACCCAAATCACAAATCATTGGATCATGCTGGAATCCCAAGGCGTGATTCAATGACTGAGAATGCATTGGGACAAAAGAACAAAGAGATTTGGAGACAAAGGATCCAGTGCTCATATATACACACACGTAAATGAATAAACAGTCCCTACTTTCTAGAACCATAGCATCTTCCTCCACAAATAATATTTATATATATGTAACTACATAATAAATGCAAATCCAATATATGGAGAAAACTTGTGTAGATCATTTTAGGTGAAGATTGATTTGGACTTTGGGTTTAGAGTTGTGGTCACAAAATGAAGAATGGAAAATGGGTAGTCTATAGTACTAAGGTGGATGCAAATTGTTGAACCTATAAAGACATTGTATATTGATGGTTTAGCATGGAAGTGCTTGCTGGCAATACTGGATGCAAACCCTGGCTTTGGATTCTCTCAATCAAAAGAGATTTCAAACCAATAGCAAGTGATTTCAAACCTGTTGCTGAAGGATTAATTTCATTTGCAACCCCAATATTCAGTAAGATCGCAACTAGCCAATCTCATTCCTTTCACCACAACTCACCATCACACACTTCCCACCCATGACTTTACCCCATAGGAATGGACGTGTGTAGTGGTGAGTTGTAGAGAAAGGAGCGAGATTGGCTTGCTGTAAACTTATTGAATATTGGACTTCACTTCACAAAAACAACTAATAAATCCAAACCAAACCAAACTAATAAATCCATATCCCAATAATTTAAAGCCAGTTACACACATCTTCAATTGCCAAACCCATAATTTGTTTTACATTACAGGCTCACTTTTCTCGTCTCCACCACAATCCATGTCTTTCCCTGTGACTCCCCCTTCCTAAAGGCAACAAAAGTTTCAATGTAAACCATTACTGCATCAGTTAATGTTCCCTGCTATCATACACTATCAAATATCAATATGTACATTTTTCAAGTCTGGCCTCCATGTAAAATCATGGAAAATTGGACAAAACTGTGAGTGGAGGAAATGAAAGAGTCAGGCAATGTACAGCGTTTGTATGCTCTTTATATCATTAGAGTGTGTTTGTATGCTCTTTATATCTGATATTAGAGTGCTTAGACGCTCTGAAAAAAGTACTTCTATTTTTCCTAATTCACCCTGTTACTATAACTACAGCTGTCCAATTCAAAAATACAGCCACAACCCATCAAAGAATCAATCACCTGTTATAGCCAACACAAGTGCAATAACCATAACAAAGAATCCACAAAGAATTTCAATTGCTGAGAAAGAAAGTCGACTAGACCAGCTAACGAGAAAGGCTTCAAAAAGTGGCAAAACCATGCAGCTTAAAGACATAACACGGCGGCATGTCCAAGGACAAACAATTCTAGTTTACAGCAAGAATCCATACCTTGGATTTGGCATTCCTACACTTTGAGCACCTCTAGAGGGTGTAACAGTGGGCCGGCCTTCCCCCTCTGAATTCCTTGCAATTGAAAGGGCGGAGAAAGAGGTAGGACGGTTGCTCTGAGTAGACCCTTGACGGGACTGAGATGAATCTTGCTCTGAAGCCTGGTTGCGATAAAGCCAACGCCAATAAAGAAGAGGAAGTGTTGCAACACATCCAGATGCATAACACACAATCCACCCAAACAAAGGAGCGCGTGGATGTTCATGTCTTGACAAAGACAAAACAACAGTGGCTGCAACAATCTGGCTCACAGTTAGAACCAGATCAACAGATATCCATAACCCAGAATTTAGTGGATTCCTACGGCGACGGCCATGCCCATCCCCTCTCCTAATCAACGATGAGTTTCGTGAGTTTGAACCATTAGCAGAAGAAAGTGAATTTTGAAAACCAGAGGCCCTCGTCGTTGCAGAAGACTGGTCTTCACGCTGCAATGAGTCCAAGACATTTGTATCATGGGTTGAACCAGATGAAGAAGCCTCAGTGCTATTTCTTACTTCAATGACATGTTCACGATCGCCAGGGTTTTGTACTTGCTCCATTAACAATGGGGATTTGTCGGTTTCTCTTTTACAAAGTAGTCTTAGAGAGAGAATGGCCATCTAAGTCCAACAAAATAGAAAGTAAAGGACACATGGGATGGTAAAATGAGAAATTCCACCTTCACATCCCACTTCTCTACCAAAGTAATTAAGCAATTGTCTTATGCAGTCTGGCTAAATAACTAGTTCTCATCTGTACAAAAACAAATACAAGAGTATAAGAATCATGCTTTTTTCTTTTCCCTAAACCCTGTCATTTTTTGCTATGAAAATCAAAGAAAATAAAATAAAATCCTAGGGCTGGAACCATTATTTATTTCTATTTTTTTGGGTGACAGCCCATTGTTGTTTTGGTTCCTTTAAAATATATATATATATATATAGTTGTAATAAGAATTAAAACAGATGTTTTCCATCATCTTGTGACTCAAAAATCAGAAACCGGACATTTTTTGCTATGAAAACCAAAGAACATAAAATAAAATCCTAAGGCTGGAATTAAAACAATATATATAGTAGGAATTAAAACACATGTTTTCCCTTATTTTTTGACTCATTAATGAAAAACATCAAATCCAAGCTTTCAATTTATTTAACTTATAAAAAAACTTGGAATTGATTTTCTTTACCTACTTCTTAGCAACCAAACACATAGAATATGATCGAGGAATAAATTTCAACACACATAAATACTAATTTGATCATAAACCCTTTAAACCTGACATTTCCAAACCTCAAATCACCATTCATCACTGCCCATTAAAAAACATAACCATAGTTGTTTTCATTCCTTAAAAATAAAATTAAAAAATATATATATATATATAGTTACAATAGGAATTAAAACAGATGTTTTTCCTTATATTTCAACTCAAAAATGAAAAACCTCAAATCCAAACTTTCAATTTATTCCAACTTATAAAAAAATTGGAATTTATTTTCTTTACCTACTTCTTATCAACCAAACACATAGAATATGATCGAGCAATAAATTTCAACCAATCAATAGCATTTGATCGTGAACTCATTAAACCTAACATTCCCAAACCACAAATCATCATTCATCACTGCCCATATATAATAATAAATAAACCAATAAATAAAGAAATAAAAACTTGAGAATACAAGTGGATAGATAGATACAAATAAGTTGAAAACCTGTGAAGACAACACCGATTGAGCAGTAGAAAGAACAATCTCAAGTATATCAGATATTACTATCATAATAACAACAACAATCAAAACCCTAGAATCAAGTACGTTGACAATAATCTTAAAAGAAGTAATCAACAAAGAAAGAAAAAAACAAACCCATTTCACAGCTTAAAAAAAATCTCCAAGAATTGAATTGATACAATCAAGCTCCGTAGCTATTAACGATGAAAGATAGAACCTCAATCTCCACTCTTAGCATAAGATATTATTTTTTATTTTTTATTTTTTGAATATAAACAATATAAATATATATAAATTAGTCTAGAGAGATATGCAAAAGGTGTGCGTGGAGAGAGAGAATTTTATTGTTCTGACCAGCAATGAGCGGCTATTTTAAAGGCTATGTTTGGAATAATATTTTTGAGCTATTTTAGTTAAAAATAAAAATTAAAAATTAAATAAAAATAAATTAAAAAATTAATAAGATAAAATATCATATTTAAATCATAATTATTTTATTTTTTCTCTCACAAAAGTCAAAAAAAGTTTAAAAACCCATCTCAAGCAAGGCTTTTTAGTCTCAGGTTAAAATGGCCAAAAAAATCAATCCACATCCCAAATGAAGGCAAAGTTAGACGCTAAGTTTAGTTTAAGGTATTTTGAAAAGTGGGTTACAAGTCACTTCTCACTTTTTAATTTACTTTATCTCTCATACAAAAAAGTTTAAAAAATTCAAAAAGTCAATTTTTAACCATCTTCCCAAAATACTTCTTTTGTCTTGGTTTTTATTTGTGTAATAATTTTGGAAAATAATTTTTCAAAAAAAAATTAGGGTGGTTTGGTGATAAATTTATTTTTGAATGTTTTTCGTTTAAAGATTCAGGCATTAAAACATTATATCCGCAAGGATAAATACCTACAAAATGATCAAACTACCCATATATATATATATGGAAAAAGCTCCGTAGCTCGAAAGTTTTAGGCTCGAGTTGCCCGAAACTCAGTCAAAATGAGTCAAATATATGTCTGTCAATATTTTCTCTCTCCTCTCTATGTTTTACTTTCTACCTCTATCCAAAGTGAAAACCCATTGCTGCTGCTCTCATCCTCTCAGCAGAATGCTCTATGATTATCATTTTTGGTTTGTTTTCTAGTCAAAAAATGAATCATGCTTGGAACTTGGAAGATGCTAAGCCCATTAATTAACCATAAACTTAGACCATGAGTTAGTCTTAGTCTAAATTCAAAGAAGTTAGCCCCCCAACAATTAAGAACTAAGAAATTTCAAGTATTTGAATCCTTTTTGTAAATACAGCAATCGATACAAGCACAGTCCAACTAAAAAAAATAGAGAAAATCAAAAAGAAAAACCCTTCCTTTTGCTCTTCACCAAAATCTGTACAACAGAAGAAGATGATTAGAAAAGCAGAGTATAAAATAACTTCTGTATACTATTATTATCAGACTTAAATGAAAGCTTTACAATCTGAAGGAAACCCAAAAACAGAGATCTCATAAACGATGTCTGAGAACTCAAAACAAAAATAAAAGAATCAATTTCAATCCCAAAAAAAAAAGAGAAAAAAAGTACAAAGTCATTGAAGAAGCTTTAGTCGATGACAATCCCTCAATTCCTCTATACTTGCATAGGTCTTCCTCCCCATCAATCCACCATTCCTCTTCTTCCCCAAATTCGCATCCTTCCAGGTAAGACATACAAAGTCATTGAAGAAACTTTAGCTTTTGTTGGGGATGTACACGATGCAAGTCGTTTTGTTTCACCTGATAATCTTTATGGTTCCAGTCCACAACCATTTGGACCTAGATCGGTGCTCAGCGGCGACACACAAGGCTGTTACCCGCTCCTCTCACTGTTCCGCTAAAAAGCTTTATCCCTGCTCTTATAGGTTACGAAGGAGACGGTGCCCCTCTCTTTCTATTCTCTGTTTTTTTCTTTTTCTCTTTTCAAATGAAATGTGTGGGTGTGGAAATTGAGTTGAGCACACGCACACAGCAGATAAAAAATAAAATTCAGGCCACTCAAGCCACATGGTTTCGAACTATATAGCGGAGCCGTATATATATATATATATATATTGTTTCCAAACTCTAACCAAACCAAACCACTCATTCTCTCTCTCTCTCTCTCTGACCAGAGTTCCTCCACACAGCACACTCTCTCTCCTCCTCTTGCGATGACGCACTCTCTCTTTCTAACTCTTACCTACTGCCATCACCGCCTCCATTGCCAACTACCACCATAGCTACCAACTATGGCCACCACTACAGTTAGGGTTTCATGGCGTTCGTCGACTCTTAACTCTTTTCACGGTGTCCATCGCAACTTCGCCGTGGCCAGATCTATACTATTTAAGAAATGATTCGAGCAGACCAAATCTGGTAACAGGCCTCGTTCTCTCTTTCTCTCTCTGCTACATCCATAGCACTGCACTTAGGGTTCTTTGTCGCCAATCTCATAGTGGAATGCTGCCTCAGATCCACATAGATCTCAGATCTATGTGGTCTCTTTCGATCTCAAATATCGGATCTATTATATATGTATTGTGCAAGGCTGAAATATTCTCCACAGAGAAAAGGAGATGAGCTGTTCCTTCCTATACTCTGCAAAAAAGACATCAAGCCGTCAGTGATCACTCCTGACCAAATTTGGTTGAAAGCACCCTCCGACGTTTAAGTTAGAATATTATTTAAGTATATTGTTTTATTTTTGAAGAGGAAGACTTCATTTTTTCTTTCTTGTCTCATTTCCTTTCTTTAATCTCCCTTTTTATAGTTCCAAGGTCTCGTATCTTGGTCTTCAGATAATTACCTTGATCCAAAGGCTCTACTTATTGCCAAAATCTGGTCAGGTAAGTGGTCGAGTGCTTTTCATCTATTACCGTCAAATTGTCTCACTATAGATAGCTTGGATTAGTTCGAATAATTATGGCCAACTTGCAAGTGCTTCAACCGTCGGATCTGGGTCATCGGACGGTTATATTATTTGAACGTACTAAGCCTATTCTCCTATTTCTAACAGTTATGATCTTCTCCGTTGATTACAAACATATCCAAAGGCTCTCATTCGTTCTACGGATTTTTTTTTTGGAAGACGATCTTATTCAGACTTTTGGTCATGTGATATTGTTTTCTCACCTGATAGATTTAACAAGGATTTGGGCTTTTTCCCGGTTTTGGAACCTTCGGCTGGGCCAAAGGTGTTGGCCAGACAGTCCCTTCCATAGGTTTTAGGCCAATGGTTTTATCCCTCTACATGTATGTATATATATGTATGTGTGTGTGCTTCGAATGATTGCTAGAGAAGTTTGCTGCCGACAATGACGAGATAAGAACAAGAATGAGGTATATGTGATTGTTGTTGCCGATTAGGGAAATTCATCTTAGTCTATCTCATTTTCTCTCTATGTGTATTTGTTTGTGCATATTGGAAACATTTTCAACGCCATTTGCAAGCATCATTTTCATGATTACTATCGCAAAATATGATGAAGCACAACCAATGTGTAAAGTGTTGTACTTAATTTATGTTAATTTTTAAGATTAGCTGGAGAATGGAGATGTTAGATATTTGACAATGTATTCTTCGCATTAGTTTTCATATCTGTTTTTTTTTTTCTTTGTTATTGCTGTCCAACAGATCAGCCCTGTCCAGATATATTTTTTTAATTTTTTGTTGTTGTTGTTGTCCAATAGTTAATATATATATATATATTTTTTTTCGCCCTTGTTGATCATGAAATAGATCTGAAATGGCTCAGATCTATATAAATTTGTTGTTGAATTGTTGTAACGGTTTGATTTGGCTTGGTATTGCAATAGATATGATTTGCTTTGGTTCTACATTTCAATAGATAAGATTTGCTTTGGCTATGTATTTCAACAGATCTGAATTTTAAACAGATGGCATCTCACATAGATAAATTTTGAATAGATATAATCAAAATTTTAACAGATAGAATTTAGGGAAAAAAATAAACAGATAATAAAATTGGGATAAATAGATTTAAACAAATAAATGAAAAGATTGAATAGATAATAAAATTTAGACAGATTTTTGAATAGATAAGGCAAAAAAAATGATCAAATAGTCAAAAAATATAGATCTAAAATAATTTGAACAGATAGATAATAATTTGGAAAGATAGTCAACAAAAAGTCAACAGATAAGTTGAGTGGTAAAATTGAAACAAAATGTATTCCAAAACTAACAAAAGACTTCTCACCAAACTATTTTACAAAATGTGGTTCTCATATCAACAAAAAATATCTATTAGATCTTATGCCTTATATCCTTCTTAACTTAGACTTTTTAATAATTAACCCAAAAATTTATAAAATTTAAAAATTCGTTTAGTTATATTTTAAAAATAGTTTTAAAATTTTAGAATTTAGAATAATTAATTTTTTTATAATTAAATAGATAAATATGAGAGAAAAATTAATTAATTAATATATAAGATATAAGAGAATGAAAAAGGAAAAAAATAATAAATTAATTTTTTTTTTCAAAAATTTTCAACCAGGGCTTCATTTGGGAAACCCAACTTGGGATTTTTTTGGCTATTTTAGTCACAAAAAATAAAATAAGTTTTTTAACCCAATAAAACAAAATATCACATCCAACCCATCAACATTACATTCTTTATTTCACAAAAAAGTTAAAAAAGTAAAAAAAGACAAAAACTCTTCCCAAATCAAATTTTTTAGCCCCAGATCAAAATAATCAAAAAAGTTAAAATGTCAACCTACTTTCCAAACAAACCCCAAATAACTTTTTATAATTTTTTCTCAAAAGTTGTAAAAGTCCACAATTTTTGACGATGGAATTGTCAGAGAAAATCGTTTGATTCACGCCCATTTTAATAATAGCACTAATGATATGGTATGAAGTAAAAAAAAAAAAAGATATATATATATATATTAAATTATTTATGAGTGGAGTTCACTGCCACATAAGTAGAGCTCTCATTAAAACTCTATTTTTAAGAGTTGCTTGGAAAATGCTAAATTAATATATTTTTTAAATTTTTATATAAAATATGAATTGAGTTTCAAGTAATGTTATACAGTCTCTAAACAAAGCAAAGAAATATATATATATATATATAAATGAGCTACAGTCACTTTCTACAAATAGGGAGTTACTGTAGCAAAAACTAATTTAGGGAATTGTTTATTGGAGCTGAGGGAGGTGCATAAAGGGATTTCAACCTTAAAATAAGTAAGCGGTGGGTTTAGAGGGAGAGATGAGGATGCTCTTAGGGTGTGTTTGTTTTGAAGGAATAGGGAGTGAGATTGGACTATTAGTCCCACCAGACTAATAATCTATTGTTTGTTTTATTTTTTTTGTTCCGGACTAATAGAATTATTTTATGAAATATCCATTTTACCCTCCATGTTATTACTTAGCAAACAATTGGAAAATGATAAAATAGTCTTTTGAACATTTATAAATTATTTTTTTGGTGTTGCTAATTTAAAATTATATGTTAAATAAATTTTTTTAATTATAAACTATAAATTATAAATTAAATTTAATTAAAAATAATAAATTATAAATTATGGCCTTATAAATTAAATTCTTTTTGTGTTGTTAAAAAATTAAATTTACATATTAAATTAAATTATTTTTTTAGTGTTGTTAATTTAAAATTATATATTAAATAAAAAATATAAATTATAAATGAAATTTATTTAAAAACAATGAATTATAAATTATGGCCTTATAAATTAAATTTTTTTAGTGTTGTTGAAAATTTAATTTATATATTAAATAAATTTATTTTTTATTGTCATTAATTTAAAATTATATATTAAATAAAAAATATAAATTATAAATTTAATTTAATTGAAAATAATAAATTAAAATAATTAAAATATTGTGCAAAAAATAAAATAAAACAAATTTTTATTTAATCTAGCTAAAAATAATTAAAATATTAAAGCTATATTTAATATTGCTATTACTTAGTAAATAATTAAAAAGGATAAAATAGTCATTTGAGCATTTATCCTTCTCCATAATATTCCAAACAAACATTAGATAACTAAAAATAGTCCAATCCAGACATCTAATCTCATGACTAAACAAACATAGGATATAAATTTAGTCCAACCAAATAGTCCCGGGACAATGTATCCGAAGACTAATAATCCGATGGATTACAATCCTCCCTTATCCAGTCCGTCCAAACAAGCGCACCCTTAGTAGACTATTTTAGCTTAACTCTCTTCCCATACAAGGCCAGAGGCATAACAGCCTTACCATGAGGGCTTTTAAGGGTATTTTCGAATATGTTTTGATGATCCGAATCGTTATATTATAAGACTTGTTGAATATATCATCCATACAAAAAATCTAATTAATCAGACATCGGTAACTCCATGATCAAGAACTAATTATTAATAAAATTTTATTAAAATCATGTTAACTGTTTAGTTTTAAAAAAAAACAAATGTGTTATTATTATGGGCTACATGTGTCCAACTTACTTGATTTTTTGCATGGACAATCTACTCGATGAATCTTGCAATATAATTATTTAGATCATTTAAAGAGAATCAAGACACGCCCTCAATGAGCCTTACAGCAGCCTGTTGTGTTGTAGACGCGCCCAAACATTCCGGGAAAATTCCGTTTTGTTCATTGGGCTCACTACAGTTCGGACTCAATGTCACGGCTCTTAATCTGATCTTGCAAAGTGTAATACGAGATTGATAAATCACCAAAGAACCCAAATCTGACAAATCGTTTTGAAAAACTGATTTTTAAAAAGAAGTGCCAAACATGGACTACTTCGCCAGATATAGAGTCGCCACCTAAATATTTTATTTTTGAGAAATTTAGGAAACTCTGACTCGTGCCTAAGGCCACATGTCCGTCATCACCAAAGTTGCCTCGGCTCGGGAACTTGGGTACGAGAGGGGGAAGGTCATGTAATGAGCACTGCCGCTCGCCCGGTCAAAGATCGGCCTTTACTAACATGATATCTTATTTTTGAAAACACATGTGCTTTTGTTTCGGTTATTAACCTTGAATTACTATGTGATACGCACGGCATACAAGTATAGACTGGATCGCCTAAGTTGGAACAATACATCTCATGTTTGTTTTTGAAAGCGGTTTGCTACTCGCAAGTAGGCTAAAATGCAGATTTTGCCACCCTCAAGTGGGCTTTAGAAAACACGGTGATTTGCTACTCTTAAATGGGCTTAAAGCTCGCAATCAATGAATTGCTCCAATTTAAGTAATTCAATCTTCACCCACAGGCATTCAGGCAGTTATGTCACATAAGCAGTTAGCCTCATGGCATGCATGCTATCATGACAGTCACTCACACACATGCAATGATGCTAAAGCATAAACACTCACCGAGTACTCCGAGCCAAAACAAATGCTATGTTAAAAATCAATTCATGATCCTAGCCATGTCAAGAATGTCTAATGCAACACATACAAAATGCAACTAAGATAGGCTCGGTTATTCTAAAATGTCATGTGAAATGCAATTTGATACATGTATTCAAACAGGAATTGAAATACAATGCAGTTAGTATGATGCGCTAAGCCTGGTACATGCAAGACAGATGAATGGATGAAAACATGCGAGCATACGAATGCTAATTGAAACATGCCCTAAAACTAACCATCGTAAGCTAGTAAATAAAAGGGAGAAAGAAATGGGGGTTAAAAGACATGCATCACACACACGCACACTTATTTACAACAGGTGTGCCCTCTCGACGGAGGGTCCGAATAAATAATACAAATCACTTAATTAACTAACTAACAAGCTAATTAATTATTACAAAACGAATTGAAACAAACAACTATTCTAAGTTAACAAAAGCACTGAAATGGCCTCATGACGAGGGATGCATGCATGCTTGAATCGCCTCGCTCGGAAATCCATCGCGATGCCTTGACTTGCCTCTGTTTGCACTTGTTTCCAAAACACTGCTAAAAGCTCCAAAAAGCTGAAACTCCATCATGGGAGCCTGTAGGGATGCTGCCGACCAGTTGTTGGCATTAGAGACCACCTGCCGACCACTTTCTGTGCTAAAAAACCAGAAAAAGTGGTCGGCCAGCTAGTATTACTGGTCGGTCGACCAGTTGCTGCTGCCAGATTCCACTTTGCTGTAACAGAGAGTAAGAAAGGGCATGGCAAAGTATTTGCAACATATGTGTGCACAACCACCTTCCCTATCATGTCATGAACTCAAGAGAGTGCGGTTCTCGGCCCTCGAACCATCAATCGCGCATTTCAATGCATGATGGCGAGAGGTGAAGTTGCACAATTCAATATAAAATGAATGCATGCATAACACATAAAGTCTAAAACTCTATCACGCTTGATCAAGAGCGTCGGCGACCGAGAATTGAGGCACGTTTCATCATTTCAAGTATGAAACGTCCCTCATTTCTCGTGCTCGGGTTAACACTTAATCCAAACAAATGCAAGCAACAAGTAACATGGCATACACAATACAAGTACCAATTAGCGTGCAAAATGCAATGATGGTATGCTCAATGCAATGTGACCTAAGCATACACAATGTAATGGACAACATAGCATGCAAACAACATGCAATCAATCACGCTCAATGGACTTAGACTAAAATGAACAGACCTCAGCCATGCCCAAATAGAGGCCATTTCACACCAAACTTAGGCACAAAAGGCAAAGAACATGTGCTCATGCAATGGCTCATCAATAAGGCATAAAGGTCAACTCTCAAACACAATGAAGAAGTGACGAATATGAGAGTATGGCATAGGTACAAGCACTGAAATCATCTGCCAAGTGATGTCATATCATGCAAATAGCTCAAATAAAACATGCCAAGAGACCCGAAATACAAAGCTAGTCAAGGGCTTTACACTACAACCATACCAAGCAATGCTCAAATGACCTAAAGCACTCAAAACAGACCTAAGGCAGGTCACAATGGTAGCAAAAACAAGCTGAACTCGCAACAAAGATGGTAAGAAAGATAGGCTCCCGAATTAGCTCGCAAACAAGGCATAAGGGCACAACTCTTAAACACAATGAAAGAGTGATAATCATGAGAGCATGGCAGAATTTTATAGTCTGAAATTACCTACCAAATGATTTCATATCATGCAAATAGCTGAAATATGACATGTTAGGGGGCCCAAAGTGTAAGGCTAGCAAAGTCAAATACGCCATACCTATACAAAACCAAACATGCATGACCAAAACAACACCAAACAGACCTTAAGCATGGTAAAACAAGGCTAAAAGCTTCTTTGGGTCAAGCCAAAATCATGCTAAAAACATGGCTTAAAGCACAAAGCATGTTAAAGCAATTTCATGGAATTGCACTACAAGTGCATGAGGCATGCAAAGGCCAACCAAACCAAACCAAACCAAAACAAAACAGAGTCATGACATGGAAAAACGTCACCAAAAACATGCTGAAATGGAAAGAAAACAAGCTAGGATGACATGGTACTTCATGAAGCATACAAGGCTAGTTTGTGTGATTTACACTACAAGTGTATTATGCATGCAAGGGATGATCAAGACAACCAAAAATAGATCTAAGGCATGCTGAAATAACCCCAAATACATGCCAAGAACAAGCCAACACAAGCTTAAAACACATGCTCAAACATGAGGTATATATGGCAAGTATTGAAGACACAAGGAGAGGGGATGACCCTCTCCTTTTTGGGACCTTAACACACCATTTCCACCACTGAAAATCCTCTGAATTTCAGTGGTGAGAAGGCCAAATCAAGGTGATCCCAAAGGCTTAAAGGAAAGGTCCAAAACAAGACCAAACAAGGCCTAAGAGGGGGTAGACTACCCCCAACACAAAATGACCTTAAACAAACATTTTAAACAACTTAAAACAAGACTTTTTCAGTTGAAAGCTAAGCCCAAGTAAGCATGCAAATGGGACCAAGGGAACAACCAAAACAAAGCTTAAAAGGGAGAAAAGAGGTTACCCGTGAAGCACTGCAACAACAGCTTCTTTCTCAGCTAAAAACCAACTTTTTAGCCCCCAAACATGTCCTCAAGAACCTCAGCTCAATGATGGGGGTGTGTGGTTAAGGGTTGTGGTATAAAAGTGCACAAGACAGTGCGAGAGAGATACAATGCGTAAGAAAGTGCGAGGAAGGTGCACAAATGAAGTGCGATAAAATGCATTTTCTTGTGCAAGTAAGGTGCACAAAAAAGTGCGATGAAATGCATGTTCTATGCAAGTATAGGGGCATTTTCTATGCAACATGGAAAGCATATTCTATGCAATATTGAAAGCATATTCTATGCATGAGACAGGCATATTCTATGCAACATTGAAAGCATATTCTATGCATGATTAAAAGCAAAGCATATTCTATGCGGAATCGAAAGCAAGCATATTCTATGCATGAATCATAACGATGCGTGGCATGCATGAAACAGAAGCGTATATGAAAATGCACATTCTATGCAATAGAGGGGCATCAAACATGTACTCTGGTGCCTCCGATTTATCTCTTGGAGGGCTTTGCAACATACTCAGCTCGAAAAGGGTACACCCTGTTTATATTGGCAAGAGATAACATCTGCATGTGAAAACCACATGTGCTGCTTGGACTGTCATTCTGACTTGAAGCAGGCTTACGCTTGAGGTAGAGGCGCACTCATACTTCGGTAGCATTAACAAGGCCTGAGGAGGTGCATATGGAATGCAATCTCGGAATTTTCTGAAGGTGAAACACACTCAGATACTCAAAAATTTTCCCATTTTCTTTTGCTTTGCAGTCTGGAACCTATATAGCTTCAGATAGGTCCTGGTTTTACTGTTTTTACATGACCTGGGTTGAACCCTACGGTTTTATGAAAGAATAAATCTTGTTTTGCACAAATATGGAGAACGACACAGCACTCTGAGCACAAAACGAATCATTTTTGAAATTGAAATGAGAAAAGGGTTCTAAACTGGGTATTGAGCCTACAACTGACCACAGCCAAAACGACTCAACAACGGAAAACAAAGGTAGAACAACCTAAACACAACTCAACAAAGGAAAAACAAGGTAAAACAACCTAAACACATCTATTAACACTCAAACGACTCAAAACAAGGTTCGAGACAAACAAAAACACACAAACACAACACTCAGCTGTGTTACAAGGGAAAAAACCTCTTGGTGCACAAGAAGCCAGTTTCTCCGGGTATTGTTTCCTATCCTTTTCCATTTGTAATTCTCACATCACTCGACCCTCAGGCTCTGTTTTTTTGAAAAAAAAAACCCTTTTTCTCACTTTTTCTCTCAGCGCACATCTCTCTATTCTTCAATCTCCCATTTTTTTATCCCTCTCCTGGGTGGTTGATGGATAAACAAGAAATTGCGGGCTCTTGTCCCTAGCATTCTGTTAGATTCTCATTCTTCTGCGCATAGCTAGTGAGTTCCTCTCACAGAGGGGTTGCGCTACAACTGGGTGTGTAGCAAATCTGCAGCAGACATCGGTTGACGATGCTCTGCTGGGGAGTTTGGACGTGATCAGATCTGTCCAGGTGAGAGAGTGGAATATCTTGCCCCATTTCAATTCGTGCTTCGCACTTGGCTTGATACCTCGTTGCTTGGAGGATGTGAGAGCTTTCTGTCCTTTTACGGTCAGCTTCAGTGGTGCCCTTTTCCGGCAAGTACGATGCCCTTTCTGGCAAATGCGTTGATAAAGGGAAAAAGACAGAGAACCTGACTCAACTGTGCCCCTAGTTCATCATTTTGACCATTTTTTGTTTTTTGCTTATACTAAAACAATTTTAACCAAAATGAGAGTTAGATTAACACGCTTGTTCAATTTTTTGATTTGAAATCATGCAAGTCAGGTTATAAGCACTGAAAATTTTCCTTTTTTGGGTCCAAGAAATGGTCCAGTTTTAAAAAAAATGGAATAATTTTCGAGAGAATTAGTCAACCTCATTAAAAATTCTCAAAAATTATTTTTACAAATGGCCACTGCTCGACCAACGCAGAATTTACTCTTGAGATGCACAACCTCAGATCCAAAACAATGAAAAATTGCCCCTTGTCTGAACGGCACTGTCTGACAACTGAAAGTTGCCCCTTGTTTGAATAGCACTGCAGCACACTGTAATCAGTTCTCATAGTAAAGATCACAACCAAACTCTTGGATACAGAGAAGACAAAGATGACCAGAACCATTACATGGACATAGTCGAATTTGAAATGTTTTACGGCTGGACTTCAGAATGAAGTTGCCTCCGTATCCCAAAGATGGGAATCAAGCCTGATGTAGTTCCGGGTTAAGGTACACTCGGGTATTAACTTCTCATTTTGCGCTCTAACTTTTGCCAAAGCCACCCTTCCGGGTTTTTAACCTTGCGAGCTTTGTTTTTCTTTTTTTTCAATTCTTTTTCATTTCATTTTTTTTTTCATTCTTTGCATGTTTTCTTTTTTGTTCTTTTTGTTCTTTTTGTTCTTTTTCTTGCTCTAACTTTTGCCTGGGTCGCCCTTCCGGGTTTTCGGCCCAGCGAGCCTATCAAGGGTTAAAGTATAGCTTTGTCCATGTCAAATGGTTTTGAGATCTCGAAGCCATATGAATCCAGGAGAGTGGTCATTGTTCGCTGATGATGTAGGAGTCCATCCAATGAGGGGCTGAATTGCCCCCAGTGTTGTGGATAGGAACTCGGTTGTCCTTCAGCAATACTTCATTCTTTTCCTCCCTTCTGGGATTTGGCATTCTTGCTGATCTTCATTAGCTTGAGAAATGCCCCAACTTTAGACTGTTCGAGCGCATTTGACATTTTTGCTGCCTCTAGCTCGAGGGGTGCTCCTGATCTAGCTTCACAGGCTTCTTGATCTGACTTCCTTGCCCCTAGTTCGTGGGTTGCTTCAAATCTGGCCACACAGGCCTCACATCATGATTGACCTTTGAACGTTTTGAATCCAAGTTCAAGGTTTGAAAGTAAGAGGTCGAGTCTTGAGGCTGAAATCGATCCTGGGCTGCACAATCTCAAGAGCGATTCCGCACAGGTCTTCGCAAGACGGCGCAATTTTTTTTTTGAAACCTTTTAAGAAAGCGACTAATCGCTCGCGCTGAAGACAGTGTAGAACCAATTTGGATCAAGCTAGGATTCTTCTCAGTACTCACATTAACAAACATGATCTCAATCATTAAGGGTTTAGCACGCCTCTCTTTCTCTCATTTTGATCAAAGTTTTACAAATCCCGAGGAATTCCTTCCTCTTTGTTTTCCTCACAATGTTCAAAAAGTTTTGAAAAACTTAGGTCAATGCAATGATTTCAAGGCACAGAAAAGTAGGTGAAAATGCACTGTCGTTCCATTCAAATTTGCTAGCACAACTGGCTCAAGGTAGAAACAGACAAAAAAGAAATGGTGCAAAAGACAAACACAAAACAAGAGAGTGATATTCGAGGTAACACCCCTAAAATCACCCGACTCCAACACAACAGGATTGACTCGATACAACAAGATAGACCCGACTGACTCAGTATAAAAAGATTGACTCAATACAAAACGACAAGACTGACCCGATACCCAAGTTAGAAAGCACAAAAACTAACATTCGTAAAATGCTCAAAACGGTGTGTGCCATGCACCATATCTGGAATAAATTGAGCACCGCCCATAGGTGGTTCACCCTCCCGATCACATCACATTATCCCCTAAGTTCAACTATCATGTGCCGATAGACTTTTGTAGGACTGGGTGCGGTGATGACCCCGTCGTCAATCAGATCTTGTATTTCGTGGCTAAGACGAAAACACATGTCAGTACCATGACCAGTTTGTTGATGGAAGGCACAGTACTGGGCAGCATCATGCATAGCCAGAGGAGGATTCGGGAGAGGCCGAGGCTCAAAGGGTTTGAGCTGGCCTTGTCTAACAAGGATTTGGAGAGCTTTGGACAAAGGCATATAGAGGGCATGGAAGACCCTCCGACCTCGGGGTTGGTACTTCAAGGTTTGTGGATTTTTGCTAGACGCACCAGCAAAGGGATTGGTAGGTGCTGGCCTTGTTTGCTAATCTCTTCCGAGTGTAGACTTAGGGTTGGAAGGAACGGTTCTGGTACGATGGCCCTTCTCCCGATTTTCCCCTTAGCTCGAACTGCTCTCATTCTGAGTGGCAAAAGTGCTGTCTACAATCTTTGCAACAACTGTAATCACTTGCTGTTTGTTCAGCCCTTCAGCTTTCAAAGCCTCAACAGCCCACTGAAGATGTTCATGGGGACCAATGCCCGCCCCTATCTTGTTCTTGCCACCGGTCTCCACTTTTCCAAGAGATTGGCCTTCTTCCAATGCAGCTAGTCCTAAGATTGGGGAGCCTTTTGGCGTGAAATCCTTGTTAGGCGATGTGGTTGATGATAGAGCCAAAACTCCACAGGCTAAATCCACCACTGTTCTCTGAAGATCTTCAATCATCCTCATCAGCTCAGAAGTGGTAGGCTCATGGGTTTGAGATGATTGGGGTCCAAGTGCATCCATCATGCATAAGTCTATGCTTTCTGAGATAAACACCTCAGGCTTGGGTAGATGGGTTAGGTTGATGTATATGCTGGGGTCATAAGTGGGTGGCAGTATATGGATGAGGTTAAGGTAGGCAGGAGATGTTTGGTCATTGGGGTTTGAAGGTGGAGCTATCGTCCGGTTGTCAATGAGATTTTGGACCTCATGACGAAGGCGGTAGCAACGGTCGGTGCCATGACCGCGCTGCTGATGGTACACACAGTACTTAGAGGGGTTATGTCTGACTGGGAGTGGGTCAGGCAAAGGTTGAGGATCGAGGGGTTTAAGATACCCTCTTTCCATCAAGACTTTTAGTGCGCTATTCAGGCTCATATAAAGGGGGGGTGAAAGTTCTGCCTTGAGCTCGGGCTGGGCTAGCGGTTTGTAGGCTTGGATTGGCAAAAGGGTCGGTTGTAGCAACTGTATTGATTTTGGTGGGTTTGGGAATAACGCTACTACCGGCATTGGTACTCCCTAAAATCGCCCTCCTTGTCGGTTCACTTGTTCTAGAAATGATCCCACTGTTGAACGCATTCTCGACCTGAACCCCTAGTTCATGTAAACTTTTAAAAGTGAATAGTGGAGCGACTATCAACTTTTACAACATATCATGCTCGAGGTTTCGCACCACTATCCGAACTTGATCCCTCTCAGAAGGGCGATCTGTCGTCAGTGCTGCATTTGCTCTCCACCTTGCAACAAATTCCACAAAAGGCTTTGTTGGGTTTTGGCGGGTTGTCTCAAGCTCTTGCATGGTCATTTCAACTTGGGTATTGTAAGAATATTGATCGACAAAGGCCTCAGCCAACTTTTCCCAGTTCTGCTTCACTGCATTCTCTAACTTGGCATACCAAGCGGCTGTTATACCCGACAGGGTTCTTCTGTCACGACCCAAACCCGCCCCTATGGGTTTAGCACCGTAACCGGCCAGTAATCCGAGATTACCGAAGGCCTGCTTAACAGTAGAACAGTAATACAGAGTATAGGGGCTGGCGGAAGCCAATACAGTAATTAAAGTTGTCCAATGAGCTGTGACAGTCTGTATGCAAAAGACTTTTCATACATGTATACAGTTAGTACCAAACAGTATGCACATTATTTGTAATCTTTCAGGACAGGGACTTAATCCCTGTGTAAACAGTACAGTTCAAAAACATTCAATCTATACAGTATTACAGAACAGTGACAGTGATAGTTGGGTGAAACTAAGACACCCCAAAAACAGCCTAAGCTTGATCACACTTGGAACCTCGCAGTGAGGCACAATGGTTGGCTGACAAAACAAGAGCCTGCCTGACGCCCCTAACAACGGTCCGGTGCCTGAACACCTACATATATATATGAGCAGTGAGCTAAAGCCTAGTGAATAACATATGCGTAAAGAGGTTAAGAATGAATGTCCTTTCAGTATTGAAAACAGTCAATTAAACAGTATATCAGTCATTCAGTTTATGGCTCATATTTCATGCCAACAGTCATTCAGAAACTATAACAGTCATATGTGGTACATCCAATAGCAAAACAGTACAGTAGGTCTTATAGACCGAACAGTCAATTGATGGCCATCATATCAGTAAACAGTAGTGGTTCCAACATGGGAACCGACAGAGATCTCTGTGACAGTAGCAGTACAGTACAGTAACAGTAGGTTGCTATGGATGCCACGAATACAGTTCACAAATAGGACATCATTCATTCAGTAACAGTATCATTGCAGAAAACAGTACAGTTCAGTTGTTCAGAAGATAATCATTATTGAACATATCTTTACAACATTGTTACTCACAGAGTTCTGGGCTATCGATAAGCTAGAGCGTCTCCGGAATGCCAACCCTACACAGTTACAGATTGAACACACACTAAGCTACACAGTTGGGAAAAATAATAACTTAATCCCTAATTTGCCTCGGTGTGGTTCTACATCAATATCCTCATTAAGATGCCTTAAACCAGGCATAGGAATGCCTAGAATGAAATGAGGATGCAAAGATGCGCTTTAAAAATATTTTCAGAATTTTCAGAAAACAGAGGTCCCGCTTGAGCGGACATACAACAAAAGGGTTCCGCTCGAGCGTATACTTCCCCGCTCGAGCGGACTGTAAAACAGTCAAAAGTGCTGGATGTGTGAAAATCACGCTCGATAGGCGCTCTACACTCGCTCGAGCGTGAGACACAAGATCCCGCTCGAGCATCCAATAACCCGCTCGAGCGGACTGCAAACACAACTAAAATGCTGGATGCACGAATTTCACGCTCGAGCGCCAGTCACCCCGCTCGAGCGTGAGTCCAAAATCTGAAATTCCCAGATTTGAACCTCAAACTCAAAATCAACTTCAAATGTATCAAATTCGATCCTTTCAGGCTAATTTTCTGGAAAACACTTCAAAACTCATAACATTACATGTTTCAAAGATCCATTTGAGAAATCGAAGCCCAAAGGTAATTCAATTAAACCCAATTTCAAACCAAATTTCATGAACATGACCTCAATGCAACATGCATGAGTTAAATCAACTTTAAAGCTTCAAATACATGCTCAAGTGAGTCAATTTCTTCAAAGACAAGATGAATTCATGGATTTTAACACAAACATGAACATGCGTGCAAGATTCCCATGAAATCCAACCTCCAAATTCAACAATGTAAACATGCATGCATGATTTGAGCTACAATACAACATACTAGAGCCAATTCTAGACTTAGCTCTCTAAACTACCATGATCCATGCTAGATACAACTTAGATACACAATTAAGAGAGTGATTTCTCTACCTTATGTCTTCAATTCAAGTGTAGAAGCACAAATATGCAAGAATCCCTTCAATTTCTATCAATCTCCAAGCTAATTCTCAAGAACTCAAGATTTTCTCCTACCCTCTCTCTCTCTAGTCGGTTGTGACTCTCAAAATGGGCTGATGAAATGTTTAGTCAAGAGTGTATGAAGTGGAGAGAAGTTGCCTAGATTAATCCACTAGGTGGCAAATTGGTAAATAGGGCCAACTCTTATAATCTAGCTTATTTTAATCTAATTTAATCATACCAAATCACATTTTAAATAAATATGCCATTAAATCACATAATTTCTAATGATCATAAAACATTAATCAATTTCTGATTCGGCCCCCGATAAGGTCTTCAATTCGCAGTTTAAACACAGAACATGAACATATAATTTACTAGTCAAACAGAGAGAAATGCAATTAAACTCATATACTCAATCAATCAGTTTAGACTTTCAGTCAATCAGTCAATTAACATGCTTGGTCTCAGTTTAGCAGTAAACAGTGGTGAGGGTTGTCACAGTCTCCCCTCCTTACAAAGTGTTTAGTCCTCCAAACTCGGATTATCTTATATTAAAGACAGGATGTTCAACAGAGGTATTGTTCTAACTCTTTATAAAACAGAAGCACAACCATATTCATGGACATGCTCAACTCGATCTCGACCTTAGCTTCAAGCATTAACAGAATTATAAATTATTATAAATTATATACAGAGAGTAGGGTTAATATCAAAACAGAGTCTTATACCCAATTAGATTTTAGTCCAGAACAGATTCAGATACATGTTCATTTTCATATTCTTGTCCAGATCATACATAGTTGGCACAATTCTTGCTTAAGCATACGTGGTGCATTCATTAGCACTAACAGAGCAGATACAGAATAGATGCAGAACAGATACAGACATAGCAGATACAGAACAAATACAGACATAGCAGATACAGAACAGATATAGACATAGTAGATACAGAATAGATACAGAACAAATACAGACATAGCAGATACAGAATAGATATAGACACGTGATAGTTATGAATAACTAGTTCCATAAAGGAACCTTCGAATCTGAGTAACAGAACAGAACAGAACAGAAGCTGAGCCCCCGTGACGAGGCCTCTGGTACGGGTAACAGAGTGCAGACAGATATAAGTTTCGTAAAGGAACCTCCGATACCGGTAACAGCTAACAGATATCACATAATACCAAGAGTCACAAACACATATCAAAGATTGAACAACCATTCAGTATACAGCATATAGCGTTTTAGAAAGCAAAACTTATTTCGTGACACGGAACATAAATACAGTTGCACAGAACTTTACTGTATTATTACTCACCTTACTTATATCAAGTACTTATCGGGGTTATAGATTTGCACTGGTCTCGTTTTCATAAGTAGTTTCCCTCGTTAAGTTACAGAGATTCGATCCATTCAATTCCGAGTCATTCATTCAGTCTTTGTTCAATTTGGTTCTCAATTCGGTAATCCATCACAGTCAGTCCAGGTCATTCTGGAGTTATCGGGAATATAAGGCAAATTTGTATATTACTTCCATAGCAGTAGGCGAAATTCTGAAGTAATCATGCATTTACTATTCATCAGTTTCAATTCTCACAGATTCGGTCATACTTCGTGTCAATACGGAAGCAGTCATACTGATTACATATACTTCCAGATAGTCAGAGTTTATAATCAAAACCAGTCTGTTGTCAACAAATTTCATCAATTTTGAAGTACAGTAACACCCAAACAATTATTCCCTAGTCAAACAAGTTCATGGTCATAACGGTAATACTGAGTAATCACATGTCATGTACATAGTTTTCCCCCATAAAGTAAGCAAATCAAATAATAGCTCTCAATAAAGGTTCCCTCAGGTCAAATCGATGAAAGTTCGACCAGGTCATATTAGCTGAAAGTTCTGCCCAGTTATATCAAGTAAAAGTTCAAAGCATGAGTCATCAAACAGAAAGTCCATTAGTTACACAAAGGGTTTCATCAACCCACGGTTCTATCAGACCAGATCAGTTAAAAGTTCCATTCTTATCATTTCCAGATGAGGCACATTAGTTCATACTCCATTCGTTTAGGTACATAGTCAGTAGTTTCACAATTAGTCTAAGTTAATCAATTGCCAAACTTACATCCGAGTCTTGTACTATTATAATTCATATCGAAGCGTTACAGGTCATATACAACGTGTTCCTCCCAATAAGTTTATAGGCAATGCACAGGTATGCAGTTATTCACATCGAGAGGTAAGTATCACAGTCAATATAGCAATTTCCCAAACAAGTCTTTCATATAGGCATATGGTACACAGTAATACAGCATAGAAGACCCTTGGTGACACATAATAGTGAGTTGTCATACGAAGGTCTCAAATCAGTCGTACAGTCACTAAAGCATAGGCTCGCGGGTCTAATCAGATAGTCTTGTCAATTTCCACAATCACGATTCACAGTCTAGAGTTTGTCATTTGGGGTCTTTATTTAGTCACACAATCCCGGAGTCATATTCCCAACGGTTATATTATCAAACAATAGCATGCCAATCATTCCGAGCAAATGTATCATCATATGTGTGCATGTTCAGAGTGTACTAACATTCCCAATACGGATTCACGAGTTCAATGTACAATACAAAGTAGTTTCTCCAGATACGATAGCTAGGGTAACAAGTCATAAGTCTACTCACTCTAATAACATCCTTAAGCAAAGGTATGCATATATGTACATAAGTCCAAACATTTTGCATAACATAGGTAATTGGTAACATAAGGTTTTACAATGTAGCACATATAGTTCGCATCAAACAGTAGATCTCAAAGGATTCATTAACCACAGTCCATCCCCGTCAGTTCTAAGAGTATTACAAGCATAGGAATACACATACAGGTGTGAGTCTAACATCAATTATCATTAAGGCATTCGTTCGCAAATTCATAAACAGAAGTTCACCCTCCTAAACCGACATGGGTTCTTAATTTCAGAAGTTCCACACACAACGGTTCACATATATAATTTGAGTTCATGGGTCTGATCATTCAATGATGTCCGTCGACATATAAAGTTTAGTTCGGGTCATAGTTGTACAGATTTCTTGAATTACAGTCAATCATAAGGTGTTTCCACATTCAATAGTTCTAGCACAGTTCAAAAGGTCAGACCTAACAGTTTACATTCAGTTGTTGCAATACGATACAAGGACCTATCCTAGCAAATTCTCGTTGCTCACAAGTCCTTACAATTCTCATAGCATAGGGTTCATAATTTCAGTAATTCAATTGGTTCAGTCAACATGTCCACAGTCTACATCAAATTAAGAAATGTACGATTCCCACACAAATGTTCGTATAGGCAATTACACATAATTAAGGTAATACCTGCGTCAGTCATTTCAGTGTTCTGAGCATTTTTTGGAACTAGGGTATAGATTTAGGCTCATTGTTGTTCGGATGAGTTCGTGGGCAGGATTTAGGCAAGTGTCCTTCCTGTCCACATCCAAAATAAGTTTCGGATAGGCGGCGGCAACTCCCCAATATTATTTCCCACATTCTCAACAGATAGGTATATCAAATAAGTATATCATTATTCACATTGCTTCCTCGACCTTCTTTGTTCAAAGCTATTGCCCGAGATTTTCCATTCACAGGTCATTGAATTACTGGTCATTTCCACTTTCTGTTTCTTCTTTTTCATTCTTTCTGATTCAGTTGATGATGTTGGTTTGGATATTTCAATACTGCCATGTTGTCTTAGGCATTAATGCACTATTCAGGACATCCACATACTTTGATGGTTTTAAAACGTCAATTCGCTCAAACACATCTAGGTCAACCCACTTCAAAATTATCATTTTTTTTCTAGCCTTTTGTAGTCAGTATCTATCACGTAGGGTGCTTAGCAAGCTAGGTAGGTAAATTTTATCTCATATTTGACCACAATCTTATCACCTTATTCAAACTCAGATACTTTCCCATCTTGGATGCATTGGGGAAAAATATTTTTAGAAGAAAACTTCACATATTTTCTCAGTTTCTAACCCAAGCCTCAGCTTTCAGTGGTTCGACACCCCCCAAAAATTCTGGTGGCTTCAGTTTATTGCGTTTTTGTAGCAGTGTCATCAGATCATCAATAGTTGATTCAGGCACGTATGTCTGCCTTTATTGTCTCAGATTTTCAGTTAAGGCTTCAACCATTCCTTCTAGCTCATTAATTCTAGGATCAGAGGATTCGGTTTCATCTACATTCCTTATTCTTTCCCTTGTTTACACACAAACAGGGTGATTATCAGTATAGGAAAGGTTCTTACTGATTTCACGTTTTATCTGATATCAGACGTGTTTATACTTTCATTTCAGCTCAGGTACAGTCACACGACGCTTTTCTTTCACACGTCAATGTTCACATAAATTCCACATTCGGTATTAACATTAACGTTACACGTTATTCCACTTAACTTCTTTGATAATGCACATAGGTTTCATTTCATTACACCATAGGCAATACGGTAACTATAAACATAGGCAGTTGCATACTTAAACACATTAACACATTAACATTTATATTCATGTCATAGCCATACACACTTTTCATGTTCATGCAATGCCCTAATTTCTTTTCTAGGACCTCCTATAGCTCGTTTGGACACGTGTGTGCGGTATTACTTGTGATTTAGTATCGCTCTGATACCACTCTGTCATGACCCAAACCCGCCCCTATGGGTTTAGCACCGTAACCGGCCAGTAATCCGAGATTACCGAAGTCCTGCTTAACAGTAGAACAGTAATACAGAGTACAGGGGCTGGTGGAAGCCAATACAGTAATTAAAGTTGTCCAATGAGCTGTGACAGTCTGTATGCAAAAGACTTTTCATACAAGTATACAGTCAGTACCAAACAGTATGCACATTATTTGCAATCTTTCAGGACAGGGACTTAATCCCTATGTAAACAGTATAGTTTAAAAACATTCAGTCTATACAGTATTACAGAGCAGTGACAGTTGGGTGAAACTAAGACACCCCAAAAGCAGCCTAAGCTTGATCACACTTGGAACCTCGCAATGAGGCACAATGGTTGGCTGACAAAACAAGAGCCTGCCTGACGCCCCTAACAACGGTCCGGTGCCTGAACACCTACATATATATATGAGCAGTGAGCTAAAGCCTAGTGAATAACATATGCGTAAAGAGGTTAAGAATGAATGTCCTTTCAGTATTGAAAACAGTCAATTAAACAGTATATCAGTCATTCAGTTTATGGCTCATATTTCATGCCAACAGTCATTCAGAAACTATAACAGTCATATGTGGTACATCCAATAGCAAAACAGTACAGTAGGTCTTATAGACCGAACAGTCAATTGATGGCCATCATATCAGTAAACAGTAGTGGTTCCAACATGGGAACCGACAGAGATCTCTGTGACAGTAGCAGTACAGTACAGTAACAGTAGGTTGCTATGGATGCCACGAATACAGTTCACAAATAGGACATCATTCATTCAGTAACAGTATCATTGCAGAAAACAGTACAGTTCAGTTGTTCAGAAGATAATCATTATTGAACATATCTTTACAACATTGTTACTCACAGAGTTCTGGGCTATCGATAAGCTAGAGCGTCTCCGGAATGCCAACCCTACACAGTTACAGATTGAACACACACTAAGCTACACAGTTGGGAAAAATAATAACTTAATCCCTAATTTGCCTCGGTGTGGTTCTACATCAATATCCTCATTAAGATGCCTTAAACTAGGCATATGAATGCCTAGAATGAAATGAGGATGCAAAGATGCGCTTTAAAAACATTTTCAGAATTTTCAGAAAACAGAGGTCCCGCTCGAGCGTGATTATCTCCGCTCGAGCGGACACGCAACAAAAGGGTTTCGCTCGAGCGTATACTTCCCCGCTCGAGCGGACTGTAAAACAGTCAAAAGTGCTGGATGTGTGAAAATCACGCTCGCTAGGCGCTCTACACCCGCTCGAGCGTGAGACACAAGATCCCGCTCGAGCGTCCAATAACCCGCTCGAGTGGACTGCAAACACAGCTAAAGTGCTGGATGCACGAATTTCACGCTCAAGTGCCAGTCACCCCGCTCGAGCGTGAGTCCAAAATCTGAAATTCCCAGATTTGAACCTCAAGCTCAAAATCAACTTCAAATGTATCAAATTCGATCCTTTCAGGCTAATTTTCTGGAAAACACTTTAAAACTCATAATATTACATGTTTCAAAGATCCATTTGAGAAATCGAAGCCCAAAGGTAGTTCAATTAAACCCAATTTCAAATCAAATTTCATGAACATGACCTCAATGCAACATGCATGAGTTAAATCAACTTTAAAGCTTCAAATACATGCTTAAGTGAGTCAATTTCTTCAAAGACAAGATGAATTCATGGATTTTAACACAAACATGAACATGCATGCAAGATTCCCATGAAATCCAACCTCCAAACTCAACAATGTAAACATGCATGCATGATTTGAGCTACAATACAACATACTAGAGCCAATTCTAGACTTAGCTCTCTAAACTACCATGATCCATGCTAGATACAACTTAGATACACAATTAAGAGAGTGATTTCTCTACCTTATGTCTTCCATTCAAGTGTAGAAGCACAAATATGCAAGAATCCCTTCAATTTCTATCAATCTCCAAGCCAATTCTCAAGAACTCAAGATTTTCTCCTACCCTCTCTCTCTCTAGTCGGTTGTGACTCTCAAAATGGGCTGATGAAATGTTTAGTCAAGAGTGTATGAAGTGGAGAGGAGTTGCCTAGATTAATCCACTAGGTGGCAAATTGGTAAATAGGGCCAACTCTTGTAATCTGGCTTATTTTAATCTAATTTAATCATACCAAATCACATTTTAAATAACTATGCCATTAAATCACATAATTTCTAATAATCATAAAACATTAATCAATTTCTGATTTGGCCACCGATAAGGCCTTCAATTCGCAGTTTAAACACAGAACATGAACAGATAATTTACCAGTCAAACAGAGAGAAATGCAATTAAACTCATATACTCAATCAATCAGTTTAGACTTTTAGTCAATCGGTCAATTAACATGCTTGGTCTCAGTTTAGCAGTAAACAGTGGTGAGGGTTGTCACATCTTTCGTACAGAGAAAGTTTCTGTGGCTTAGTCAGACCCATTGGCTTCAGGACATCCAAGAAAAGCCGGATATGTACCATAGGATCCCCAGACCCGTCGAAACGGTCAATATGTGGCATTTTGAATCTGTCTGGGAGCCATACGGCAGCCTCGGTGTACCCATCCTCAATGTCGGGAATGGAGTTAAGGCCTTGTGCCTTCTTGAATTGCTTCTCAAGGTTCGTAATTTTCACTGCAGTCGGATTGAGCTCATTAACATCAAGGGGATAAAACCTGTCATTAGGCTGCACTAGGGGTCTAAACACCTGAGTTTGAGCCAACCCTTCTTGGGGATCCAGACCCTGCAAATCTTCAGTTGACGGAAGTGGGTCAAAGTTCGATTGTGGTCCCGAGGCTGGATGTGTGGTAGATGCCCTAGATGGGCGTTGCGTTTCAGCATTGGTCTCACCCTGCATGGCAGTTCCCTGATTTAACGCTGCTACCACTGCCACAAATTCTGCCGAACCTTGTGCCATCACAGGTCTGCTGATGATGTGACTGGTGTCTGTCGGATTAGTTGAACCGGTTAGTCTTGACTGGCCTTTCTTTGTCTTGCCCCTGCGAAGGAACACTGATTTGCCCTTGAACTGAATCTCTGACCTGACAAAGTCTATCAACACAAGTCCAATGTACCCGAGGGATGTTAGAGCCTTCTGAAGCTATGGTTCCAGGACTACCTAGCAAAATGAAAAATAGGCAGCATCTCAGCCCAATTTCACTGGAACAGATACGAGCAAAGCTAAATAACTGTATTCGACCACTGATCACTATTCCCTAAATTATTGCCCCAAAACTGAATCCGATACCTGCAGATATAACTGATTCTCAAAATACTGATGCCCGTAGGCCTGATACTCAAACTTGCAAACCGATACATACATTCCCGTAGAGGCACACTCTAAAAGCACATAGCAAGCAAATGAAAGCCAAAATACCCCTATGTTGGGATAGGGTTTCCTTGTCCTATTTTGTCAAGAGCTAGGGTTTCACTACGCACGCAACGGTTTCAAACAACCTACAATCGGATAAGCAACGTGTCCTAGTTTGGAATAGTCACTATGGGTTCCGATATGCACTAGGCCGAATGGTCAAAAAGGGTGCCTTGTAACAACCGAGGTTTGTGTTCCCATTGTGACAGAGCCCGTAACCGGTCAGCCTTATGGCACGCTTTTCAAAGTGAGCCTCCGGCAAACCATTCAGGAATAGCAGACGGCAAACACGGTGTCCTAGGCGCACCAATGCAAATGCAATGCAAAGAAACACATAAGTGTAGTCAAAACAAGATATCCTGAGTTCGAGTCAAGTTCTCTAAATCCCCAGCAGAGTTGCTAGAAACTGTAGACGCACCCGAACGTCCTGGGAAAATCCCTTTTTGTTCATTGGGCTCACTATAGTTCGGACTCAATGTCACGGTTCTTAATCTGATCTTGCAAAGTGCAATGCGAGATTGATAAATCACCAAAGAGTCAAAATCTGGCAAATCGTTTTGAAAAATTGATTTTTAGAAAGAAGTGCCAAACATGGACTGCTTCGCCAGAAACAGAGTCGCCACCTAAATATTTTATTTTTGGGAAATTTAGGAAACCCTGACTCGTGCCTAAGGCCACGTGTCCGTCATCACCAAAGTTGCCTCGGCTCGGGAACTTGTGTACAAGAGGGGAAGGTCATGCAATGAGCACCCTCGCTCGTCCGATCAAAGACCGGCCTTTACTAACATGATATCTTATTTTTGAAAACACATGTGCTCTTATTCCGGTTATTAACCAAGAATTACTATGTGATGCGCACGGTATACAAGTATAGACTGGATCGCCTAAGTTGGAACAAAATATCTCATGTTTGTTTTTTAAAGCGGTTTGCTACTCGCAAGTAGGCTAAAATGCGGATTTTGCCACCCTCAAGTGGGCTTTAGAAAACACGGTGATTTACCACTCTCAAATGGGCTTAAAGCTCGCAATCAATGAATTGTTCCAATTCAAGTAATTCAACCATCACCCACAGACATTCAGGCAGTTATATCACATAAGTAGTTAGCCTCATGGCAAGCATGCTATCATGGCAGTCACTCACACACATGCAATGATGCTAAAGCATAAACACTCATCGAGTATTCTGAGCCAAAACAAAAGCTATGTTAGAAATCAATTCATGATCCTAGCCATGTTAAGAATGCCTAATGCAACACATACAAAATGCAACTAAGATAGGCTCGGCTATTCTAAAATGTCATGTGAAATGCAATTTGATACATGTATTCAAACAGGAATTGAAATACAATGCAGTTAGTATGATGCGCTGAGTTTGGTGCATGCAAGACAAATGAATGGATGCAAACATGCGAGCATAAGAATGCTAATTGAAACATACCCTAAAACTAACCATCGTAAGCTGGTAAATAAAAGGGAGAAAGAAATGGGGTTGGAAGACATGCATCACACACACGCACACTTATTTACAACAGTTATGCCCTCTCGACGGAGGGTCCAAATAAATAATACAAATCACTTAATTAACTAACTAACAAGCTAATTAATTATTACAAAATGAATTGAAACAAACAACTATTCTAAGTTAACAAAAGCACTGAAATGGCCTCATGACGAGGGATGCATGCATGCTTGAATCGCCTCGCTCGGAAATCCATCGCGATGCCCCGACTTGCCTCTGTTTGCACTTGTTTCCAGAACACTGTTCAAAGCTCCAGAAAGCTGAAACTCCATCATGGGAGCCTGTAGGGATGCTGCCAACTAGTTATTGGCATTGGAGACCACCTGTCGACCACTTTCTGTGCTGAAAAACCAGAAAAAGTGGTCGGCCAGCTAGTATTACTGGTCGGCCGACCAGTTGCTACTGCCAGATTCCACTTTGCTGCAACAGAGAACAAGAAAAGGCATGGCAAAGTGTTTGCAACATATGTGTGCACAACCACCCTCCCTATCATGTCATGAACTCAAGGGAGTGCGGTTCTCGGCCCTCGAACCATCAATCGCACATTTCAATGCATGATGGCCTAGAGGCAAAGTTGCACAATTCAATATAAAATGAATGCATACATAACACATAAAGCCTAAAACTCTATCACGGTTGATCAAGAGCGTCGGCGATCGAGAATTGAGGCACGTTTCATCACTTCAAGTATGAAACGTCCCTCATTTCTCGTGCTCGGGTTAACACTTAATCCAAACAAATGCAAGCAACAAGTAACATGGCATACACAATGCAAGTACCAATTAGCGTGCACAATGCAATGATGGTATACTCAATGCAATGTGACCTAAGCATACACAATGCAAAGGATAAGGCATACACAATGCAATGGACAACATAGCATGCAAACAACATGCAATCAATCATGCTCAATAGACTTAGAGTAAAATGAACAGACCTCAACCATGCCCAAATAGAGGTCATTTCACACCAAAACTTAGGCACAAAAAGGCAAAGAACATGTGCTCATAGAATGGCTCATCAACAAGGCATACAGGTCAACTCTCAAACACAATGAAGAAGTGACGAATATGAGAGTATGGCATAGGTACAAGCACTGAAATCATCTGCCAAGTGATGTCATATCATGCAAATAGCTCAAATAAAGCATGCCAAGAGACCCGAAATACAAAGCTAGTCAAGGGCTTTACACTACAACCATACCAAGCAATGCTCAAATGACCTAAAGCACTCAAAACAGACCTAAGGCATGTCACAATGGTAGCAAAAACAAGCTAAACTCGCAACAAAGATGGCAAGAAAGATAGGCTCTTGAATTAGCTCGCAAACAAGGCATAAGGGCACAACTCTTAAACACAATGAAAGAGTGATAATCATGAGAGCATGGCAGAATTTTATGGTCTAAAATTACCTACCAAATGATTCCATATCATGCAAATAGCTCAAATATGACATGCTAGGGGGCCCAAAGTGCAAGGCTAGAAAAGCTAAATACACCATAGCTATACAAAACCAAACATGCATGACCAAAACAACACCAAATAGACCTTAAGCATGGTAAAACAAGGCTAAAAGCTTCTTTGGGTCGAGCCAAAATCATGCTAAAAACATGGCTTAAAGCACAAAGTATGTTAAGGCAATTTCATGGAATTGCACTACAAGTGCATGAGGCATGCAAGGGCTAACCAAACCAAACCAAACCAAACCAAAACAAAACAGAGTCATGACATGGCAAAACATCACAAAAAACATGCTGAAATGGAAAGAAAACAAGCTAGAATGACATGGTACTTCATGAAGCATACAAGGCTAGTTTGTGTGATTTACACTACAAATGTATTATGCATGTAAGGGATGATCAAGACAACCAAAAACAGATCTAAGGCATGCTGAAATAACCCCAAATACATGCCAAGAACAAGCCAACACAAGCTTAAAACACATGCTCAAACATGAGGTATATATGGCAAGTATTGAAGACACAAGGAGAGGGGATGACCCTTTCCTTTTTGGGACCTTAACACACCATTTCCACCACTGAAAATCCTTTGGATTTCAGTGGTGAGAAGGCCAAAGCAAGGTGATCCCAAAGGCTTAAAGGGAAGGTCCAAAATAAGACCAAACAAGGCCTAAGAGGGGGTAGACTATCCCTAACACAAAATGACCTTAAACAAACATTTTAAACAACTTAAAACAAGACTTTTTTTCAGTTGAAAGCTAAGCCCAAGTAAACATGCAAATGGGACCAAGGGAACAACCAAAACAAAGCTTAAAAGGGAGAAAAGAGGTTACCCTTGAAGCACTGCAACAACAGCTTCTTTCTCAGCCAAAAACTAGCTTTTTAGCCCTCAAACATGTCCTCCAAGAACCTCAGCTCAATGATGGGGGTGTGTGGTTAAGGGTTGTGGTGTAAAAGTGGATAACAACACTCTTTTTAGGCACCAAAAATAAAGATATATAAAGAGATATATACTTGTGCCTTAGGAAATTTTATGACCCTCTCCCATGGAGAGAGAGAGCCTCCCTTATAGAAAAATAAAGGTTCAAGTTTCTTGGAGAAGCTAAAACTTGGTTGTAATCCCTCTATACACGTGTATGGAGGATACAGTCTATGCCCTCCAGCTGGCACAGTTGGCATCCACACAGTCTGCCAAAACAGAGGGAGAGCTGCCGACCACTTAAAGTGGTCGGCCTGCTACTTGCAGTGGTCGGCCGACCACTTAAAGTGGTCTCCTAGAAAAAAAGTGGTCGGCCAGGGGAATTGGTGGTCTCCACACTGAAAGCAAGCCAATGGTGGGGAGGAGACCAGAAAAGGTGGCCTAAAGACCAAGAAAACCAGTTTCTCGACCAGAAAATCGGCTCGCAGGAAGGAAAGTGGTCTCCAAGGGAAAAACTGGTCTCCCACCCTCGTACCACTTTCCAAACAAGGAATACAAGATTTGTACCAAAAACAAGCCAAAACGGATGCAAGACGAGAGTTCGGGAGGCAAAGCGCGCAGCTGGGAGCCTCGAAAACAAGCTGTCGAGCACCAAAAGTGGTACACGACCACAACAGTGGTCCCTCGGACCCCAGTGTCCCTCTAGGGAGAGGAAGCAAGGTGTTGTTCGAAAACCAAGCCAAACGGAGAACGTTAAGCAGTCCCGAGACAAGGTGCACGACCGAAGGCTTCAAAAATCGAAAACTAGTCTCCAAACGGGAAAAGTGGCCTACGACCATGAAAAAGTAGTCTACGACGACAGAGAGATGGTCTACAAGACCTCTCCCTCCCTCCGAGAAGGGAAACAAGGCTTTGGTTCGCAAACCAAGCCAAAGCACAAAGAGTTCGGAGATCCGGAGGCAGGGCTCTCAGCCAAAACTCCGAAGCTCGAAACGAGCAGAACATGCACTATCACCGGGTGCTCAATCGATGACGTCTAAGTCTTAAGGTCGGTAAAAAATGGGGTGTCTACATGTGCCTTATGGCACAATAAGAACCCCAACTCCAAAAAGTAGAGATAATGGTGTAATTGAGTGTTTTGTCTTTTTAGCTATTTTAGTCAAAAAGTTCACTCCAAACGGGTCCTAAGAGCTCGTTTGATAATTGACTATTTAAATTGATTAATTTAATTTTCATAAAAAAAGATGTACAAAAAAAAAAAAATGTGATTGGGTGTTTGAATTTTTGACTATTTTAATTAAAAAATCACATGTTAAACAACGTCTAAGCCTTCGTTTGGAATGTGAGTTGGCTTTTTAACATTTTTAATCTAAGGCTAAAAAGCCTCATTTGGAATATCTTTTTTGTTTTTTTTTTAATTTTTGTAAGAGAAAAAATGAAATGATTATGATTTGAATGTGACATTATTTTATTTTATTAATTTTTTAGTCTATTTTATCTTTTCGTGGCCATTTTAGCCTAAAAATTTTATTTCAAGCATAGCCTTTAGGAAGAAAAAACAATTTTAATATGTAAATTAGGAAAAATATATATTATTTGTATAGTGATTTTTTTATCTATTGCTTGAATAAATAAGAGACAAAATAAATATTATTTTTTTTTAATTTGGAGTTTTCAAAAATTATTTTCTGAATTTTCAATTTGTGTTTTGTTATTTTAAGTTAATT
The DNA here is from genome assembly GCF_055761805.1 of Camellia sinensis. NCBI lineage: Eukaryota > Viridiplantae > Streptophyta > Magnoliopsida > Ericales > Theaceae > Camellia > Camellia sinensis. Next base: position 126,402,902 of record NC_138971.1, on the reverse strand, counting down.
TTTTAACATTTTAATAAAACAAAATTATTTTTTAGATCCACCCAATCTAAAATATACTTAAAAATATAAAATTTATTAAATATAAAAAATATGAAAATGTACTGAATTATTATATTATTTTGTAGTCAATGAATTTCTGAATGATTTTGTATTTAGATTAAGTGAATCTAAAAAAGTAAAAATATATATTAATTAGAATATTTCAAAAGTTCACTAAAAATAAAAAATAAAAAATAAAAATACAAACTGAAAACTCAAAATTTATTTTAAAAACTTTTAAAGCCAAACGAAGTGATTCATACCCTATCTTGTTTATAATGGGAAAAAAAAAATGAAAATAAATGATATAATGTTATAAAATCAAATTAACATTTTATATGTGCACGTGTTTTTATTTTTCTTTATTCAAAGAGATAGTTTTTATTTTTCCTTTTTAATAATAATATTTTATATCCACTTCACTTAGTATCTTGAAACCTTTGTTTCTCTTGGAGTTGTGATTGGGAGCTCTAAAGGAGCCGCTCGAACAACAGTTCTAATGAGCTGGCATGGAGTTAAAAAAAAAAAAAAGGAACATAGATCACATCAGTTGTCACGACCCAAACTTGCCCCCTAAAAGTTTGGACATGACCGGCCTGTACTTAGGCCTCAAAACAAAATAGTCAATAAATAATTTATACAATATCGGGGCCTAAAATGGAAGCAAATATATCCATTGAGCGGTGTCTAAATTCTAGGATCTTAGTGCACACATTATATACATCCCCATTTACATATACCGTTCATAAACAAAGAGTCCACGACATGCCAAGATCCATAATTTACATATTAGCAATGTATTTATATCTGTAGCAAAATGGAATATACAAAAGGAACCCAAAATAAAACAAAAGGGTTTCACTTGGGAGGCTTGATAAAACTGGACCAACAAAAGGCTCCTGCAGCTGACCTAGGGCTGGCCTCCGGGCTGTTCACCTACATAAATAGACATAAAAAAATAGAGCGAGCAAGGCTCAGTGAATAATAGCAATGTAAGGAGGTTAGGTGAACGAACATAGCCTTGAAGAATATACATGTATACATATATTTATATTAAACCATATCCATAATTCAAAATGGCCTCAAGCCCATATTTAATACAGAACGGCCTTGAGCCCATGGATGATACAAAACGGCCTTAGGCCCAAAATAGTACAGAACAACCTTACGCCTAACATAACAACAGCTATCCAGAACAATATGGGATAGATGGAACATCTACATGCCTCCACCTCCCTTGGCCTTAGAGCCATTACTCATATGCAATCCATATCATTACAGAATAGATGGAACATCGGCATGTCCCCATCTCCCTCGGCCTTAGGGCCATGAGTCATAAACAATTCATATCATAATGGCCTCGGGCCCATCTTTATTATCAGAAACACAACGACCTTGGGTCCATAACAATGACATTGTTCAATCATCTCAATTATTGCCAATCAAAATACCATAGCAATAACATGTGTCATTCACGAGTAAAATCATAATTACAGAAATAAGTAAAACATATCATTACACTACTATTACTCACTATGATGTGGATGAACAATGGTCCCTTCCTGTACGTGACCTACACATAGTACACAACTCATGAGTAAGTCACTTTTCTTTAGCCTTTTCTTTTTATTCAATGTTCGATTCATTTAATTTGCAATCAATTGTAGGCATTTTAGAAAGATCAAATTACGCATTAATAATTTAGAGGGTCAAACAGAGGTAAAGAAGTTGTGTGAGTCATTTTCTAACCACACTGCCCGCTTAGTAACCAGCTGGAAAGCACCGGCAGAATAGATGGCACCTGGCTGACCTGCAACAGAAAGAGAAGATTCTGGCGGTAGTTCATTCACTCGGGGGCACTCCGACAATCAAGTCAGTATATCTCTCAAAGATAAATCAAGTGCTAAACTCACAAGCTGGAGTATCAAAAGCATACCTTGAACCCATGTGGGTGCCTCTCTTTTATAGCCAACATAAACCTAGTCCCAATAGAAGCCTAACTTCTATGGACTCAGGAGTACTGCTAATCTTGGACTCCCAGTAAGATTAGGATAAACTCTCTAAGAGTCTTATCTTAATACAAACTGAAGTCTTCTCTCATTCTAGGACTCTTATCCCTCATCTGCTTACCTCGGATTCCGATATCTTCGGAGGTAACCTCGGCCTATCCGAGATGACCTCGGCATAACAACCAGGACACGTGACACCTCGGCTGACATGTCGGCGTCACCTTGGCCACGTGTTGGTACTCAGAAAATATATCCCCACAGAAGTTAATAGAAATTTCCCCCATAGGTCGTACGTGCCGAAGTCCCCCACTGCACGTGCGGCTCCTCACATGCTTTTATTTCAGAATGCTCACTCAGGCTCCCCTGTTTTCTGCACGTGCGGCTGTGAGCCCCACATGTGCAGTTGTGCATCCAGCCTGTGCGGCCATGGGCTCTGCACGTATGGTTTTGGGCTCTGTTTGAGCAGTCCAAAAATTCAACAATTTCAGCTTTTGAGAGGCAATTCAAGGCCCTAATCCAAGCAATTACATTTTACAAACATAATATATGATCACAATAAACATAAATATCATGCCCAAGTAAATCATAACTCATCGCAATTGCACATTTACAAATCAAATTTCCACATTTCATTCATTTCTTCATCTTCTTATGGTTAATCAAAATAGGTACAAACATATATGCATATACGAGCCAAAGTATGCAAAATTAAAGATTAGAAGGTAGTTCCTCTCAAACTACATCAAAATAAACTCCAAATACAAGAATCAACTCCCAAAATAGACAAGGACAATGAATCTTGATGATTTCCATGGACATTTTCTCCAACAAAATCTTTATGGCAAAACCCTAACTTACATAAGTGTATAACTTCTTTTTAAGGCTTGAATCTCATCAATTGAGGAAAGATTTAAGATATTAGAGTTGATTTACACTTACCTTGAGTGAATCCTTGAATTAATCTTCAAGTTTCTTCAATCTTCCACTTAGGTTAAGCTCTCTCCTCTTTTTTCCCTTCTCTTCTTCTCTCTTTCTCCTGGAGATATTTTTAGGCTCATATATGTAACCACTATATCTACCAAGTTTTAAGTTATGAGTCTAAATAATCCTAGTTGAGGTTTGAGCCCAATTTAAATCAATTTAATTCGTTACGAATCAAATTTTTATAAAAATTCATATTATGCCCTAAAAATCATGCTAAACATAACAGTAAAGTCAATTTCGGGTTATCGCGCCTGTAAGGCTTTCAATTTCCAATCCAAATGTCTCAATTTCAATAGATTTTTCTCATAACCGACAGATATAATGTCATAAGCATATAATTCACATAATTAAACACAAGTTCACATGTAATTTCACATCAAGCACATAGTCACACATATAATTAAAGATGTAGAGCATATAGAAGAGTTGGGTTATTACATGAGGAGTGGGTGAGACTCACTATCAATTTATTAGAGTTAGTTTTAAAATTCAAAAATTAAAACTCTAAAGCATTTTCCGTTTCTCTTAATAACAAGTGTCTCATTTCTATCTCCACAAAAAGCAAAAAAAAAAAAAACCTAGATAGATAATGGAGTAAGACCTTTCCTTTCCTTATGCCAAATGTTTCAGTTCTCTCTCTCTATGAAAAATAATAATAATAAATAGATATAGAAGGGAGTGGGAAACTTGCTTCTCCTTAGCTGTTTCATTTCTCTCTCTATGAAACATAAAAAATTATATAAAGAAGGGAGTTTGACTCAAATTTTAGACATTAAATAAGATTTTTATCATTTTAGTGACATATAATATATAATTAATATTTTATTTTATTTATTATTTATTTAATTTGCACACATATTGCATGCATTAGTCGTTAGTGTATATATCACAATCATATTCAATTGGATTAAAAACCACCCAAATAAAATTGAGGGGCTAGGTTGATTTTGGTATAATAAAAATATTCCCTCCGTTTTCAAATATTATTTCTTTATTGTATTTTTTATTATTCAAAAATATTAGTTTCTTTTTACAAATCAATGATTAAATCAACATTAATTTCCTATTTTATCCTTATGATAATTGATATTCCAAAAAAAAAAATTATACTATTTTAATTTTAAATCAAAAGGTAGTTTTGGAAAATTTTGATTTCAAATTTCAAAAAATTAATTTTTTTTTGTTTTCATATTTTTTTATTTTTACTTATTTTTTAATATTTTAATTATTTTTTTTAATTTTTAGATATACCTAACATAAATACACTTAAAAAGTATAATATTTGTAAAAAAATATTTAAAAAATTTACTAAATACCAAAAATATTTTAAAAAATGAAAATTTAGAACATTTTCATATTCTTGTATATTTATTGATTTTTTATAATATATTTTACATATATTTAAGTAAGGTACATTTAAAAAGCATAAAAATTGCTTAAAATTTTAAAAATATTCACTAAAAATAAAATTTTAAAAACATAAAAAAATTTTAAAAAATCAATTTTCAGAAAATTGAATTCAGAAAATTAAAACCAAACAAGATGAATATTTTTGAAGTGTAATAATTATACTATTAAAAAATCTTAAATTTTTCAAAATAAACTAATATTTTGGAACGGATAAAGTAATATATACAAACACATAAAGGTGTTTGAGTCAATTTGTAATATTTTAAGGGATAACTACACCTTAGCGGATATCATAAAAAAATACATATTTATAAAAAATATTTACAATTTTAATTATTAATATTTATAATTTTTATTGATTTGTAATTATTTTCTCAAAATCTCACTGCCATTGACCATGTACCAAAGAACAAATGTACACATGACACAAATTTGTGATTGAAGGCTCAAAGCCATTTAAGGCTTTAAAAATTGAAAAGATGCAAAAAATTAACTAGGTAACCAAATTAATTTTGACATTTTAATTCTTGCCTCTCTAAGAATATTATAAAAATTAATTTTATTACAAATCAAGCTGTCAAAATTCAATTCTCAAAATCTTCTTTTTGAATTATGATTAATTATGATACAAACTTGTTATCTGATTTAGATATGTAGTCAATTTATTCAAATAGGCAGTCGTAATAGTTTGCTAACTTCAAAAGTTTAATAAATATAAAAATTGAATTATTGTTGACTTGGTTCCGATTCAAACTTGTTCATCAATTAACATACATAAGTCACCCACTCAAAGAGGTGCTTAGTTTGATTTGATTTCATCTTGTTCGGGAAATGGTTACTTTTTAATTTTTTTTGGTTATTTTACTATTTTAATAGATTATTTTAATTTTTATATTTGAAAAGATGGGTTGGATTTTTTTGTTGAATTGTCGGGTTAGAAAATATGTTTGAAAAAATGTTGAGATGCAAAATGACCAAAATGCCCCTACAATTGTGCAGGGTCCTTTTCAAATAGAAAAAAAAAAAGTTCATTCGTTGACGTGGCAGTGCACATCTCGCATGACACTTCAAATGGCTAGATTTTGGATTTTTTGTTATAAAAGTATTTGTTTGTAAGAAATTCAAATACTTAATATTAGGATAAATTACACTTACCTCTAAGGGTATAATTTTGGCTCGGTCCGGCTCATGTCGGGCCTAACGGGCTCCTGCCAAAAATTGAGCTGGGCCGGGGCACGGGCCAGAAAACTATGCCCAAGCCCAGACCCATGGGTATTCGGGTTTTGGGTGGGCCAGTGGGCCGGGCCTCGAGCTTGGGCTTGGGCTCTGGGCGGGCCTAAATAATTTTTTTAATTTTTTTTACCAAAATTTTATTATTTCCAATTAAACATAACAATGGGCCTCAGGTGGGCCGGGCCTTGGGCTGGGCTTTTGGGCGGGCCTTTGAGCAGACTGATGGGTCGGGCCAAGCAGGCCGGGCCGAGCTTTAAAACAATAGCCCTGGCCCTAGCCCAAGACCTCGGGTTGGGCTTGGGCTCGGGCCTAAACGGGTCGGGGCCACATTAGGCCGCAGGCGGCCCACGGGCTAAAATTACATCCCAACTTACCTCCTCTGAGATTTCTGACAAATATACGGACCTTCCCTGTAGTTTCAATAATTACAAAAACCTCCTCTACTTTAACTGATATTATCAAGATTCCCTAAATCCGTGACTATAGTTACAAAACCTAACTGTAAACACCCCATTTTTGACCGCCCTTACGACTTAGGCGCCACCGCTTGCGCATCCAATGATGAATTTGTATATACTTGTCAAGTGCTCGAAGTTCTCAGCAGAATACCGCAACTTTGAGCCTTCAAACCCTGCACACCTGTTGCCTTGTTTTGGACCAAAATAGCTGTTTTTCAAGCCTAAAAACCCTGGGACCTGCAGGCCCCCTTGTGTGGGTTGTCGGCCACCAATGTAGGCTGTTGGCCAACATTAGTAGCTTGTTGGCCATTTGTGTATTTTTGCAAATATTTCGGCCAGGTGTGCCAGCTATTTCCACAGATGCATGCACCTGCCTACACATGTATGTATGGATATTTCTGAGGAAGTTTCAAGTTTTTCTATATATAGAGAACCTTCCCTTTCATTTTTGAGGGTTGAAAATTTTGGAGCAAAAATTATCTCTCTCTCTCTCTATAATTCCCTTTCTCTCTCTTACAAATTCTTAAGCCTTTGCCTATATACTCTAAAATAAACCTTGTGATATTGGAGCTGAGGTACTTTTGAGCTTACTTTGAGCTTTTGAGGGTGTGTAAGTGTTGATTTGTGACCTAGAAAGGGTTCTCCTCTTTAAGAGGTATAAGTCTTGGCTTATTTCTTTGCTTTATTTGCTATTTTGCCTACTATTTTTGGGCTATTTATATTCTGTATTTTTAGGCTGAAACTTGTGGTTTAAGACCATTAGGGGTGGATCACCCTTCTTTGTACCTCATTTCTTAGGCTTTTACCCTTGTGTTTCCCACTTCTTTGTCAACTTTTTTTAAGATTCTTAATACTAAATCTCAGAGTTTTTTCAGTGGCTAAAAACATGTTTTGAAGTCCCAAAATGGATAGGGTAGCCTCTCCTCATTGTGCTTGTTTACTAGCTTAACCCGCTCCATGTTGTAGCTTATTGTTTTAGCTATTTTTGTCTCAATTCCAGCATGTTTTAGGACTGTTTTAACACTATCTTAGGACTATTTTTAGTTGTTCATTGCATTTGAGCCTTGTATTGCATGCTTGTAGTGTAATTATCCTCATAGGCTTGGTGGTTTAGGCCTTAGCCATCAACCTATTTGAGTTGATAGTGTTTATTTCTTACTTTCCATACTTGTGATCACCTTTAATCACCTCTGCAACCTCTCTCATTTCTTGGTTTTTTCTTTGCTTTGAATGTTGTTTTAAGCTACTTGTTTGTTTAAGCATGAGATTGAGGTATTGTACTTAATGGTTTAATCCCTTTAGAGGTTCATTACCAACGACATGACACTTTTCTCATGTCTAAAACAATTCTTGGTTTGGTACTCATTTCCATTAGAGGACTTAAAGCTCAGTTTTGGACTTAATTGACTAAGGAATGGTTGGTAATTAAAATGGAGTAATAAAATCAGGACTAAAAATGATGCAAGATAATAAGTAATTGGTGTTCAATCGAACGTTAATTGAATACATGGAAACTTGAGGCATTTCATACTTACTAGTGATGAAATGGTTCAAGTTTCCAAGGTCAACCACTTCCCTTGATCAATCCATGATAGGGAGGAGGTTTGAAAGTCTTTTATGTTGCATTTATTGAAATTGTACCCCTTGGTTCATAGGCCATCATGCAATGAAATTGTATCAATTGATAGCTTGTGAATTGAGCTTGCCACTCCTTTAAGCTGTTTGATGGTAAGGAGGGGCAGGTGTACAAACATACCTTGAAAATACCCTGTTTTATGCTTTGTATGCTTTCTGTTGCAGCAGGAGGAACCAGGCTTTTGTGGCTGGCCGGCCACTACTTCTGGCCTGCCGGCCACTTTTGCCAAATTGAGCAGTAACTTTTTGGAACAGAACAGAGTAGAAGCTGAGATGAAAGGATGTTCTACTGTGCAACAGAAGCATTCTGGCAACAGAACAGTGGGTTTTTCGGGTGGGAATCTGCACATGCATGAGCATTCCTCGCTTCTTGGGGCTGTTTTAGCTTAGTTACTTCTTTAATGTTGTATTCATGTTGTAATTAATTAGTTAATTCTAATTTGTAATTAATTAATCAGTGTAATTAATTAGTTAGTTCCGTAGAATAGTTAATTAATTATTGATTTTGTAATAACTAGCTAGCAAAGTTAGTGTATTCGGTGTTGTAATAATTAGCTAGTGTGGTTAGTTTATTCAATTCGTTTTGTAATAGCTAATTAATTAGCTTAGCTAGTTAATTTATTCGGACCCTCCTGCGCGAGGGCACAGTTGTAATAATGTTTACGTCTTCCAACCCCACGTCTTTCTCCTTTTTATTTACCTGCTTATGATGGTTAGTTTAGGGTATCATGTTTCGTTTAGCATCTCTCATGCCTTGCATCCATTATCTTGCATGCATTGAGGCTCAACGTATCATTCTAACTTGCATTGCTAGTTAAAATTGTATTGTTAGTTAATACTTCTTTGAATACGTGCTTAGACCACATGCTATCAAATTAATTCATATGCTATATTAGTAGCCGAGCCTAGTAATTACATATCGCATGCGTTACATTAGTCATATTGCATAGTTAGGATCACTCATTTTTTCTAACTCTGTCATCTTTTTTGGCTTGGAGTAGTAGGTGAGCTTTTATTCACTTTAGCATATTGCATTGTATGCTAGTGTTATCATGTCAAAGCATGTTTACCATGAAGCTAAGTGCTTAAGTGATAAACTGTTTGAATGCATATGGATGAAGGCTAGTTGCTTGAATTGGGATAGTTTGATTAATGTACATTTGAGCCCACTTTTTCAAGTGGCACATTCATGAACCCTTTTAAAAAACAAACATGAAATCAAATGTTACAATTTTGGCAAATTAGTCTATACTTGTGTGCGTATCACATAGTAACAATAGCCTAATAACTGGAACAAGAGCATATAATGTAAATAAGATTCACATCATGATTAGTAGAGGCCGATTTTTGATCGAGCGAATGGGGGTGCTTAATTCATGATCTTCTCCTCTCATACCCAAGTTCCCGAGCCGAGACAAAGCAATTCAAAATCCATTTTCCAAAAAGATTTGTCGGATTTGGACTCTTTGGTGTTTATCTATTTCACATTGCACTTGTGGAATCAGATTTAGAACCGCAGGAGTCCAATACTGTAGGGCTAGTCGTTTTCTGAAAGAAACACGAAAAGTCGAGCTACAGTTTCTGGTGACTCTGCTGGGGATTTAGAGAACTTGACTCGAACTTCATGATGTGAAATTTTATCTACACTTATACATTTCTTTGTATTTACATTTGTATTGGTGCACTTAAGTCACTGTGTTTGCTATTTACTGTTCCTGGACGGTTTGCCGGAGGCTTACCTAAAAGCTTTCCAAAAGGTTGATCGGTTGTGGGTTCTACCATGATGGGAACACAACCCTTGGATCTGGATTACTGCTGTACTGTTTGATCCTTCTTTCATTTCTCGGTGTTAGGTGCGAGAGGTATATTAGGTTGTCTTGCTAAGGTACCCTCTTTGACCATTCGGCCTAGTTATATCTAGTAAAGTCTTAGTGACTGATCCAAACTAGGACAGGATGCTTACCCAAAATATAGGATTGAGTGAAACTACTTTGATTGAAATAGTGAAACCCTAATTCCTGACGAAACTAAGACAGGGTAATCCTATCCCACCATAGAGGTGTTTTGTCTCTCTTAACTGGTATGTGCTTTACAGTGAAATTGTATAGGAATGTGCATAGCAGTTGTAAATTTGGTATCCGTTTTCGGGGCAGAAATCAGTGTGGAGTACAGCCCTACAACTTTGATCATGTCAGTGTTGATAACGTCTTAGCTGAGGTGCTATGCAGTTTCTGATTACTGTTTTCTTTTTGCTTTATTTCTTTTGCTAGGTAGTTTAAAACCATAGCTTTAGAAAGTTCGAATATCCCCCAAGTACTTTGGACCTGGGTCAGAAGACTTTGTAAAGTCGGGGATCTTATTCGAGGACAGTCCATGTTTACCTTACTCTCACAGGTCACAAGACGGTGGAGGATAAGACAGAGTTCACCGGTTCAGTTTTTACAGCAGTCACCCCTCAACTCACCTGTGTCCAGTCAGGTTCGGGAATGTTCATATACTTCTAGCCCAGCACAAGATCGATCTCCTATTCCAATGACACAGTATCCCCTAGTCAGTATGGAAGAATTGATATATCATCTACAGCAAACAGTTGAAACCCTACAACAAGATGTTACTTGCCAGGCCGAGATCACAGCCCGTCAGGCTGAGGTTATAACTAGGCTACAACAACAACAACCACAGTCGGCTGTAGCTTCTGCATCCCATGCACCTCCCGCAGGTATTCCAACACTTGGAGCCATCGCTCATATTGCCAATGTCCAAGAAAACCAGGGCAATCCAGCAGAGCCAATCCCAGCACAAGCCTCCAAAACCCCTGTTTATCAGACTGAGGCTCCGTTTGAGTTTGAGGTTGACCCAACTGTACTCAAGGTCAATAAACTAGAAAAGTTATTCAAGAGAGCACAAGGGGTTAACTCCATCTCGGACATAAAGGACGGGTATACCGATTCTGCAGTGACATTGCCAGATCAGTTTAAAATGCCGCACATTAACCATTTTGACAGTTCCAGAGATCCGATGGTTCACATTCAGCTATTTTCAGACATCTTGCAACTGATGGGCTTGACTAGACTACAGAAGCTGTCTCTCTTTGGCCATACCATGTCAAGTATGGAGGCCATATGGTATGCTAAGTTGAAAGACTCGGTAAAATAGAATTGGGAAGAGATGGCTGAGGCCTTTGTTACACAGTATTTGTACAATACACAGATCGAGGTCATAACTCGTGATCTTGAGGCGACGCGCCAAGAGCTAAACGAGGGCTTCTCTGAATTTGTGGCATGGTGGAGAGCTAAAGCCTCGATGATGACCACGAGACCTTTTGAGAAGGATCAGATCAGGATGGTTATCCGAAATCTACACGGCAAGTTGCTACAAAAGATGATTGTCCTACCTCTGTTCACATTTACAGAACTCTATGAAATGGGAGTGCAAATCGAAGATGCATGAAACAGGGGCTCATTACAGATGAGAAGGAGCCGGCGAAAAGGCCGTTTGTTCACAGTTCCAATGCTACCAGTGATAGCATAGCTGCAAGGCCATCAGATGTAAGCATTGTCACCACAACCAAGACTACCGACCCCTTTGCCAACACAAGCTCACAAACACCATCCAACCTTGTCCGATCCTAGAGGACTTTTAACCAACTGTACATGACTCTCTCTCAAGCCATGAAGGTGCTAGTCAAGAAAGGACACCTTAAACCCTTAGAACCCGACCCATTACCTGATCATTTTTCACCCAAACACAACTCCGCAAAATACTGTGCGTTTCATCAACAACATGATCATGATACCGACCAGTGCTTTCGATTGCGTCATGAGATTCAAGATTTCATTGACAACAAGGTGATCGCACCACCTAGAAGCTGAATGTAACCACAAATCCACTCTCAGCCCATAATCAAGCCCCCTTACCTCGGAATCTCAACTTGATCCATACACTGGCCACCCCCTATGACCCCAACATATATATTACTCCCTCACACTTACCAAAGCCGACGTTGTTCATTCCAAAAAGCGCAGATCTGTACATGATGGACACGTCCAACCCTCAACCCAAGCCTGTGCTGATGCTTACAGTGGAAGAGGAGTCACCTTGGAGGAAGGTACTGAGCGTCCTGAGGACTTATTTGATAGGGTGTATGATCCAAGTTGCTACATTGTGTCAACTGGTCAAATCAAGTCTGAATTAGTGCTGCCGACCTCAATAGACATCAATGTGGTCAGAGAAGATGGCCCGAGCTAGGGGTTAGATGGCAGAACTCGATGAGGATTGTAAGAACCCCGACCCATGATTAACGTTAATCCATGCTTAATTATGCCTAACAAGAAATTAACGTGAAAATTTGTACCATGTGTTGCTCTATTTGTGTTTATATCTGTTTAACGTAAAAAGATCTGTTCATGTTTTTATTTGATTTGCAAATTGAAGACCTTATCGGCATCCGATTCAAAAATTTACTTGAATTGTGTGTTATTTAGAATTTTTAGAATTTTATGGCAGGTCCAATTGAAGAATCCAACCCTTTGTTTGCACAACTATGAAGTGTAAGACATGAACTCTAGAGATTTGAGTTGATTAATGTAAGAATTGGGTTAGAAATGAAGAGTATTGAGCCATACCATGCATGCATGCATATTTTCTCATATTTTGAATTTAATTTCCAAGAATTCCCTCATGCATGTCTTGAATTCACCTTAATTTTGGAAAATCATCAAGTTTCAAGTTGTTTGTAGCATTTGATCATGTTTTGAGAAGATTAAGTTCAAAGAAATTCATGCATGTCATGTTCATAGAACATTCATAAATTTTAAGTTGAATTTTTGCACAATTGACAAGCTATTGAGCCATAATTTCTTGAAATGATCCTTAATTCATGATGTTTTATGAGTTTCTAAGTGTTTTCTCAAGTTTTGGCCTAGAAAAATCAAGCTTTAATGCTTTAAGATTGAGTTTTGAAGCTTGGAAGCAATGATGGAGATTCCAGAATTCTGTTTCCGCGCTCGAGCGACCACTCTATGTCTCACACTTCCGCTCGAGCGACCAAGGACTGGCTTGAGCATGAAATGCATGCTCCTAGAAGTTCTTACATTTTCTAGCACGCTCGAGCGACAACAGTTGCGCTCGAGCGAGGGCATGTCTCTCACGCTCGAGCGAGTGTCGAGGGAGCGTCGAGCGGGAAAAACAAGCAACCAGTACTTTTTCAAAGTTTGCAGACCGCTCGAGCGAAGAAAGTTGTGCTCGAGCGGACCCTCACATTTTGCATGTCCGCTCGAGCGTGGACCTTATTTTCAGCAAGTTTTGAAAATTGTTTTCAAGTACTGTTTTTGCATCCTCATTCCATCATAGGCATTCCTAGGCCAAAATCAAGACACTATGATGAGGATAAAGGCTAGGAACACACTAAGAATAAATGAAATAAATTATGTACAATCCGAGCATGTGTTCCAATGTATGTATCTGTCATGTTATGTAAGTCACGCGCCTCAAGTTAAGCGAATTGCCTACTCTACTTGTCTATTTGGAGCCACTGGTTATTTGTGAGTAATAACTTCGTAAAGCTATGTTCAAGTTAAATTATTTTTTGTCTATGAATAAGATCTGTTTTATGAAATGTTATGAATGATTGTCCAATTTTCGATAAGTATTTATGATAAGTATGTTATTTGTTCCTGGACCGGAGGTTCCTTATTGAACTGACAAGTTATCTGTACCTGGCTGGAGATTCCTTTATGGAACTGACAAGTTATCCGTTCCCAATCTGGAGGTTCCTTTATAGAACTAACAAGTTATCCGTACCCGATCAGAGGTTCCTTTATGGAACTGACAAGTATAATCTATGATGCTCTGTATATGATCTATTAGCGCTAATGGATAAGCCATATATGATCAAGCATGAATTCTGAATTTTGTATATGATTTGAATAAGAATACGAATGTGAATTAGCTTAGTCATGGGACATCATTCATTTAACTCTTTACTCTGTTATTATTCATTGGGCTCCCGCTCACTATTTATATTATATATATAGGTGATCAGGCACATGACCAGGCTCAGAGTTGAGGACTTGGCATCTCAGTTTTTGTCAGCCTACCTTTGCGCCTCCTGAGGAGGTTCCAGATTAAGTCAAGTTTAATGGCTGTGTTGTTATGATTGTATAAGATTTTGTTTTTTGCTCCTAGAACAAGTTTATTTATTTTTATGTACATGAAGTGATGTGTAAATACTGTATCTTTTGACGTCACTCGTATGTTTATAAAAGTTTAAGATTATCTGTCCCATGTATGTCTTCACAGCTCGATGGACTATGTATATTTTATGTATTTACTTCTGCAGCCCCTAATTATACATTATTATGTTATGAGGCCTCTGGTAATCCAAGGATTATTGGCCAGTTACAATGTTAAACCTATAGGGGCGGTTTGGGTTGTTACAAGGATTTGGACAACCTGCAGTTCTTTGATGAGCAGGGTCAGGGAGATGTACAAATTGGGTGGTTCGACCTTAACGGCTCAACTGACAACACTGGATGGCTGAGTGATGAGCCTGACAACGAAGAAGAAACTGGAATGAAACTAGAAGGGAAAGAAGCAGAGATTATTGTAGTAGCCAGAAGGGCTGATGAGAAAGGAAAGTTGTCGGAGAGCGCTGGTGTGGAAAACCTAGCCTAGGAAGTGGGCACTGTGAATACTGTGGATATCGAACAAGAAGTTGCACTGAGGCAGTTCAAACGAGGAAGGGTTGAAGATATCCGGGAAGCCATAATGGCCCAACACCCTGTGGGGGATACTTATGATGTGAAAGTGATACAAACAGAGCCAGACAATTGTTTGTCGGCCGTTGAGGGTGAATGGTGAGACGATAATGATCTACATCTAGCCCACACAATGAATACTGGAGCGATTCCCTTCTGAATAATACATGGTATGCCGAAGAAATAAACCATATGACAAGAAGTAGGCAGTATTTTAAGCCGCCGCACCTGGATCAAGAAGAGGCGTCATGAAAGGATAAAGAGGCCGAGAAATAGAAAGAAAAACAACTAGAAGAAGAGGTAGTGTTGAAATAGCTTAAGAAAATCCAAGCTGACATCTCCATCTGGGGTTTTCTCATGGCCTCCCGAGTACATCGACAGGCCGTGTTGTTGGTAATGGACAAGGCTAAATTGTTCATTGACACCACGCCCGAGCAACTGGTAGGTTTGATTTTTCCAAGTGGTGCTAGGCCAACCCTTACCTTCTTTGACAAAGAGCTAGGAGAAATGCGTGCTGGTGGTGTTGGTAGATACCGGTTTGGTCATCAATGTCTGTCCTTCTCGCACCGCCTATGCAATCAGCCTCAAACCAGCGGTCTTTGTTCCCACAGCCCAAGTAATACGAGCATATGATAATACGAGTAGAGAGGTCATGAGCACAGTGTAAGTCAGAGTCCAGGTGAGCCCAGTTGAACAAGAGGTTGAGTTTCATGTCTTGGATGAACCGGCTCCATTCAATTTGTTGTCAGGGCGGCCCTGGGAATTGCTTTTGGGAATTCATCCATCTATCCACCGCCAGAGGTAACTACGCCAGTGCTGGAGATCAACTATGGCGAGGAGGATGTATTTCTCTCAGGATTTACTCTGGCTGAAGCCCGAGTAGTGCAGACGATTCTGGCCGCAGACGAAGACATGTACGTCAGCGCCCAGTCCATCTATTTCATGAACAAACTGCAATATGTTCCAGGAATGGAACTGGGAAGAAGTGGCCGAAAAGGTGTTGCATCACTGACAGATGTGCCACACAACCCACATGCCTTTGGACTGGGCTATGTGCCCACCAAAGAGGACTGGATCAGGAAGGGGAAAAAAATGAGAGGCAGAGCCAAGGCTAAGTAAGCCGGAAAACACTATGAACTTATCCACAGGCCAATCCAAGGGACATTGAATGGCCTCTTTGTTTGGGAAGGAGAAGATTTCCCTTTTTATGGCTTTCTCGAGCCTTGGGTGAATTCCTCAAAGCAACATGTCCCCGGGTTCGAGATCTTCTTTGATCTGCAGCTACAAGACAGTGATGATGAAGAAAGGGCTGAACCAAACATCAAAGCTGAACAGAGCATGGAAAGTGACTCAGATGACAGCGAACTTAGAGTAGGAGCAACACTGACTAGTTTCCTAACAGATCCTGTGACTGACCTAGAGAACTTGGGAGATAACCTTACTATCTCCATGATCGGGGAAGAGCCGGGTGTGAACCTAACCAGCGGCATTTTGGATGTATCAGGGGCACCATCTTTTATCTGGCAGTTGGAGGAAGGCTATCTGTCCAGTTTTGAATCAAGTGATGAGCTAGAATCTGATTCCATTGAGTCTGTGGGGTTGGGATCAGATTCAAGTTCCTTTGAGTCTGCGTCTGGTATTTTTAGGAGTGGTAACCCGGATACCAAAGTCCTATCTAGGTCTTCATTCAACTTTTCTTTTGAGTCTGTAACCGAAGATCTGGACCTTTTGAATGAGAACTCTGCAAATTCTGTGTACTTTTCTGTGTCATTAGTTTATTGTATTGACCAAGATTTCAGAATTTTAATAAAAACGAAGGGGAAGAAATTCCCCTAGCTTTGAAAAACTTGATTAATTGAGAGGAGAAGAGGTTTGTTAAACCCTGTGCTAATGAAATCATTGCCATTAATGTGGGTACTGAGAAGGATCCGCGACTGGCCCAGATCGGGTCCACGTTGTCTTCAGAGGAGAGCGAGCATTTAATCGTTTTGTTAAAAGATTTTAAAGATGTTTTCGCGTGGTCCTACAAAGACATGCCTGGAATCGATCATGAGATTGTACAGCATCGGATCCCTTTTGACCCCGAGGCCTGACCAGTCAAGTAGAAGTTGTGTAGAATACGTCCGGATCAGGCTTTGAAAATCAAGGAAGTGGTCACCAAGCAAATCGAGGTAGGTTTCTTGTTAGTATCTAAGTACCCGACTTGGTTGGCCAACATCGTCCCAGTGCCGAAGAAGAATGGTAGAATCCGGGTGTGTGTAGACTTCCGGGACTTGAACAAAGCCAATCTAAATGATGACTTTCATCTACCGCACATTGATGAGTTAGTGGATTTCACCGCAGGCCATGCATTTCTATCATTTATGGATGGGTTTTCCAGGTACAACCAGATTCTGACGACGGCCAAGGATAGAGAGAAAACCATATTCACTACGCCATGGGGTACCTACTGCTACCAAGTTATGCCGTTTTAGTTAAAAAATGCTGGAGCTACGTATAAAAGGGCTGCGACCACCATTCTACACGACATGATCCACAAAGAAGTCGAGATATACGTGGACGACATGATTATCAAGTCCAAAGAACGAGAGGGCCACTACACCACTTTGAAGAAATTCTTTCAACAGATTAAGGAATACAGATTGAGGTTAAACCCACAAAAATGTACCTTTGATATAACGGCAAGAAAAATGCTGGGCTTTTTGATCACATAGAGGGGCATTGAAGTAGATCCTTCCAAAATCAAGACTATCCTAGAAATGACACCACCGAGGACTAAAAAGGAGGTGTGAGACTTTCTCGATAAAGTGCAATTCATAAGATGGTTTATTTCTAAATTAACTTGACTTGTGAACCACTATTTGGTCTCTTGAAGAAAGAGAAGAAATTCCGATGGGATGATTGATGTCAATTTGCCTTTGAACAGGTTAAGCAGTACCTCTAGAATCCACCTGTGTTGTCACCGCTGGAGCCGAGAAAGCTTTTGATTCTGTACCTGTCAGTAACAGACACGACCATGGGATGTATGCTCGCTCAAGAATCTGAAGATAGGGTGGAGAAAGTCATCTACTACTTGAGCAAAAAAATGCTAGATTATGAGACCCGCTATACTCCATTGAAAAAAGCTTGCCTAGCCTTGGTATGGGCTACCAAGAAGTTGAGACACTACTTGTTAGCTCACTCTATGATCTTGGTTTCGAGATTAGATCTCATTAAATATCTCTTTGAGAAGCTGACGCTTACGGGTAGGCTGGCTCGTTGGTTGCTCAGTCTCTCTGGATTTGATCTCAAATATGTCACCCGCAAGTTGGTCAAGGGAAGAGCTGTAGCGGAATTCCTGGCAAATCACCCTGTAAAAGGAGATGAGACAGTGGAATACTTGTTCCCAGATAAAAACATTCTGTAAGTTGAAGAGGAAACTTGAATGATGTATTTTGACGGAGCATCCAATCAGTACGGTTATGGGATAAGTGCGTTTCTAATAGCACTCGACGACTCCCATATACCTTTAGCCTTCAAACTCCGGTTCAAGGTGTCCAACAACGAAGCAGAATATGAAGCGTGTATTGCTGGTTTAGAAGCCACCCTAGAACTAGGGGCAATAAGGTTGGGTGTTATCGGGGACTCGAACTTAGTTGTTTCTCAAGCAAACGGAGACTAGAAAGTCAAAGAAGAGAAAATGAAGGTTTACTATAAGACCTTGGATATTCTGATTCCGTGGTTTGAAAAGCTGATTTTCACGCATCTACTAAGAGAGAACAACAGGTTTGCTGATGCTTTAGCAACTCTATCTTCTATGGTAGACATCTCACTTGGAGTTTGGATGCGTCCGATTATCATCGAACAGAAATACACGCCGACTTATGAAACTATTGTTGCGATAGATGAAGCGCAAGACAAAAACCCCTGATATTACGATATTTGGAACTTCCTGGAAAAGAAAACATATCCACCAGGGGCAAATGACAAGGACAAATGAGGAATACGGCGTATGGCCGTCCAATTTATCATCTGCGAAGGTTAACTGTATAAAAGAGGTTATCTGTGAATGCATAAGTTGTGTGTGGAGGAAGAGGAATCGAAACACCTTATAGAGGCTATCCACGGCGAAGAATGCGGGGCGCATATGAATGGTGTGATGCTAGCTCGAAATATTCTCAGGCAAAGTTACTACTGGTCCATTATGGAGGAGGATTGTATTAGTTTTGTGCGGCGATGCCACAAATGTCAAATTCATGCCAATCGCATGAATATTCCGCCGTTAAAGCTTTACCACATGACTTCGCCATGGCCTTTCTCAGTCTGGAAAATCAATTTTATCGATGTTGTCTCTCCAAAAGGGTCGAATGGGAATGAATATATCTTGGTGGCGATTGATTACTTTACAAAATAGGTGGAAGCTCAGTCTTATGCAGTGTTGAAAGCATCGCATGTGGCCAAATTTATCAGAAACAATATCATCTGTTGGTACGGAGTTCCGAACGAGATCATATTAGATAACAGCTCCTACTTCAAGAAAGAGGTGATAGACTTGTTGGACAAGTACAACGTGGCTTTTTATAAGTCATCTACATGCAGACTGCAAACCAATGAAGCTGTTGAAGCTGCCAATAAGAACATCAAGAACATTTTGCAAAAGATGGTTGAGACCAACAAGGACTGGCCAGATAAATTGCCATTCGCACTGTGGAGCTACAGAACTTCGATCCGGACATCTACAGGGCAACCTCTTATTCTCTCGTCTACGGGATGGAAGCCGTTTTGCCAATTGAAATTGAAGTCCCATCGCTGCGAGTTATGGCTGAGTGTCAGATAGCAGAGGTGGACTGGCAATAGAGCAGATTTGAGAAGTTAATGTTGTTTGATGAGAGGAGACTAAAAGTATTGTATCATGTTCGGGACTACCAATTGTGAAACCCCGTATTTTATATAATAAAAATAATATATATTTTTAATTTTCTTAAATAATTATTCACAATATTTTAAATTTAATAGTCTGTATATTTTTATACTGAACATTTTTTAAAAAAAAATAAAAAAAAATATTTTTTTACTTTATATTATTGCTCAGTATTAATTTTTGAAATTTATGATATTTTTATTATATTTTTCTCTATATTTTTGTAATCAAATTACACTGAAACCTAATATTTTCTGTACTAAAATCCAATCAAAAACCATGGGTTTGCTCCCCAAGTTTTCTCGCTTTCCACCTTCAACGTGTAATCATCTTATGTATGAAAAAAATAAATAAATAAATAAAATTAAATTAAAAAAAATTAAAAAAAAATAAATAAAAAAAAATAAAAAACGTGGTGGACATGCTGAAGGCATACCACCAAGTGTTCAACTTCATACCACCAAGTGTTCAACTTCTTTTTCTTTCCTTTTTTTTTTTTAAAAAAAAAAAAAAAAACTTTTCATTTTCTTTTATCTTCTTTTACTCTTCCTCATTTTTTTCCCCATAAATTGAACCAAACTTTTCTTCACATTCCTTGATATTTTCCTTCACTTTCAGCTTCATCTTTCTCTCCCTCTCCGTCGGTTCTCCATCTCCCTCCACCTCTCATTCTCAAAACTCTCTTCCTCCTTCCTTATCTATGTTTTTTCCTCCTCCCCCGACCTCCATAGCCATGGCCTCAACCCATACTATCACCATCCGAACCACCAACCCGCGAACTTCACCACCATTGGCGCACCGTCGGACCGCCACCACCACCACCATCACCACCATCACCTATTTCCATTATCATCTAGAACCACCATTCACAAAGTGTTGTAGTTGAAGAAAGAGAAGAAGAAAGAAGATGGAGGAGAAAGAAGTAAGGTTAGAGAAGTTTATTTTGAAGTTCAAAAGTTGGTTTTCGGCTTACTTTCGGCATGCCAAAACCATCCATTCCGGGAAGAAGTGAGACAAATAGGCCATGTAAGATGAAGTACGAAGTAAGTTGAAGAGATTGGCGAAAGAATGAAGTAAAACCGTTAAGAATTAAGAAAGTTATGGGGTCCGAAAGATGGTTCGAAAAAAATGTCCGAGACGGTAGGAAAATAATCTTATTTTTCGTCAAATTTTGGAGATCTGACGGCATGCAAAAAGAGACAGAACGAGGCGTGTGAGTAGTGAACCAAAAACTAGGCCGTGAGGTGAATCCAATGACAGAAAAAAAAGATAAAACGGAGTTACGATGAAGAAGATACAAGCATTTGAACTGGTGACATTGAAACTAAAATTCTGGGTCTCTCTGCCGTGCATGCTGTGGCTGTTGGAGAAGATGAGCTTAAATTTTATCCAGTGTTTCTCGGCCCATGGTGCTACGGTGCATCCTAGTATCTTTAGGTTAATCGAGTGGTTCTATGACTTTGGGGATGACCACCCTTAGGATTTTCGACGTGTAGAATCCATTTTTGGGGTTAGATCTTGCAAATTCTGAGTCTAAGATGATGATTAACAACTAAAAGTTCTAAGAGAATCCAATGGCAGATCAATGGTGAGATCGCGTCCGATTGATGTGAAATTTCAACAAGACGATCATAGAGCCAGGACGATCATATCTTACGATCAGAATCATAAATCAAATTCAGACGATAAATCGTTAACAACCTAACATAGTAAGAAAACTCTCATAACTGTCTCATTCTTTTTAATTGTTAAATTTTTAGATTTGTGTTCATATGTTAACATAGCTAAAACTTTAGATAAAATTTTGTTTATAGTTGCATGTAAATTTGTGATTGGTATGTTAAATATTTGAAGGTCATTTCTTTATTAGTAGCCTTAAAATTATGATATAATCTTGGATTTAGACTTGCATGTGTAGTTTGTGCCATTAAAGAGATGATTAAAGACTTTATTTGGTTTGATTATATAACTCTTCAATCTGCCAGAAATTTGTACGAATTTTTAGACAATTTTATGCTCAAAATTTTGAAATGATTTCTTCTACAAAGTTGTTGAGAATGATGTCTAGTTCATCCAGGAATTTTCTTAACAATTATTGAGCTTGGTACGAATTTATACAAATTTATAATTAAATCTGCTACGGTAAGACAGATTTTAGTATATGTTTAAAAGCTTATTAAAAATTCTATATTAGCCAAATCTGGCAATTTCTAACTAAAATATGAAATTTGAGAAGCCTAATTTCATACTAAATTTTTATATCGTGGATCTGATTTATAAATTTAAGTATGGAATTAATTTAAGAAAATGTGATAAATCTGTGTCATAAAATTTCTGAGAATTTTACAGAATTATTTATAACTTATTTTTGGGAATTTATTTCTGAAAAATGACCCAAGCATATTTATTGAATATTTTGTACATTTTCACGAATTTTAGAACTGTATAAATAATTTATTTATAATTTATATTACCTAAGGTATAACCTGAAAATTTCTAGACAGGTTTAAGATCATGACTTCAATTATTTATTCGGATAAAAATCAGTTATTGTGTTGGTCCAATTCATCAAATATACTAAATTAGTAATCCATGTATGGGTGTATTGTGGTTTATTTAATATTGTGGTAGTCTAATCTTGTAAATTAAAGATCCATGCACGTGTATGACTTTGGTTTATTTTCTCTGTATCTAAATTATTATTTCATACCATGGTTTAAATAAATTGTTTATTTAAATGCTGTACATTTATTTATTATTGTGTGACATGTGTAATATTTTATGTTGGGAATTTTAATGAGTTGATATAACATCAATTGTGATTAAAATTTGGAATTATTTGTGAGTAATATCGAAATTAACTGAAATGATTAACGTCATATACAAAGTTAACAATTGACGGTTAATACCAGTTGTTCAGAGTGAGTCTGGGTTTTAAAGAGTGTACGAAATTAAGGGTTGACGGTTAATACCGGTTGTTCAGGGTGAGTCCTGATTTTAAAGAGTGTATGAAATCAAGGGATTGACGGTTAATACCGGTTATTCAGGGTGAGCCCTGGTTTTGAGAATTCTCACGTAAATTGTGTTGCGAAACTCTAAGATGGCACGGGACTTATTTGAACCCTTTTCGGTATTTGGTTTTGGAATAAGGGTGGATGTGCTGGTGGCACACAGGGAGGTTACGTACCCCTGGCAGACCGTTTCCTTGGGGCAGACCACGGATGCCACTACTTGGGTATATAACTCCGGACGTGGGCATCCCTGGTAGTTACGGTTGGTAACACTTGAATATTTGACCAAGGGAGGGTTTCAAATTAACCGTTGCCATGCTTAGTGGTTGGTAAGTTAAATCTCTTTGGTGAGATTTCGAGTGTCACCTAATTTATTAAAATTATTTTAATGGTTGTAATTTATGCTTACAATTATATTGTTATCTTATGTTTATAATCTCATTATTTTTCTCTTAAAAAGAATGGTAGGTTGGTTATGTTCTCTTACTGTGTTGCAAAACTCATGGCATATATTTTTGTTGCCTTGGCGTTTTATGCCAGGTTTTGGCGAGGAAACAACTGAAGCTGAAATGGAGTTGACGCTAACGTAGAGCCTTAGCTGACTTGAAATCATGACTAAAGTCGAATAACTTTATTATCTTATAAATTAGCTATTAAGGACCTTATAATTTCATTTGATGTTGTATTTGGATAATCTTAAGTTTTTATTTAATATTATTTGAACCTTTGGTTATGTACGAGAGCTGGAATGTCCTATTAAGATGTCAACTTTTTAGTTTATTAGTCATTTTGTTTATTTAATTTCCCTTGAGATTTAAAAAAAAATTTGGGGCGTCACCCCAATGCAGAATTGCCAGGGCTGTTAACAAGAAAGTTAAGTCCCAAAATCTCAAGGAGGGAGATATGGTGCTGAAAGACAACCGAGCTCCCATTTATGACCCTAGGGGCAAGTTTAGACCTAATTGGACTGGTCCTTACATCATTAAAGCTATCTGGTCAGGAGGAGCAGTTATTCTCATGGACTTAGATGGCCTAGAATTTTCACAACCGATCAACATGGACAAGTTGAAGAAATACTACCCCTGAGAGACTCGCTAGGCTGAAAACCTGAAAGGGCAACCTAGGCAAAAGTTAGAGCATGAAAAATTAGAAATAAAGAAAAACTGAGCTCGCAAGGTTGAAAACCCTGAAGGGCGACTTTGGAAAAAGTTAGAACGCAAAAGGAGAGAGTCAATACTTGAGTGAACTTGAACCGAATTATGTAAGGTCTGATTCCTATCTTTGGGATACATAGGCAACTTCATCTTGAAGTTCGGCCGCAATCATCTCCAACTCAATTGTCCTGTCCGTTTTTCTGATCAGGTTATTTATGTTCATCATCTGTTAGTTCGGTTGCAATGTTCATTTTGGGAAGAAGAGCTAGTTATAATGCAGAGCAGTAGTGGTATTCGATCAAAGGACAGTCATGATCTTTTGATTCAAGATTATACATCTTGAGGATCAATTCTGTATATATCAAACAATGATCATTTTCGAAAATGGTTTTGGAAAGTTTTAATAAAAGTTGGTTTTGTTCAAAATTTTACCTTTACAACTTAGATCATTTTTGGACTAAATTTTTTTTTAGTGCTCACAACTTTAATTTTATTGATTTCAACATAAAGTTCTCAAACTCTCCAATACGAATTAAAGTTGCTTCTACATCATAAAACTTGAAAAGAAAAGTCAAAGCAATAAACTAGGGGCATAGGCGAGTCAATTGCTCATGCGTCCTTTACTCGTGCTTGCGGATGCTTCTGTAGCCAAAGTGGGCTTGACTTGTGCCTCATCCTCGAGCTAACCCAAGCATTCACCAGAAAAAACATAATTGAAATTATGAACAGATGCCAAAAGCTCTCTCGTCCTCCAAGCAGTGAGATACCTAACCAAGTGTGAAGTACGAATTAGGAATGAAGCTGGGTACTCTACCCCATCATCTGGGCAGGTCTGATCATGCCCAAACTGGCGTCTAAACTGGAAGAGAAAGTCGAACACGCAATGCGTAAGGCTAATTAACTATATACCAGGCTGCCGAGTCATGCTGTAGCTCATCTTAGTCAGATGAAGCCATGGGCAACATCAAGCTATGTCAGCTGTAGACCTACTGCATATCCAGTTGCACCACCATCCCTCATTGGGAAAATCCACTAGTCGTTGGCAGAAGAAATAAGCTCGAGCTGAATACTCGGGGCAAGAGTCCACTACCTTCAGCTTATCCATGAGCCATACCTGGGAAGGGATGAAAAATAAGAGAGATTAAAGAATAGAGAGATGTGCGTTGAGAAAAAAGTAAGGAAAAGGCTTTAAGAGAAAAATAGAGCATGATGCTGAGTGACGTGAGAAACACATATAAGAAAGGGTGGGAAATAATACCTGAAGCAGTAGTGGACTCCCTGCAATCCTGGTGGTCTCTTACCGATGAAAAGCATCTAAGCCCATCAGGGTCTCAGCCAGGGCTAAACCGATACAGCTTTTACCCTCTTTCAGACATTGGGCCACTTCGATCAACTGAATGCTGGTTCTGCCATAACTAGAGGCAAGAAGGAAATGTGCAAGAATACATAAACAGAGGGCATGTTGTCGAAAATTTTGCCAAAGAAGGTCTCATTTATCACCGATGTCAGAAAATCGATGAATCAAGCTAGGCATGTCTAGCTCTTCGTCATGGGCCAAAGACCGAACTCTGTGTAGAGTGAGCCCACACATCCGTCCCAAAGCTTGGGCGTGGCCAAAATGGGGCTGAGGCATGATTTCCTCATCGCGCCGGGTTTCCATCAATGCGTGAAATTCTTCAAGAGTCGGTCACATTTCCTGTGTTTCGAAGCGAAATACATGCGTAATTGGGTCCCAGCATCGGGTCGCAGCATGAAGGAGCAGAAAGCAAAGTGGAGTATGGCTTAACGAAAAAAGTGCGTTTATGCTGAAACCTTAGAAATTTATCTTTTCCGTGCCGTCTAAAGTGGCTATCCAATCCGTAAGCTTCTCGGCAAGAAATGTCTCTATTTGTGGATGAAACAACAACTAAAATGAGGTTCTGGAGAAGAAATCACGAATGAGGACCTTTTGTAGAAGATAGGGCTGTGAGTGGAGGCCAACTATCAGCTTTTTGGTGGTTCTGCCCATTAGTGGCGGCAGGCCACTAATGGTGGCCGGCCGTCCACTTGTGGGTTATGCAGTTTTCATAGCTTGATTTTGTCTTGATCTTTGTGTTTTGAGGTCTTGTTTTGAGTGTTTTGGTTTTAGCAAGTGTGCATAGCTGTGTTTGAGTTGTTTTTGCTTTACTTATCGAGTTGTATTTCGTATTTTGGTCGTCGGTTGTCTCATTACCCAGTTAAGAACATCGTGCCAATACAAGTGTTCATTTTCAATTCCAAGTTCCCTTTTCATTTTCTACAAATATGGTGCTCATGACGCAAAAACAAAAACACTTTTCATAAAAACAGCGGGGTTTTATTTCGATCATGGTTTTTACAAAAAGGAGTACAAGTTTCAAAAGCAAAAGTAAAACCTATCTGAAGCTATACATGTGCTAAGCTACCAAACAAAAAAAACTAAGCAAAAAGTACAAAAATCGGCGCCAGTCATCTCAAGCTCGAGAGGCCCTCTTCGTTCTCTTCCTCGGAGGGGACTCAGGGGCACTGTATATCAGCACCACTATTAGAATCAGACTCTGAGCCAGAGCTGGTCTTATCATCTCTACTCCCTGCCTCAGCTAGTCTCGGCGTCATCTCCGCTCCTAGACCCCGAGCCAGCATCATCACCCCCGCTCTCAGACAACTCAGAATGTTAACTCGCTGCCTCCTTGGAGTCGTTGGTCTCGGCAACATCATCACTTAAAACAGGCTCTGAGGGACTACTCCAGCCTCAGGTACCACTATCCCTTCTTCGATCGTGGCATACATCTCGGCCACGTGATGGGCCTATCTCTCTCTCCTCCCTACTACTGGAGGAGGTGCTGCCGCTGCCATTGGTGCCCTGGGTGTAGATGAAATCTGAAAAAATAGTTGTCAACATATTAGCTATAGTGTGTGTATCATATACAGGTATAGTATGCAGAATGAGCGTCATGAAGAAACCAGATACAGTATGAGTACAGTGTGCCAATGCAATGTATCAGTGTAGTTTGGGAAAGACTACAATAGAAATGCCAATGTATCAGTGGGAATATGATAGTGTGGTATACAACAGAGTTAATAGTGAAATGTATGCTGAAATAGAGGAAACTACCTGAATACCACGGAGACCAAGCAGTATCTCTCTGCTCTGCACCATGCCAATCAGAGAAGCAACTAGCTCGATGAGGCTTTTTGTATACTCCGTGGGATGCCTGCAAGTGCATTTGAATAATTAATAGCTAGAATAATCAATATTTGAAATGAAAAATGTGGGGTGCACATCGTAAAGTGTGGTCCATACCTGAGGTGCACCTCGAGCTCTAACATACCCGTGCCCTGTCTCTGCCGGCTCAATCAAAATTTGGTAAGCTGTCCCAGTTGGCCTCTAATATGTAAGCACAGTGGGAATCTCCGCTAATCAGTAATCTGCCCAACGGGAGAGACCCTTCTAGTATTGGCGCCGGTCTCCTGAGTAGCCTCACCTTCCATGGGAGCACCTGCTGCCTCGTCCGCACGAACGCCTGTCAAGAGGGACATGAGATGAGTCTGAATGAAAGCCGTGTAGTTGCCCTCCGCTCTGAAGAAATCAGCATCTAGGCCTACCATGAACTGGATAATCGCTTCAACTGGAAGGCTATCTGCTGTCCTCATAGACGTTGGGGGTGGCATAGAAACAATCGGATCGGGGGTGCCTACGGTCTGGTGTATAAACTGCTCACTCAAAAACCAAGCCCGGCAGACTGGGCCCTCCAGTAAAATCTGAAATTAGGATATGGCCCAAGCCCCGGCGTACTGGTCCCTCGCACCAGCCAGCATCGTTGCCCATGGCAATCACATAATCTGTAAAATAGAGGATGTATAGATTGTTAGTTACCGTTAATTGTCGAAATATGAATCAGAATAATAATAAAGCAAAAAGGACTGTGAGTTTCAGGTTACCTCGTCGGCAGCCACCGTGTTGAAGTATCGACGGAAGAAGGTGAAGGTCGTACCATCACGACTCTAGTGTCGGTACCGGCCGTTGTACTGTCTTGAGTACGACACTATGGGGGGATCTCATCTATCGGCTTTAGAGCCAGAGCCGAAAAGGAGGCATAAACCCACAACTGTAAGAAAGAGAGCCGCAGTGTTATCAATAATGCATGGACAGATATGCATGAACAGATATAAAAGTAGAAAGTGCAAAGTAGAAAGCACAATGAATGAACAAATATAAAGCAGAAAACGCAAAGCAGAAAGCATAATGCATGAACAGATATAAAGCAGAAAGTTCAAAGAAGAAAACACAAGTTATGAACAGATGTGAGAACAGAAAGTACAAAAGTAGAAAGGTGTGGTGCATACCTCTCAGGATCTCAAATAGCCTCTGACCCACTCTCTCCTCATGCGGGAAGTAGAACTTATGTAGCCATAGAGGGTGACAAGGCCAGCTCTACCCTAGTCATAGAACCGAACTTGAGGGAATGTCACTAAGGCGCTCAGTAAATATAAATCCATGGTGTTCCACATGTTCGCGAACAAGGTGGTACCGAGGAAGAACATCAAGAAGTCCCGGGCATATTACTCCATCTCCTTCGATGTCTCGGGCTTGCTCCCGCAAAAGCGCTCGGCGAATCAGCTGTACCTCACCATTGCTAGTCTATATAGAAGTGGGTGCGCTCCGAGAAAGTGGATCCAAGCTGCCTCCCATTCGTCCATGTCTATGTCGAAGGGGATTGGATCATCCCATACTTCTAAGCCTGTGAGCATAGTGAAGTCGTAGGGAGTCATCGTCTTCTCCCCAGCGGAAGAAAGGTGGAAAGAGTTGGTGGTGTCCCACCACCTCTCTTATGTGTCATGAAAGTCCAGCTTATTATATGTCGTGAAAGTTCGGAGCAAAATAGGTCGAAGTCGGCCTCGTCGACAAGGTCACAGACCTCGGGGGGAGCTCATCGTACTAGTCTCTCGCTGTCGTCGCCCCATACCCCCTGTAAGAGCGAGAGTCCCTCTGTGGCAAAGAAAAGTGAAGTAGATGAAAGATAGTGATAAAAGAGCATTTAGATAAAAGGCAATGCAACAGTTAAAGGAAAGACAAAAAATATGAAAATAGAGTTCGTACCTCGGTAGCGTTGAAGGAGAGATGGGAATCCGGCTCCCTCAGCAGAAGATCCTCTGGCACGCCACCAATGAAATCGCTAAAACACCTGATGCCTCCAAGCAGCAGTATGTGTGTACGAGGATGATAAGTTATGGGATCAAAGGGGCGTACCCTCAATGGTAATGGCTCCGGTTTGAGCTTTAGAGCGAACTTCACCTCAAGATCAGCTGTGATACCCTCCGTCGCTTTACCGGCCTGGCGATCACCGGCTCCTCAAGCTCAGCAGGGGGTGATAGTGGTGGTGGAACCTCGGGAGGAGCACTGTCATGAGAAATATCATCCGCCATTTGGAAAGTGGGTGAAAAATGGGTGAAAAATGGAGAAAAGAGGGAAAACTTGGAACAAGTCAACCCTAGGTGAGAGAAAATGGAAGAAAAAGTCAAAACCCAGGAAAATTCACAAAACTCGAGAGAAACTTGAGGAGAACAAGCCTAAAGTGGTGAAAACTCAAGAAAAGCGACGAAATTAAAACCTGATCGGTTCAAAGTGTAGAGAATCAAGAGGGTTTAATAAAGTTTGCATGGGGCATTGGAAAGCACATATAAAGCACAGATCTAGAGAGAGGAGGCACCTAGAGAAAGAGGGAAGGTGATTGCGGATGTGTGGGTGTGTGAAAAGTGAGGTGTGGATGTGTGTTTATAAAGACCCAAAGCAAAATGGCAATTTTGCCCCACGGGTGGCCGGCGTCTTTCCCTTGTGGTCGACAGGTGGCCGGTGGTCCTCATCTGTGGCCTGGTTCTGTTTTATGCCTCTGTTCCCCAAACAGTGTATGAGAGGTTCTCTTTTGGATCCAGATTGATTCTAAGGGAGCTCGGAACTGCGTTTCGATGCGTGAGTGTGCCCCACTTACCAATATGAAGAAGATGTATCCTTTTTAAGCATGTTGCAAAGCCTCCGAGGGGTAAATCGGACTGAATATTGTTTTTATTCATTCTGTCAAATTACGTATTTGTTCTCTTCTATTGCATAGAATATGCATTTTCACATATACTTATGTTACATGCGTGTCCTGCATCATTCATGTTTCATGCATAGAATATGCTTTTAGTTTTGCATAGAACGTGTATCTTCTTTCTCGCATAAAACATGCTTTCAATTAACATCATGCGTAGGTTCTCTATCTTGTATGGAATATGCGTTGTCACTGTATTAATTTGTAATCTTGTTCACTTTGTGTATTTATCGCACTTGTTCACTCTGTACATTTATCGCATTTGTTCACTTTGTGCATCTATCGCACTTGTTCACTTTGTGCATCTATTGCACTTTTTCACTTTATGCATCTATCGCACTTGCTCACTTTGTGCATCTATCATATACTTTCACTGCATTGTGTATTTATTGTACAGTCTCGTACCTTTTTTCTGTATCTCAGGACGCGTGAAGCGTAGCCCTGGACGGGTTTTATCTCAGGACGCGTGAAATGTAGCCCCGAGCGGTTTTTCTCATCTCCTCATGATTTCAGCATGATTAGAGTATCTTAGGACTCGTGAAGCGCGGCCTTGGGTGGGTTTTATCTCAGGACGCGTGAAACACAACCCCGAATAATTTTTCTCCTCTCCTCACGATTTCAACGTGATTAGAGTATCTCAGGACACATGAAGCGTGGCCTTGGGCGAGTTTTATCTCAAGACGCATGAAGCGCGACCCTGGGTGGGTTTTATCTTGGGACGCGTAAAACACGACCCTGAGCAGTTTTTCTCCTCTCCTCTTGTTTTCAGCGTGATTAGAGTATCTCAGGACGCGTGAAACGCAACCTTGAGCGGTTTTCCTTTTATCTTAGGAAACATGAAACGCGACCTTAGGCGGTTTTGCTTTTATCTTGGGACATGTGAAATGCGATCCCGAGCGATTTTCGTTTCTCAGTTTCTTAGAACGCGTGAAATGCGACCATGAGCAGTGTTTTCTTTCCTCGTGTCAAGTTTTGGCGTGGTTAGAGTGTGTTTTAGATCTTTTTGCATGGAACCTGTGTTGGTTTTAAGCTTGAAGCTGCTAATTCATATCTTGTTATTGCTTATTGCATTAGCTTGCATAATCATGAGTTTTCAAAATAGCTGGCTTCGCTAAGCGTGTGAGTCCAGCTTTCAAAGTTTTTTTTCATGAATATCGTTTGCATCTTGCCCCAGAACTACGTTGGTTTGATTCCTGGCAAAGGGATACGTTGGCAGCTTGCGAGCGCAACCACTTAATTTATGTCTTGATTGTTTACCCAAGTCTTACGGCCTTGTCAAAATGGGTCGTCTTCGGGTTTTGACATTTACTCACGTTATTTCATGACTTCAAGTTCTGTCAAAGAGGGGCAACTGTAGACACCTCATTTCCCACCGCTTGTGCACCTAATGATGAATTTGTACATGCTTGTCAAGTGCTCGAAATCCTCAGTAGAATGTCGCAGCTTTGAGCCCTCAAACTCTACACACCTTTTGCCTTGTTTTGGACCAAAACAAGGCAGTTTTTCAAGCCTAAAAAACCCTGGGACTTGCAAGACCCCTTGTGTGGGCTGCCGGCCACCAATGTAGGCTGCCGGCCATTTGTGTATTTTTGTAAATATTTTGGTCAGCTATGCTAGCTATTTCCACAGATGTATGCACCTATCTACACGTGTATGTATGGATATTTCTAAGGGATTTTCATGTTTTTCTATATAGAGGGCCTCCCCTTTCATTTTTGAGGGTTGGAAATTTTGGAGCAAAAATTATCTCTCTCTCTCTACAATTCCCTCTCTCTCTTGTAAATTCTTAAGCTTTTGCATATACACTCTAAACCAAATCTTGTGATATTGGAGCAGAGGTACTTTTGAGCTTAGTTTGAGCTCTTGAGGGTGTGTAAGTGTTGATTTGTGACTTAGAAAGGGTTCTCCTCTTCAAGAGGTATAATTCTTGGCTTATTTCTTTGCTTTATTTGCTATTTTGCCTACTATTTTTGGATTGTTTTTGGGTTGTTTATACTCTGTATTTTTGGACTGAAACTTGTGGTTTAAAGCCATTAGGGGTGGAGGGGTGGATCACCCTTCTTTATACCTCATTTCTTAGGCATTTACCCTTGTTTTTCCCACTTCTTTGTCAATTTTTTTTGAGCTTCTTAATACTAAATCTCAGAGCTTTTTCAATGGCTAAAAACATGTTTTGAAGTCCTAAAAATGGAGAGGGTAGCCTCCTTTCCTTGTGCTTATTTGCTAGCTTAATTCGCTTCATGTTGTAGCTTATTGTTTTAGCTATTTTTGTCTTAATTCCAACATGTTTTAGGACTGTTTTAACACTGTTTTTAGTTGTTCATTGCATTTGAGCCTTGTATTGCATGTTTGTAGTGTAATTGTTCTCGTAGGCTTGATGGTTTAGGCTTTAGCCACTAACCTATTTGAGTTGATAGTGTTTATTTCTTGCTTTCCATACTTGTGATCACCTTTAATCACCTCTGCAACCTTCCTCATTTCTTGGCTTTTTCTTTTCTTTGAAAGTTGTTTCAAGCTACTTGTTTGTTTAAGCATGAGATTGAGGTATTGTGCTTAATGGTTTAATCTCGTTAGAGGTTCATTACCAACAGCATGACACTTCTCTCATGACTAAAGCAACTCTTGGTTTGGTACTCCTTTCCATTAGAGGACTTAAAGCTCACTTTTGGACTTAATTGACTAAGGAATGGTTGGTAATAAAAATGGAGTAATAAAATAAGGGCTAAAAATGGTGCAAGATAATAAGTGATTGGTGTTCAATCGGACGTTAATTGAACACATGGAAACTTGAGGCACTTCATACTTGCTAGTGATGAAATGGTTCAAGTTTCCAAGGTCAACCACTTCCCTTGATCAATCCATGATAGGGAGGGGGTTTGAGAGTCTTTCATGTTGCATTTATTGAAATTGTACCCCTTGGTTCATAGGCCATCATGCAATGAAATTGTATCGATTGATGGCTTGTAAATTGAGCTTGCCACTCCTTTGAGCTGTTTGATGATAAGGAGGGGCAAGGTGTACAAACATACCTTAAGAATACCCTATTTTGTGCTCTATATGCTTTCTGTTACAGTAGGGGGAACTAGGCTTTTGTGGTCGGCATGCCATTTTTTCTGGATGGCAGACTACCTTTTGTGGCCAGTCAGCCACTACTTCTGGCCTGCCGACCACTTTTGTCAAATTGAGCAGTAACTTTTTGGAACATAACAGAGCAGAGGATGAGGTGAAAAGATGTTCTACTGTGCAACAGAAGCATTCTGGCAGCAGAACAGTGGGTTTTTCGGGGTGAAAATCTGCGTATGCATGAGCATTCCTCGCTTCCCGGGGTTGTTTTAGCTTAGTTGCTTTTTGTATTCACATTGTAATTAATTAGTTAATTCTAATTTGTAATTAATTAATTAGTGTAATTAATTAGTTAGTTCCATAGAATAGTTAATTAATTATTGGTTTTGTAATAAATAGTTAGCATAGTTAGTTTATTCGGTGTTGTAATAATTAGCTAGTGTAGTTAGTTTATTCCATTCATTTTGTAATAGTTAGTTAATTAGCTTAGCTAGTTAGTTTATTCGGACCCCCCTACGCGAGGGCACAATTGTAATAATGTGTATGTCTTCCAACTCTACGTCTTTCTCGCTTTTATTTACCTGCTTATGATGGTTAGTTTAGGGTATCATGTTTCGTTTAGCATCTCTCATGTCTTGTATCTATTGTCTTGTATGCATTGAAGCTCAACGCATCATTCTAACTTGCATTGCTAGTTAAAATTGCATTGTTAGTTAATACTTCTTTGAATACGTGCTTAGACCGCATGCTATCAAATTGATTCATATGCCATATTAGTAGCCGAGCCTAGTAATTACATATCGCATGCGTTACAGTAGTCATATGCATCACGCATTTTTCTAACTCTGTCATCTTTTTTGGCTTGGAGTACTAGTCGAGCTTTTATTCGCTTTAGCATATTGCATTGTATGTTAGTGTTGCCATGTCAAAGCATGTTCACCATGAGGCTAAGGGCTTAAGTGATAAACTATTTGAATGCCTGTGGATGAAGGATAGTTGCTTAAATTGGGATAGTTTAATTAATGTACATTTGAGCCCACTTTTTCAGGTGGCACATTCATAAGCCCTTTTCAAAAACAAACATGAAATCAAATGTTCCAATTTTGGCAAATTAGTCTATACTTGTGTGCGCATCACATAGTAACAATAGCCTAATAACCAGAACAAGAGCATATAATATAAATAAGATTCACATCATGATTAGTAGAGGCCGGTCTTTGATCGGGTGAGCGGGGGTGCTCAATTCATGACATTCCCCTCTCGTACCTAAGTTCTCGAGCTGAGACAATCTTAGTGATGACGGACACGTGGCCTTTGGCACGAGTCATGGGTTTCCTAAATTTTTTCAAAATATTTAGGTGGTGACTCTGTATTTGACAAAGTAGTCCATTTATGGCATTTTGATTCAAAATTGATTTCTAAAAAGATTTGTCGGATTTGGACTCTTTGGTGTTTATTTATTTCACATTGCACTTATGGAATCAGATTCAGAACCACAGGAGTCCGATATTGTAGGGTTAGTCGTCTTTCAAAAGGAGCACGAAAAGTCGAGCTACACTAACATAAAGTGCTGATGTCACTCATTATAAATTATGAAATGCCAAAAATACTCTCACTCCTTTCTAATTCATCAATCTTCCACAGCCTCACTGCCTTTAAATTCATCTTCTACTCGTGTCATCACCAGTACCAACCCATTCACCATTACAGCACATTTGACAAAACGAGAAATATATATAAAGGTATATATATGAAAGATATTTGTGGATACATATATATATATATATATCAAACATATATATATTGTATATTGATTCAATTCTCCTTTTTTTATTCAATCAAACATATATATTACATAAATGTAAGATGCAACTAACCAAACCCACCACAAACCACCTTCACACCTCAAACCCACAAATCTGTTAAATAAAACTCACAGCCAACGCCTTAAACCCACTCGACCCATTTGTGTTTGATTTCAAAAATCAATTCTACAAAAAGAGAAGAGGTCTACTGCAAAGGTCAAAAAAATTGAGTAAAAAATCTTTTGTTATAGCCACGAGAAATAGAAGATGATGAAAAAAAAGGAAAATAAAAGAAAAGAAATAAAAAAGAGAATAAAATTTAGAAAGATGAGATCTAATTTACAAAGGGTTATGGGCCTTGAGAGAAAAAAAGAGAAAAACAAGTTGCAGTAGATGGAAGATTAGGAACCAACTCTGCCCCATAACTCATTATCAAGAAAAACAATCAATTCTGTTCTGTTCGGTTGCCCAAAAAATGCAAGAAAATAAACAATAAATAAAAATCCATTCCAGATCAACACCAATTGATACAAAGCAAAAAATTTGACATTCTTAAACCAAAATAACAAAACACCAAATCTGATAACTTATTATTTTCTCTTTAAACATTTTCCCAACAATCCATATACACAAATATATATATACAACAAAAAATTAAACATTAAAAGGAGCATTCTAGATCTACACCAAATTGATCTAAATCAAAATTTTCAACTTTCTTACACTAATTAAATTAGCAAAAAAAGACCCAAATATATATATATATATAGAGAGAGAGAGAGAGAGAAAGAGAGAAAGAGGGCCAAATATATATATATATATATAGAGAGAGAGAGAGAGAGTTGATGCCCTTGGATTTGGTGTTTCCATGATTCGAGCAAGGATTGTGTGGCCTAAGCTTTGATTGTTAGTGGGTAGCTGAGGTGCAAGAAGATCGTCTCCCTTTTCTCTTCATCATTTTCTTTTCCTAATCGCGACCCAAATTGTAACCAACCGCCACAAACCATATTGTGACCCAATGTTGCTGTCATTACCGCCTACCACCACTATTAAAACCATTGATCTAGGTTAGGGTTTCGAAAGAAGAAGAAGATGAAGAAGAGAGGAAAAACAGACGGCGAACGACGAAGGATAAGGAGTGGAAGAAGAAGAATAAAAGGAGGAAGTGGAAAGACGGAGGTGGTGTATAAAAAATGATAGACAGCGGAAAGGAGTAGAGAAATAAGATGCCCAAACAGCGAAGAGCGACTTCTCTCTCTCTCTCTCTCTCGTGTTTAATCTAATGAGAGAGAACAAAAAAAGAAGAAGTCAAATATGGTAGAGAGAGGGTTAACAATTAAAGGGTATTTTCGTATTTTTGAGCTCAAATAAAAGGATAATATGTCAGACAATTAAATGGCATGTTGTATATTAAAGTAACGTCGTTTGTGCAAAATTGACGAATTAAGAGAATCTTGATATTATCAGTTAAAGTATGAGAGGTTTTTATAATTATTGAAACCATAGGGGAGGCATTGTATTTATCAGAAACCTTAGGGGAGGTAAGTGTAATTTGCCCGTCTTTTTTTTTTTTTTTTTTTTTTTAAATATACAAAGTCTAAAAATATAACATCATTTTTTTAGGGATGTTGACAGATCGGGTTGGGTTGAGTGACCTCTCATCTGCTATCTATCCAAATTTAAACGGATTGAAAAAAATACATCTACATTTATCTACTTAAACCATTAAAATCGTCTATTCTGTAATAGATTAGTTTAGACCATTCAATTTAAACGAGTTGAATGGATGCTTGTCCAACCCTAATTGGAGCAAAATCATTCTACTATATGACAACCTTTTTTCTCGAAATTATGTCTTTAAAGAAAATATTTGGGCAAATTACCAAGAAGTCTTCTTTGAAAAATGTGTAGTCTATTTAGTACCACAGCCTTTTGTTTATACTCAAAAGTCCTATAACGTTTTTCTTTTTCTCTGTCTTTCTTCTTCTCTACCTCTTTTGCTCTTTGTGATTTCCGACGATCGTTGATGGGCAACCATATCTTGCTTCTTCTCTTTCTCTTTCTGATATATAGTCACGAGTAACCAGCGACAACCATCAATTGGGGTTCACCGACAACCATCGACCGCCGACTTCTCACTTCACCATCACCGACAGTAAAGAAAATATGTTTCCAACAAAGAAGTTGAGTAGATCTACTCAGATCTGATGTACTACATCAGATCTGAGTAGATCTACATCAGATTTGGTTAGATCTAAACAAAAAATAGTTGCTAGAGTACAATCCTCTCTCTATATTTGGCTCTCTCCTTCGATTTTTTAATCTTTCTACATTTTCTCTATTATATACTTCTTTTTTTCTGTTTTAATGGAGAAAATTTTTAAATTCTGAACAAGTTGGTTTCGAGTTTTAGTTATAGGCGGTGAAAACTATAAAATTTTGTATTTTTTTTTTGTGCTGGAATAAATCATGGTTTAAAATTGTAAAATTTTACAGTTTCATAACATTTTTTAGAACAGTAAAATTTTACAATTTCATAATATGTTTTTCAGTTTGATTAATAAGGATAAATGCTTAATGGTTTTTTGCTTTGAAACTGTAACATTTTATAGTTTCAAAGCTTGCTTTTCAGTTTAATCAATATTGGAGATTATTTGCTTAAACTCTATAAAAATTGAAAAATAACATATGTTTTTTTTTTCCTATTATTGCTGTTTTTTGTCGTTACATTTTTTTCTTTTAGTTTATCAATATTTAACACATTTTGCTATTTTTTTTGCTTTAATTTCTCAATTTATTCTTTTTTTTAAATCAATATTCTGGACAATCCAGTGAGTCTCCAATGATATTCTTAACGTCCAGCAAACATTCTGGACATTCCGACGACTTCCATTGACGTTCAAAACATTTCGGTGAACTTCCAACAATACTTTAGTGATTTCTCGATGACATTGAACATTCTGTTGAGTCTTCGGTGACCGTCTGACGGAAGTCCGACGGTAGTGAGATGGAACAACGTTTGTAGATTTTTTTTTAAAAAGAATTTTTTGGTAACAATTAAAAATATATAAGACTAATTGGTACAAATGTTTTATTTTGAGATTAGATAATTTTGAACTTTGTATAGGAAACTTATTGGTAAGTTCCCTAATATTTTACATGGGTGCATTGTCATAATTTAAGGTGGATAAAAGGGCAATGTGTAAATTTTGATAATTTGATGCTTCAATTAGACAAATATTAATTTATGGACTTTTAATAAAATAAAAAAGTGCAAAATTTAGGAAAGAAAAATGCTTCGAACCTCCACTGGAGGTCGACCTCCAGTGAGGTGACGCGTCATGATTGGACAAAAAAAAAAATTATTTTATTTTATTTTATTTTATTTTTTGAGTTTCAGCTAGGGGGGCTCGCCACCTCACTGGAGTGCGACCCCCATTGGGGGTCTGCTAGATAGTTATTTAGGAAATTCTAGCTTAATTTCCGATCTTTAAAAAAAAAAATAAAAAAAATAAAAAATAAAAAAAAAATTAACCAAGGTTCTGTTCAAAGATAACTTTCAAATTTAATTTTCTCGTACCTGTATTTTCTCGGAAAATCCAAGAAACATTTTCGTGGATGCTAGAAAAGAAAACTACAAATCATTCTGCTGTTCAAAGATCATCAACCAAGGTTCTAAAATGGCGAAGATTAAACAGCTACGAAAATGAACAAGAAAGAGACTCTTTACAGATCTCACTTTCGGTAACCTCGATGCCTCTCTCCATCTCTCTCTCTCTCTCTCTCTCTCTATCTAGAAATACATGTCAATATCTTCAATGAAGATCTCTACATTAAACTCGATAATCAGCAAGATCTAGAATTTCCTCATTTTCCTTCTCTTCTCTCTCTCTAAATACCTGGCGATCTTGAAATCACGAGCTTCAGATTCAACTTCCTCATCATGATCTGGAATTTTCTCATATGAAATCAAAGGCATTTGTGTCCGGAATCTCCAGATTTTGAGTTTCAGTCAGGTCTAGGGTTTTACAGGCTTTTCTACCATGGATTTGATTTAAGTTTTCATATTGTATTTATCAAATTCATTGCAATGTTGAAGCAATTTCTCAGTAAACTACCTCGAAAATCATCCAAACCTGACACCATTGAATCGCCAAGGAGGGGTTCGGGCAATAGTTCGTCCTCCAATAGTGGTGATGATGGTGGTGGTTTACAACGTACCACAAGTGGGACTATGGTTTCTATTCGATCGAACGCCACTAAACGAACCTCATCGGTGGTGTTCCCATCGAGTGTTGTCACTGGAATCGAGCCTCTATTAGCATTCAGAGATGTTCCTAGTTCAGAAAGATTGAATCTTTTTATCAGTAAGTTGAGTTTGTGCAATATGGTTTTTGATTTCACTGACCCAAGCAAGAGTACAACAGAGAAAGATCTTAAACGTGTAACTTTGATAGAGCTTGTTGATTTTGTAGCTTCGTGTCCACCGAAATTTACTGAATCGGCAATGGTAGCAATGTGTAAAATGTGTGAAAATAATTTGTTTAGGGTTTTCCCACCTAATTATCAGTCTAACTCGGGTGGCAGTGAGAATGATGATGATGAACCAATGTTCGATCCCGCTTGGCCACATTTACAGATTGTGTATGATTTACTGCTTCATTTTGTAACTTCGTCTTTGCTAGAAGCAAAGGTAGCAAAAAAGTATATAAATCATTCATTTATTTTGAGATTGCTTGACCTCTTTGATTCTGAGGATCCTAGAGAAAGAGAATGCTTGAAAACTATTCTGCATCGGATTTATGGGAAGTTCATGGTTCACAGACCTTTTATCAGGAAGAGTATCGGGAATGTCTTTTATCGCTTTATATTTGAAACGGAGCGGCATAATGGAATTGCTGAATTGTTGGAGATTTTTGGAAGTGTAATTAGTGGGTTTGCAGTACCTTTAAAGGAGGAACACAAGATCTTTTTGGGCAGGGCTTTGGTTCCTCTACATAAACCGAAATCTTTGGGGGTTTACTTCCAACAATTGTCATTCTGTGTTACACAGTTTATAGAGAAGGAGCCAAAATTGGCTCTCAATGTAATAAGGGGGTTGTTGAAATATTGGCCGATTACAAATACCCAAAAGGAGGTGATGTTACTCAGCGAATTAGAAGAGATTGTGGAAGGAATTAACATGGGGGAATTTCAAAAGGTCATGGTTCCATTATTCTGGAGAATTGGGTGTTGCATCAACAGTTCCCACTTCCAGGTATTTTTCATTTTTATCCTCCCGTATTTTCTTAACCCCTTGATCAAGTCAATGCTGCCCATTGCTTTATTTGGATGTATACTACATACCCATGAAATCTGCTGTGACTTGTTAAAATTTGTTAAGTTGGAGTTAGGATTGTTCAGTGATTTGGTTAAATGAGAATACATTGGCATGAAGTTTTTCCAATCAAGTAGTAAATGCAAATAGGAGAGCGAATCGTATAGGGACAGTGCAGATTGGTCTGAAGGATTCAGAGGACTGAAGGTTGGCAGAGGGGATTTTCCATACTTCATGTAGGATTTTAACTAGAATAGCCTGTTAATAGACATAGTTCTAAATCGCGGTATCGGGTAACGTAACGCTATCGATCGCGGAGTATCGGTATTGGTAGTATCGACCGGTACGTATCGGGTATCAATCGTCGCGACTGTGAAATTTCAAAAATCATTGGCATCCCTCTAAAACTCAATTTTATGCATTTTTTTTTTTGACTCTTTTAGCCTTAATTAATCACATTTTAATCAAAGTTTTGATATGTAAAGGCACTTTTGACTCATTTTCAACTAAATGATATGTATTTATTTTAGTCTCAAACTTTTATTTGGTACTAATACAATACTAACCTCGACCTCTCATCATAATGTTAGATAATTTTTCAAACAAAATGCTTAAATGGGAAAAATATGATTCAGAATTCGGTGCACATAATGTTGGACTCAGCAAAGAAACTAATCAACACATGGGAGACTAAAATAGAAAAAACACATGGGAGACTAAAATAGAAAAACAAAGTGGGATAGCAAATATAAAGGGTTGATGGGGGATCTGCAGAGCTTTGCTTCAATATATATAAATGCTCCTAATATATATATAAATATTTAAACAATCATAAATATATATTAAAATATATCCCATTCGCATCCAATACCATAATATAAATAAAAAAATAACCACAGAACAAACAGGAAAAAACAAAAAAAACAAAAAAAAAAAATTTTATAAATCGAACACAACAACTTAACAAGCAAAAGCATCACTTATTCAGCCAAAAGAAAAAACAGAACATGACAAATACAAACAGAGCGTGAGAGAAGTTCTCAGAGAACAAACCTTTGCTCAATTACAAACAGACTTAATCAACGTAAATTCACCCTATAGAGTCTTGTAGTAACAAATAGAACTTCTCTGACAAACCTTTGCTCAATAGGTGATCATAGGTGATCATATAAATTCACCTTTGATCATACAAACCTTTGTAATTGAGTCTATAGGTGATCATATAAATTCACCCACAGAACAAACCTTTTCTCAGAGAAGTTCTCCAAAGCCCATACAAACAGTCTCAAAACAGAGCAGTGTAGCTCTCAGAGAACAAACCTTCAACGAAGAAGTTTGAAATCGGTGAGAGAACAAACCTTTGCTCAATTATTTTTGTAGGTGCTTTGCTTCATTTTCAGCCGTACTGGACTGTATTGGAACTGTGTCGCTCACGTATCGGATTCAGGCCGATACGTAACGGGAATCAACCGCTACGGACGCGAAATTCATTCTCACCGGTATACCGGTGAGTATCCGATTCGGGACTCCAATTTTCCAGTACGAACCGGCCGGTACGGCACGTACCGGCCGATATTTAGAACCTTGTTAATAGTTGTTCCACAAAAGGGGTTAGGATTTGATGTATTGATCATGAATCATGATACAAAAGGATTTTTAAGAGGAAAAGTTATAATGAGAATTTGTAATCCAATTTATATTACTGGTTGGTGACCAAGTCACAATTCACGCCCCAAATCATAACCAAATTACATAAAATTAAAAAGTTACTGAAAGTCAAATTTGGAAACTATAATAAAAAAGAAAATTCTGATTAATGCTTCTAAATTTAATTTCAAACTAATAAAAACGTTATTTTGGAAAAATCACATCTGCATCACAAACTTAAGCAGGGGCTTTTCTTTTGTGCCCATTATATTCCTTCCCCACAAAAATAAGCAAAAGGGGAAGGCTAAGAACATCTCCAATCCTTTACCTTTTCTTTCATTAAATTTAAATTTGATAAAAAAGTGTTCAAAAATCATCTCCAATCCTTTCATCAAACATTCATCAAATCAAGGGAGAGTCATTTTTTTTGGGTCAAATTGAGAACCCATCAAATCATTTATGAAAATTTAAAAAGGTGAAGCATTGGAGATGTTTTTATTTTTTATTTTAATTTTTGTTTTTTTCCTCCATCAAATTTGATGAAAAGAGAAATTTGGCACGATAGGGAATTTTTTTTAAAAAACATTTTGATGAAAATTTGTTGAAATGATTAGAGTAGTTCATATCAAATCAAGCTTTTTACTCAAATTTGGAATCAAATTAAATGAAAAAATTGGTAAAGGATTGGAGATGCTCTTAGAGCATCTCCAACGGTGAACCAAAATTTTCACCAAATTTGAGTTAAAAAAAGCCAATTTTCTCAATCGGATATGGCTTGCTCCAATTGTGCATCAAAAGGGAAGGGTCAATGTCGCGTCGGTCAACCGGTAATGGCAAATTTTTTTTTTTGGAACCTTTTTTGACCGGCTTAAACCTACCTATTTGAAAGGAACCGGTCGACCGGTAGGTCAACCGGCCGGACAACCGGTTGGTTGACCGGTTGGCCCACCCCAACGGTAACGCACAGTGAAATGGTGAAATTTGGAGTCTGTTCTCACTTTGATGAATTTTTTGTTCCATTCTCATTTTGATACCAATTTGGTGAAACCATTGGAGCTCCAAAAAGTGACTTATTCACCAAATTTCAAATCTGATGCAAAGTTTGATGAACCGTTGG
The DNA here is from genome assembly GCF_055761805.1 of Camellia sinensis. Taxonomy (NCBI): domain Eukaryota; kingdom Viridiplantae; phylum Streptophyta; class Magnoliopsida; order Ericales; family Theaceae; genus Camellia; species Camellia sinensis. The sequence goes on along the minus strand of NC_138971.1, from coordinate 126,360,273 downwards.
AGATGGTCTAAGGGCTTCTACTTTGATATAACGGGACTTTACAAGTATTGATTTGAACACGACACAAGTAAATAAATATTGTGTTATTTTCATTTTTTTCATAAATGATGAGAGATAAAGATAAAGATAAAAAATCAGGTGGTTTTTATTCTTACCGTTAGCTCATCTAAGTCCCTGAGCCCAATGAGGCCTGGGAGTGTGCTCTCTCCAAGTCTGAGGTTCAATACTCACTAGCCTTAATAAGCTTCTTGGGGCCAGTCCATACAGGGTGTTTGTTTTGACTTTAAATAGGCCCTCGCAAGTGGGCGGTGAGATTGGTTTCACGGGATTAGTCGAGGTGCGCATAAACTACTCCGAACACCTTATTATAAAAAATAATAAAAAAAAAAAGAAAAAGAAAATTAGAAAGAAAAATTGGAGGGATCAGGAGACTATTCAAAATACAAAATTTTATTTATTTTCCAAGGCCTAATTCTTTGTTGTTATGAGGCTATTCTATAGGCTTTATTAAACCCTAGTAACAAATAATTACCATATAAAACTACCCTAATCAATTTGCTAATTACTTTAAACTCTATTGATTCATCCCTAACCCTAAAATCCAAAAAGTAAGGAAATATAGCAATATAATTAGTTATACTCCTGATCAATGTTCTGAAACTCGGACTGTTGAATAAACCAAAAAAATTATTGGATCAAGGGTCAGTGGTTCAACCGTCAGGTCAATCGGAATCAAATCGTGATGTCATAATTACATCATAATTATATTTATAGTTACGTATAAATGTAATTACATCATAAAATATAGCTATTAAAATTACAAATACATATATTATCAATTTATCTTTAATTCAAGATTTAAAATCTTATGCATTGTGTTTTTTTGTAGTAAGTAATTTTATTTTATTTTATTTTTAATAAAGTCATAAGCATAATAAATAATATAAATATCTATAATTATAGTAATAACATTGCCCAACTTAGTGGTAAGTTGTTGTGGTGCTTAAGACGCAAGTTCAAATCTTCATCACTACAACTTTTTAAGTGATGTGTGTGCCCTAGCAGGAACGCCCGGTTGACGTGAAGTGGTGGCGGTTCACATGAGCTACCGATTTAACCACGGTTGCAAGTGGTTTATCAAAAAAAAGGCCGATTTTTGGAACTATCCGGTTTTGATGGTTCATCTGAATTGGAACTTGGACCGGTCGACAATGCAACTGGTTGAACAAACCGGTCTGGTCCGGTTTCGAAACAATCTTCTTAATAGAATTCTAGTCACTTAATTGACTATCTTTATTTGAAAATCTCACATCAACTAGGCTGTATCATCCTTCTTTTGACAAATTTTCTATTAGAAACTATTCCTTTTTATAAGAATTAAGGACATCGCTATAAAATCACCCATTCCTTTCCTCTTTTCCTTCCGATCCAATCATATAAAAGGATGGATTTAGCAGCTTCTTGTCACAAAGGATTACCTTTTCCTTCTGGGGACGAGCTCCCCCTCCATACCAATATCTACTAGAATCCTCCAAACTAGCCATTTTTGTTGACCACATGTTGAAGATGAGAACGGAAGGCCAACATAACTCTACCTCACCCAGTGTAAAAACATGAGGATGAAAACAACCTCACCCTATCTCTCTTTGACTTCTTAAACTCTCATCTGATCTCTCTCTCTACTTCTCCCTCTGTAAATCCAAACTTTCACTCACACCAAAACCAAAAACCAGTAAGTGTGTTTGGTTTCAATTTTCTGGAAATTGAGTTTTTTGTTTTTCGTGTTTCTTTGTTTTTAGTGAATATTTTTAAAATTTTAAGCAATTTTTTTTACTTTTTTAGATGCACCTTACTTGGATGTATTTAAAAAGTAAAATATCTGTAAAAAAAATTTTAAAAAATCAATAAATACACAAAAATACGAAAAATGTACTGAATTCTCTTCTTTTTTTTTTCTTTGGTATTTTTTGGTATTTAGTGAATTTTCTAAAGATTTTTTTCATAAATATTATACTTTTTAAGTGTATTTATGTTAGATGTATCTAAAAATTTTAAAAATTGCTTAGAATATTAAGAAAATTCAACAAAAACAAAAAAATACGGAAAACAAAAAATTTCAATTTTTTGAAAAGTGAATCCTGAAAATCCAAACCAAACAAGCATTCTTCTCCATCTTCCCTTCTATATGTAAAATATTAATATTTGCATAAGGTAGATCAGATATTTGTATTTGAGTTGGTTTTTAGATCAACAATTGATAGCTAGGAAGATCAGTGGGTTTGGGTTTGTGATTTTTGTGGATGAGCAATTGATGAGGGACACCATGAATGGCCAGAATATTGATGTCAATGAGGGTCCAACAGAGGCAGCGGTGGTGGTACCGGGTGATGGCGGTGTTGCGGTGATGGGCATGACCATGGCTGTAGTATATAAAGTGCCAAATCTGAATATCTAAATATATAAAAATAAAGACCCAAAATATCTTATTCTAGGCTTGTGGAAGTGGATTTCGATTTGGGTTATGATTTTAGTGCTTGGGTTGTGATCAAGAAAATGTGTTTGCAGCCATGGCCAAAGAAGGCAGTGAAGGCGTAGAGAGAAGAAACTGGAAGAAGAGAGAGAAAGGAACTGGTGGAATTCTCTCAATTTCTCTTATATTTTTATCCAGTAAGTTGGATGCATGTTACTGTTAGATCTAAGTTTGGACACGTGGTTAATAGAAATAATGAGTCTGGAGGGGAGCCTCTCCCTTCCTTCTGTCACTCCTGCCGCATTCCTTCCATTTTCTCACCAATCTTTCCAAATGGAGAATTAGATCCTTTGTGTTACAAGGCTCTAGGCTTTATAAGCTCTTCCGGGTTTTGTGTGGAGGTGCTTTCATATTTCATGCATGCTTGCTGTGCTTCCCTCTAGTTTTTTGATGGAACCACTTTTAATGACATGAAAGATGATGGTGCAATGAGAAGATTTTTTGAATTTGGACTTGGAACTTTTTTAATGTTGTTCTTTACTGAAGCAGCTTATAAATGCAACAGCTTATTAATGTGATGGATCTGTTTGTGATCATGATATTGAGTCTTAATCAAGCTTGTCAATTTTGGATGTCATATCTACCGAATTTGTTGGTTCACATCCCTCTCAGTAGGTTATAGTATCATTTTGTGTTTGGCAGTTTTTTTTAATGATTATTTGAATAACCTTTGAGGGGACTGAAACTTTGTTAACATAGGTGGTAAATTTGACTAAATTGAATGACCTTTTATTTTGTTTCCAAATTTAATCATTTCAGGTAGCTGAAAGGGCGCTGTTCTTCTGGAATAATGACCAAATCGTGAACCTTATTGCGCATAATCGGCATGTTATCCTACCAATCATATTCCCAGCATTGGAAAGGAATATTCAGTGCCACTGGAACCAATCAGTGCTCAACTTATCTCTAAATGTGAGGAAGCTGTTCACAGAGATGGATGACGGGCTGGTCGTGGCCTGCCATGCCCATTTCAAGGAGGAACAAGCAAATCTAAGCGTGGCAGCAGAGAAGCGTAAGGAAACATGGGAGCAACTGGAGAATGCAGCCAGTCTCCAGCCAATAACCGGAAACACTGCTGTTCTGGTAACTCTTCTAGCAACCTCCATTACCTGCTAAGTGGCATTTTAGTCTGTGCTTGTTAAGGCTCCATTTTTTTTTTTTTTTTTTTGCATTTGTATTTGTATTTGTATTTGTATTTGTACCTTTTTAGTCTCTTTCTTTTGGGTGGTGAGATAACCACAAAAAATGTATGGATATATATATTTACATATATAGCTGTTTTCTGGGGAAGGTATGTTCATTTTTTGCGGGGGATAGTTTTTTGACAGCCTGTGTTCTAATTTGTTTGGCTCCATATATTTCATCAACATTAATGCTGTGTTTGGTTGGGGGATTTGGAGAGGGATTTGGAAAGGGAAATGGAAAAGGTAGGTGAAATGTGAATAAATCATGCTTATATTTCACATAGTTTCACACACCTTTTTCCTTTCCCTTTCCAAATCCCTCCCCAAATCCCTCAACGAAACACACCATAAGAGGAGTTTAATTTCCTTCCTCAGAAGTGTCATCAGAAGGGCCATGTAGTGGATTACTTAACTTGCATCTTTTGTCAGTTAGCTGTTGTTTTTGCAGCTCTGCCTATGTACGCGCATGTGTGCCCCTGCTAGGTGTCTGGGAACATCAGTCCTGAATGCCTAGGAATAATTGGTTTCCTTTATTAATTTGGTTGACAGGTTCTTTATTTTTTTGTTGTGTGTGTGTGGAAGTCAAGTTATGATAATAAAGAAGAAAATAAAATAATAAAAATCAATAAAAAAATGACCTAGTTTTTTCATTGTTGACTTGATAAAACACTCCATTTTGTGTTCGAGTACAGTGATTGTAAAACATAATACCATAAGACAGGACTAGTGTTATTAAAAGTTATAGCTGTCTATTCAATTTCTTATTTTTTTGATAGGTCACGGTGCTTCCTCATTTTGTTCATTCACTGGTTTTATCTCCTTTTTAATTCTATGCAGTTGCCTTCACCATGCTCTTTTAGTTTAGATCAAGCAGTGATGATGAAAATGGAGTGTCGGTAGTTCTTCATCATTAACTTCCCTTCCTTCTTTTTTTTGATAAGTAAGAATAACCTAATACATGTTACAACACCCAAAAACCTATAAGAAGCAAAACCAACAACCTAATGCATGCACAACTTACTGAAATGACTATGAAATTTAAAAATTAGTTGGAGAATTGGTTTAAGCCTCCCAAAAACCAACTGTGCAAGATAGATAAAGAGGAACTCCGAATCCTGTAAGAGGCTCCTCCACCCCTTCAAAGGTTATGTTGTTCTGCTCCTGCCAAATTGTCCACATGAGAGCAAGCGGGCACTAAACTCCATGCCTTCTTCCTTCTTTTCCCCACCCTAACAAGAGCAAAGGACCAAAACTCATAAGCCACCTCACAATGGATAAGACGGTGACTAATCGATTCCTCATGTTTCTTACATATGATGTACCAATTCACTTGGACCTGTCTCATCGTCCCCAAATTGTCAACAGTAAGTATCTTCCCATGAGCTCTAAGGAAAAAATGCTACTTTTGTTGGAGCTTTTGACTCCCAAACACCTCTCCACAGAAAGTCCCGACCCCTATTGCCTAACAACACCTTATAAAAGGATTTCACTTCAAATCTGCCACATCTAGATCCCATCCATCTCAACTCATCCTCTCAACCCTCTATACCACGAAAAGCATACAAGTGACTGGAGCTCCTCAAACTCACCACTCTTCTAACCACGAAGCTGCCTACGAAAAGTAATATCCCAAAAAATCTGCAACCCATTAAAAGTCCTATGCTTTGCAATCACCGCCCTTCTATTAACTGCAATCGAGCAAAGAGAAGGGAAGGCTACCTCAAGCTGCTCACCACACCATGGCTCCAAAATTGCACCACCCTATCACATGTACCTACCTCAAACCGAATGTGGTTTGAGAAAGCTTGCCAAAGTCCGACTCCATGAGCTATGTAGACCTCCAAAGAACAATCATCCCACATACATCCATATTTAACTTTAACAAGCTGCCTCCACAATCAGACTCACAAGTATATCTCCACAACTATTTAGCAAGGGGAGTCTGGTTAAAAATAGAGAGCCTACAAAATGCCCAAACCACCATTCCAGATAGGAGAGCAAAGAGTGTTCCGACCCACCAACTGATTACTTGAAATCCTTGCCAATGTCACACCACAAGAAATCCCTTTGTAACTTCTCAAGCCTCTTAACTACAGAAGCTGGAATAGTAAATAGAGACGTAAAGTAGCAAGTTAGAAAGAGCGCTCTTGATTAAAGTTACCGTATCATCTTTACACCAATACTGTCTCTTCCATCCTGCTAGTCTTCTTTGAAACCTCTCAACAATGGAAACCCAAATATGTTTCACTTTGAAAGACGCTCCGAAAGGCTAGCCCAAATAGGTAAACATGCAATCTCTCCCGCTTTGTACCCTAAGATAGTAGCTAGCTGCTCCACCTTATAGACTTCACCAACCGGGATCAATGAGGACTTCCCTATATTCACCTTCAACTCTGAATCTGACTCCAATCAAATGAGAACACATCTAAGGTAAAACAATTAACATCCACAAAAGATAATAGTATCATCTACAGATTCTACATTCAACAAATGGGACACAGCAAGGGGAGAATCATCGACTCTTCCCACAGCAAATGCTTCCAAAAAATCCCCCTATACTGCTCTCTCTATCATCCTGCTCAACACCTTCATTTCCAAAATGAAATTCAAGGGAGTTAAAGGGTCACCTTGACGCAAACCTCCATGAATCTGGAAAAAACTTTTTGAAGTGTCATTAAAACATGGACAGAAAGCCTTGCAGTAGAAATGCAATAACAAATCCAACTCCTCCACTTCTGTAATTTTAATTAGCTCCATTTTGATCATTAATTTTAAATTCTGTGTCAATTTTGGTTTTTTGAAGAAAAATAGTTATTAAATTGGTTAAGTAAGTTAATTCACTAAATTGAACAAGTTTACAAATTTACCTATTAAAACATAACATGTTCATATGCGCATTTTTTTTTTATCAAAAAACACTAACAATTGTAATCAATTGAAACAAATTGAGACAACATCATAAATTTAGGATCAAATTGAGTCAATTGAAATTATAGTAACTAAAATGATGAAAAGGCCAAAATATAGGAATTACCAGTATAATTCGCCAAAAAATTTAAAACTGATATCTCGGCTGAATTGACAAAAATATTATATTAAAATATTTTACGTGTTTATTATTTAAACATTAGAAGATAAGTAATTACTAATACACATTTTGTAATAAAGGTTAAGGAGGTATTTATGAAGCAATTTTCACCATTTCTCTTAAATTTTACAATTTTTTATAAAGCTTAAGTCTTGTGTGAATCCATCAATAAAAAAAATTTGACAAAAAAATTGATGTTAAATTTTTTCTCAACCCCAATTGACTAAATCGAACTAAACTGAACTACTTACAGCCAGACTTGAAATATTGCATTATGCATTGTCTTGTCATGACCTCTATTACGAACTCAATTGGATCGAATTAAATTGCTTACAGCCTAACTTGAAATATTATATTATGCGTTGTCTTGTCATGATCTCTATTACGAACTCAATCAAACTAAACTGAACTGAACTACTTACAGTTTGACTTGAAATATTACGTTATACATTGTCTTGTCATGACCTCTATTACGAACTCAACCTCTTCTTCAACTGTTAACCCCAAATAGTGATCTTCAAATATAAGCAGTTTGTATGAGTGAGTATACCCTTCTTTGTTTTGGACAATGGAACTTTGGGATGCACTATACTTGCAGATTGTTTCAATAAAGAAAGATTTCTAGTAAGTCCTATTTTCACCGCACAAAATTTACATTTTGTCCTATTGATTCATTATTTAACCCTCTTAAATTTTATCCTTAATTTGGTCTCCTTCGGTAACGCTCATGTTTCATGTTTTTAAAAAATGAAATTGATTTCAAAATTTTTAAGAACTTTAGAAACTAAGAAAATGTGTTTTCTATTGTTTTTAAAAACAAATTTCACTCCCTTTTCCATCGCCCCCACTAGCCACTATCAACTAGGTCTATTCCCTTGCATTTGACTGCCGAGTAGCTTCAATGCATTCTGCCACCCTCTAGTGGCCAGCTGATCACTCACATGACCTCTGGTGGCCCTGTGGCCACATGCAACACTCTGGCCACCAATTCGGGCAGTCATCTCCGTCCCATTTCATGGACTAAAGAGTTTATAAAAAAATTGATTTAATCATAATTGATTTGCTGGTGGATCAATAAAATAATAATCAGTGTGTTTAGTTTGAGTTTTTTGAATTAAATTTTTTGAAAATTAAGTTTTTTGATTTTTGTGTTTTTTTGTTTTTAATGAATATTTTTAAAATTTTAATTTTTTTTAACTTTTTAGATGCACCTTACTTAAATGTATCTAAAAAGTAAAAAATTTGTGAAAAATATTTTAAAAAATTAATAAATACATAAAAATACAAAAAATGTATTGAATTCTTGTATTTTTTTTTTTTTATATTTTGGGTATTTAGTGAATTTTTAAAAGGTTTTCTTCACAAATTTTTTACTTTTTAGATACATCTAAGTTAGGTATGTCTAAAAATTTAAAAAATTGCTTAAAATATTAAAAAAAAATTAGTAAAAACAAAACAATACAAAAAATAAGAAAGTAAAATTTTTTGAAAAGTGTTTTTTGAAAAGTGAAACCAAGCATAACAAATATTTTTTAAAAATTTGAATATAGTCTTCAAAAAGATAAATGTTACATAATACTAATTTAGTCAAAATATAATGGGCAAATTACCTACACCTCCCTTAAGGTTTAACTAAATTACAGATTCCTCCTTGAGGTTTCAGAAATTACATACCGTCCTCCGAAGTTTATATTCACATAACAATTTAACCCCTACTATTAACTAAACATTAAGAATGGTTAACTGACATCACCAAAATATAAATTGATGGACGATATTGCTCCTGCTGAAATCCCTTTGATAAATCAACAAAATTTACAAAAGAATTATGTTAGATGGAAAAAAAAAAATTAAATTTTTGAAACCATGTTTGATTTGTTGTTTAGAAAAAAAATTCAGAATTTAAAAAATAAAAAAATAAAAACTAATTTAATAAAAATAAATATGAAAAAATATATTTAATTTGTAAAAATTATTTCTAACCACTCAAGCGATAAAATTATATAAAAATAATAATTATTTTTTATTTTTTATTTCTTAACCAAATTAATTTTTAATTTTTTAAAAAAAAATTTTAAAAAAAATTTCTAAAAATCAAACCAAACATATTCTAAGAATTTTTTGACAAGCCATTTCTTGTGTTTTTAATTTATTTAATTATTTGTAAATTTATGATATTTTCACCATGCGACATTACAAAATATAAGAGTTTTAGAAACTAATTTTGTTTTTAATTTCTAAAAGTGAAAATTTTGTTGCAAAAGACATTTAGGGACTAATTTCTATCGTTGTGAGGATAAGGTCGCCCCGAAAAGTAAAAAATAAGGCTTTTTAGCGATAAAATTTCGAAAATATCAATAATAAATAGACTTTTAGGAACAAAATAATTTGGTCTCAAAATGGTTGAGATAAAAAATTTGATACCAAAAAGATAATAATTAATCACTAATGTTCAATTTTCATTGCTAAAATATAATAACGAAATTTTTTGCAACAAAAATATTTGGTCCCCTAAAAATAATTTTTTCCCTAAATTTTGGTCTCTAAAATCTTAATTTTTTGTAATGTGATAAGTGTTTTTCCATTTTAATTTTACATTTCATAACTTTTTTAAAAATGATAATTTAGCTAAACCTCAGGGGAAATATGTAATTTAGCTAAATCATAAGGGGGTGTAGGTAATTTGCCCTTATTTTTCAAAAGGGCATTTTAGTCAATTTATGATATGTGTTAACTGCGTTAATTGTGATGGGACGAGATGTAAATTTTGAAACCTCAGGGGGTTTCGTTAAACCTCAAGGGAGGTGTAGGTAATTTGCCCAAATATGATTTGCATCTGCTTGCAAATTAGTATCTCCTGCAAAACCACATAAATTTTCTTTTATGTTTTTTACAAACTTAGCTAATATTGTATCAAGTGTGAGAAAATTTGCCAACAAAGCTGTTTTTTGAGTTTCTCAAAAAAAATGCAGAAAATATAAATGAAAACCTTGGAAAAAGAATAAAACTTTTTCAAAAAAGAAAAAATATATTCGGAAAAAGAAACCAACAAGTGTTTCAAAAAAGAAAACTTATAGATGTTACATTTGTAATGAAGAAGGTCACTATGCACCCGATTGCCCAAAAAGGAAAAAAGTGCAAAGAAAATTATCAAAATTCTTGAAGAATAAGATTTTGAATAATATATAGCAAAGAAATTTCTAATGAAGAAGAAATCTTCATGATGACTAACATAGATAGTCAACAAATATCTCAAGAAGCATATAGTATATTTCAAGAAAAATTACAAGCAATTTGACTTGGAGATATAATTGGAGAAGAAAAAACTTTTACAGAAGAAGAATTAGCAAAATTCAAAAAAATGCAAGAAGTTGTTGTGCCAGAAATCTACAAACTTTCAAAATTCAACTTCTTTTCAGCACGAGTGTTTGAACAATACAGTACCAACACTCAAGCAAAATGGTTAGAAAAAGGAAATATTGATATTTCTTTTTTTGATAAAAAAAAGGTTGCAAGACAAAAAAAGAAATATCTTGAGATTTAATATATTCATATTGGATTAATACATGTAACCGTAACAGCCTTATTCTGACAAGGGATAGATACTCTTCTTTTGGTGGTAATTTTTGATAAAAGATTTTTCAACCCAATGAAAGCAATCATTGGAGGAATTCAATTTAATTTGACAAATGGAGTAATTTGGTTTAATATTAGACCGAATTTTTTTATTTCCATAAATGATCCTAATCTTGAGGACACAGTCAGAATAAGAATTAAAACACAAAGATTAGGAATGAAATCGAATTTCCATGATTTGGTTATTCGTTGTGTTAGAATAGAGAGAGGAAACAATATGTATGGTATTCAATGAATTGATCATATACAATGGAAGGCCTGTATATATAGGTTGAGAAAGAGTATCCTATTAGAAATCTAATTATGAGAAAAAGTATCCTACAAGAAACCTAACTATGGCTATTCCCAAATATATCTAGCAAATCAATATCTAATATATCCAGGAATATATAACCATATATACATTAACATCCCCCCTCAAATTCAAGGAGGATAAACATCTTGAGTTTGGAAAGAGAAACTAAAATATAAAATAAAACTAAGTAAAATAAAAGACAAATAAATTGCAAAGTCTAAATGGGAGCGCAAGGGTGCTTGAGATATATCAGAGGTCGGAGCTAATGTTGGGAGATACTTTATGGTCATGCCGAACCGTTATAGGAATTGGCTGAAACTAATGCCGGGACAGGAGAGAGTTTATGGTCATGTCGGACCGGTGAAGGAACTGGCCAAAACTAATGCCAAGACAATTTAAAAGGGTCATGCCAGACCGTTGTAGAGATTTGGATGTTGAACCAGCAAGCGTGGCATACACATAACTTATGATGTGGTGCTGAACGATGATGAAAATAGATGACTGAATGCGCCAAGGGATGGCTTGGATGGTGCACAAGGAGCGGCTTAGGTAGTGTGCCAATGAGGTGGCTTAAAGAGTGCGCCACAGGGGGCGGCTTAGGTAATACACCAATGAGGCGACTTAGAGAGTGCGCCAAAGGAGGTGGCTAAGGTAGTGCGCCAAGAGGGAGGCTTGGATGTTGCGCAAGAGGGGGACGCTTGGGTTATGCACCAGAGAGGGTGGCTTAGGTGGTACGCCAAGGGATGACTTAGGGACATGCGCCAAGAGGGTGGCTTAGAGTGTGCGCCAAGGAGGCGACTTGGGTGGTTTGCATAGTGTATAACCATGCTCACTATGATATAGGTATAATATTCCCCCTTAAACTCAAATAGGTTTGAAAATAGAAACCTATTTGAGGTTAAAGCAGAGGGAAAGATAGAGTGGAGCAGAAACACACACTCAAAAAAAAAAAAAAAAAGAGGATTGCGAGTAAAAAAAAATATGACAGAGATATTTAGGGTAGGAATAGATTAACAGATAGAGGAAAAAATCACCACGAAGCGATATTAAAAGGAAAATATAACAACGGAATGGTTTGAGGTCCGGCGAGGTATTTAACCTAGCTTTGATACCATGTTAGAATAGAGAGAGGAAATAATATATATTGTATTCAATGAATTGATCCTATATAATAGAAGGCCTGTATATATAGATTGAGAAATAGTATCTTACTAGAAATCTAACAATGAGAAAAAGTATCCTATAAGAAACCTAACTATGGCTATTCTCAAATATATCTAGGAAATATATCTAGGAATATATACCATATATACATTAACACGTTGGAAAACAATTCAGAAATTGACCAAATTTCTTGAAACAAAAACAAGATCAAATGATAATAAAATCGTTGAAATCTTTGAACCAAGACCATTTGACACGGAAATCCAACCACGTCTAATGAATTGGAGGGATTTAAACATCCCTCGACAAAGGTTAATCCATGACCTAGTGGGACAAGGAGAATCGTCTAAAACAAAAAAATCCTGCACAAATACAAATGCAAGCATCAGGAAAAAAATTTATATATTCAAATTACAGTTCAGCTCATGTAAATGGAATGCCATATCGAAAGAAAAATGGACATTAATGAAACATCCAATTTTGGTTATTGGAATTGATGGCAACCATACTTTCATACAATTCAAGGCTAAAAATGTAGCTATTTGGTTAATTGATAGCAAGTTCATTATATAAAAAATTCTACGTTTTCCTTATATGCATGGAGATTTCCTTCTTGGAAATAATTTTATATAAAAATACCTTCCAATACAAATACAGGAAAAAGTCATTTCATTAAGCAAAAATAATGTCTTAATTCATATTTCATTGTTAGAACAACATAAATATATTTGTGATAAAGAGTTTGCTCCTGTGACGATCCCACCGCGTAAAATAATTAGCATTTAATTAATTAAGGAGATTTGAATTTTAATTGCCCATTATTCTAATTTAATCTGGATTTATGAAAATTATGGAGACTGATTTGTATATGATTCTATTAAGGACTTATTTGGAATTCGAAATTGAAAGCCTAAATGGCTCAAAAGAGTATAATTGGTGAATTGAATTATTTTAATTTCGAGTATTGGACCGTATGGGAGTTTAATTACATATTCGATTCAGATTTGTAAAATTAAGATTTGATTAAGTTATGAGAATTGGGAATTAAGGTTATTATGAATTAAATTTATTTATGAGGTACTCAATTGAGGTATTCAATTGAGAATGTGATTTATTGGCGAAGATTTTGAAGTTTAATCTGAAATTGAAGGCCTTAATAATGTGAGAAACTAAAATTGATCATGGAAATAAGTTTAATTTAATATTTGGAGCCTTTTGGGAGTTTGATTAAAAATTTGATTTAGAATGATAAATATAAATATAGTTAATTAGGCTCTATTGGGAGTCAAATTAGACGAATTAAATTATGTGAGATTTATGATTAGTTATAATTAATTTAATTATGTGCTAATTGAGATTTATTAAGACTAAAGTGTTGCTTAATTAAATTAATCTCAATCATAAATCAATTGTAGAATGGTCTAGAATTTAATAGTGGGTGTGGGGGTGGGTGTGGGTGTGGGTGTGGGTGTGGTGAAAAATTTTGGCGGGTGTGCTGAGAAATCTGTGGGTTTCTGTATGTGAGTGTTGTGTTGGAGGCTCAAGAGTGTGCGTGTACACGTGGTGTAGTGTAAAGAAGGCAAGTGTATTGTGAAGTGTGTTGTGCTAAGAGCTCCTAAGTCAAGATGTGCTGAACCTTGAGCTCATCTTGTCTTGTGTTAAGAAATCAACTCTAGAGAGAGAGAGAGAGAGAGAGAGAGAGAGAGAGAGAGAGAGTGAGTTCCAAAATTTGAAGAGAAGAAGAACTGTAGGAGAAGCTAAAGATTGGGCTAGAACTCTTCAAGCTAAAGATTCTAGGTAAGATTTTAGTCCTTAATTCTTGTAAAGGAATCATCTAAAGGTTGAATTCATGATGTAAGTGGGATTAATTACATGAAATTTGTTAGAAAATGTCAAGAAGATGATGAATAGTAAACTAAGTTCATATCCAAGGTTACATGTCTTGTGTTTCATCATTTTTGAGTTTGGTTTTGAAGGTCTTGCATATTAGAAAAATTCATGGCTCACATGTTAAATTTCATGTTTTGAAAATCAAGAAGAATTAGAATCCAATTGTATGTAATTTTACATATAATGAAAAAAAAAAGAATTAAGGTCAAGAACTAAGAAATTAATTTGGGAAATTTATCAAGTGAGTTTAATTTGTGTTATTTCTCATGAATTTGGACTTCATTTTTACATGCAACAATGAATTTTTAAAAGATTTTAAGAATTAATTTCATGTTTGGGTGTAAGAAGAATAAGTTTTGCTAAATTATAAATTCATGAACATTTTGAGCTTAGTTTTGAATTAAAGGGATTTTAATGTAAATGGTTTGATTTTGATCCTAATTTCACACATGCAAATACTTTTTTAAGAGTTTTATAACTTCAATTTCATAATTTAAAGGGCATAGAGAAGAGTTAGTGTACGGGGAGAAAATAATTCTCCTCGTATAATCCTGTTGACCAAGTCCACGCTCCTCCGTACGATGTCGCTTTATCCCCTGAAAACACAAACGTGAGCTAGCCGGCGGGTGTGTGCCGGAAACCTCTCCGATGCCTAAGTCAGTAAGCTTGACAAATAGACAAAGTTTTATGTTCTTAGAAAGAATTGTGTTCAATTACCTCCTCCAAGGTGATGCTTGTGAGCTTTTATAAGTTTCCCGTGGCACAATCCTAGTAGGACTTGTACTTCTCCATGCAGAGTCCTCCTAGGATTCATTCTCCTAAGGATAATGCTTATCCTTTTACACCCTCCCCCACTGCTTAAACCAAGTGGGATGGTTTTCTTTATGGCCAAACTTCCATTTGACCGAAGTAAAATTGGCTATACCGAGCCACAGAGGGCCGAACTATCCTTAGCTCGGTCTTCTCCTCTAACTCCTTACTTTGGCTGCCCCTGTTCAACCCATGGTGTGTTTGGACCGAAACAACGACTTTTGACCGGTATAACTCCAAGCTGTTCCAGACCGAAGTACATTTACAACCTCTCAACCGAAGTAACCTCATCTCTTTTGACCGTAGTAAGTCAACATCTCCTTAGAACCGGAGCAAATCTATCATCTTTGAACCGGAGTAACTTTATCACTTGTGAGCCGAAGTAATTTCACCTCCTTGGGCCGGAGTAACTTTGCCGGAGTAACCTTGCTCTCCTGGGCCGGAGTATCCTTTACGGCCTTTTTTACTCAGTCCTTCGCGTTTTGGGCCTCAAAGCCCAACTCGCAGCTCGGCCCAATTTTTCCCAAAAATTACCCTCTCAATTGCCCCTTAATTCCATCTGCGCATCATGATTGGGATTATCAGTCTACTGGCCGAGCTAGAGTTTATTAAGCCTTTCCAGCCGAGCTAAAAACCCTTTAGCCTCTCCAGCCGAGCTAAAAACCCTTTAGCCTCTCCAGCCGAGCGAAAGACCCTCAGGCTCTCCAACCGAGCTAATTTTACCTCGGGTATCACTATGTCCGGTCAAAACGTCTCTTCAATCACAGCGACTGTAACGCTTCCCATTCCAGTGACACGTGGCAAGCTCTGATAAGCTGTGACCAACTGTCATGCCGCCCTTCAGAAATTTTGTACTGTTCCCGCCTCTTTTTGCCGCCTTTTTCTCTCCCTTCTTTCACAAAACATCCTTTCTACTTCTTGAATCACTTACTCTACTGTTTTCATCTTCTTCTCTCTCTGGGCCTCTGCTTCTCCAGCCTCTGAGCCTCCTGAATCTGTGTTCTTCGTTGGTTCCGTTGCTCCTGCCCTCTGCTTCATCTTTTCCTGGTAAGCAATCCTTTTTCCTTTCCTTTGTTTTGCCTTCATATTCTGTTTTCCATGCTCTTCTTGCTTTTGCAAAACATTTTTCTTCCAGCTCTATTTTACTTTCGTACGTTTATGCAAAAACCAGTAGAACTCCATGTGTGTATGAACTGTTTATGTAGAAGACCACTTTTAGATCCAAAATCACATAGCAACCGAACTAGGATCCTGTTTGCCCCCAAATAGATAGATCTTTGTAGTCAATAACCGAACTCGTTTTAGCCGAAATAAGATCACCAAATTTTGAACATAGTAAACTAGGAACCTCGGTGGTCAACCGAACTAAGCTTTTGGGGCCAAGTCGGCTCTCTTGGTTCCTAAACCGAACTCAGAAAGCCGCCCCCAGAGGATTAATCGAAGTAACTCTATTCACACTGCAGCCGATTTAGGCCTTGGGGCTAAACCAGCTCTCTTAGTCTTTTAGACCGAACCCAGAAAGCTGCCCCTAGACGTTAAACCGGTCTACCGAGCAAACTGCTCAAACCGAGCTGCCAAACCTTTAGATGAACCGAGATAGAACCAGCTAATTTGAGGCCGAAGTAGGGCTCTTATACCTTGCTTTTAAATTGTAGCACGGTCCACTGATCAGTGCTTTAACCCCCTGTTTTTTACTTTGCAGACTTAGGTTACCCAGGCACTCCTGCGTGCGTTCAACCGAGCTACTGAGCACGATTTTTGCACCGATATAAATTATAAGTAAATTATACATCAGATAGGTAAGTATAGGTATCTAGTTGAGACCCCTGGTGGTATGGCCGAATTTAGGAAAGATTACCATATTCCTGAAGACGTTCATCTGAGCTTGGCTGAAAAAGATGTTATTCCGTGGGAAAAAGAAGGCTTCGTCCCTTTTACCCTTCAATCCATAATAGAAACCGGACTACGGTTTCCTGTCCAACCATTGATCTGTGAATTTCTTAGGCAGACTAGGTTATGCCCCACCCAACTGTCCACCAATACATACCGCATTATTATGGGAATAGCCGCACTGAACCACCAAACCGGACTAAATCTCAGCCTGGCCGAAATTTTCCATCAATACTCCATCGGCTCAAAAGATGCTGGGTGGGTCTATTACCTTAGGATTCGCCGCCGCCGAGAGAAGAGAGTTAAACACACACCGGACAAAGATCTTAATGACGATGATTTTTTCTGGGTCTCTGGGAACTTTGAGGATTTTCAAGCCCAAATTCCTGGTCGACCTATAAATTGGAAAAAGGGAGAGCCCGGTAATTTCACTTCGGTCTTCTTCCTTGTATGTTATTTCGGTTTTTTTAGTCTATTAGCCGAACTAACACTTCTCTTTTTGCAGATTTCGCCCACCTCCGTTCCCTTTATAGCTATCCCAACCTTGCGATTTTGCGAGCCGCACTACAGTGTAAAGAAAGGAGTTGGGCCAAACTTCTAAACTTTGAACCGACCTATCGATATAGCGGTCGTCGAAAGGCCCGAGTGACCGATTTCCTTCTAGAGGAAGCACCTGAACTGGACCCAAACTTGCCCGAAATACGACTTGTCCCATTAACAGCTGAAGAAGAGATGGCGAAGAAAAGCAGAGTGAGGGCCCTTCTGACCGCAACAACCAGGGCCGAAGTGCAACCATCCTTAGAAACGCAGCCTGCCGTTGTGGCCCTCCCTTCTCAGCAGCCTTCTTCATCTCGTCCTTCCAAACGTGCCCGATCTACATCGACCGAACAGAAACTTGTCGATGAGGTTGAATCCATCCCCCAAAGTCCTCAACCAGCCCTCCAACCGGAGCAAACTGACCGAGCTGAATCTCCGAAATGGGCTCCGCCGCTGACCTTCAACGACCGAGACATCAAAACTACTGACTCGGTTGTGGCTGAAAAAGATCACCAATTGGCCTTTAACCTGGCCAAAAGTGTGTGCCTCCCCAAGGACATGGAGCACCACTTAAAGCAATTAAACACCGAAATGAAGTCAATCTGGTCCGCATCGAAGTCCATGATCTTGGTAAGTAGCTCTGTCCGTTTCTTTTGTCTAATTTCCAACTTTTACTTCGGCTTAAGAGAACTCTTTCTTTTGTCAGGCCTTACAGAAGAACAACATTACTTACAAGAAAGTCCAAGAACTCAGAAAAGCCACAAGGCAGGCAATGGCTGAAGCCGAAACAAAAGCAGCCGAGCTAGAAGAAGCCGAAAAGAGAATGGCCGAACTACAAGCGGAGAACGGCCGTCTTGCCGATCTGGTTAGTTCGGCGGAGGCAGAAAGGCAGAAAGCGGCCATTGCTATGAAGGACAAATACCTGCGTGAGCTGGTAAAACTTGAAAGGAGAAAAGATACCGAAATAAGCCAACTAAAAAAGGGCGTGGAGGAGGCCGAAAAGGAGGGGTACAAGCAAGGTTACAAGAAGGCAGAAGACGCCTATGTCAAACAATGCGACGCCGCCAAGGAGCTGTTCTTCAAGTGCGGCTGGAGGGCGGCTGTGGAGAAGCTCGGTCATGATCAACAGACCGAGATCTTCGACCCTCCAGCTTACTTTATACCGAAGTCCCTTGCGGAGTATGCAGACGCCTTGCAACAAGAGTTTCTGGAGGACTCAGATTCTGATGACTCCTCTGCTTCCGAAGACATTCCGGTTGTTAGTGCAGACCCATCACTTCGGTTGGAGCCCATGGTAGAGGACCCACCTATTGAACAACCAAGTGACACCGTGGTTCCAACCGAAACCAACCCGGCGACCGAGCGTGATCTTCCCCTTGAAACCGGTTTTCAAGTTGATGGTGATGCGGCCTTTGACGCCGAAATACAAGAACTCTTTTCTTGACTTTGTACTTTTTCTTTTTCTTATTTTGTCTTTGTAACCGGGCTTCGGTCCTTGCTTTGTACTTATTTTGATCTTTAATGAAATGGAAATTTGCTTGAACTCTAACTTCGGTTTTGATATGTATGTCTGTACTTTGTAATGCCTTTTATTACTCCAACTTCTATTTCGGTTTTGGCTTTTTAAACTATGCTTACCAGCCAACCACTCCTTAGCCGATATAATCACTTCGGCTGAGGAGTACAAAGTGCTTAATCCAGTCAATCCAATTTCAGCCATACCCTTACTATGGCTGAAGGGTAACAGGTGTTGGTTTATTCCAGCCAACCACTCTTCAGCCCTCCACCGACTTCGGCTGAAGAGTAACAAGTGTTGGTTTATTCCAGCCAACCACTCTTCAGCCATGCACTTACTTCGGCTGAAGAGTAACGAGAGTTGGTTTATTCCAGCCAACCACCCTTCAGCCTTGCACTGACTTCGGCTGAAGAGTAACAAGTGTTGGTTTATTCCAGCCAACCACTCTTCAGCCATGCACTTACTTCGGCTGAAGAGTAACGAGAGTTGGTTTATTCCAGCCAACTACTCTTCAGCCTTGCACTTACTTCGGCTGAAGAGTAACAAGAGTTGGTTTATTCCAGCCAACCACTCTTCAGCCTTGCACTTACTTCGGCTAAAGAGTAACAAGTGTTGGTTTATTCCAGCCAACCACTCTTCAGCCATGCACTTACTTCGGCTGAAGAGTAACGAGTGTTGGTTTATTCCAGCCAACCACTCTTCAGCCATGCACTTACTTCGGCTGAAGAGTAACGAGAGTTGGTTTATTCCAGCCAACCACTCTTCAGCCTTGCACTTACTTCGGCTGAAGAGTAACAAGTGTTGGTTTATTCCAGCCAACCACTCTTCAGCCTTGCACTTACTTCGGCTGAAGAGTAACAGGTGTTGGTTTATTCCAGCCAACCACTCTTCAGCCATGCACTTACTTCGGCTGAAGAGTAACAAGAGTTGGTTTATTCCAGCTAACCACTCTTCAGCCTTGCACTTACTTCGGCTGAAGAGTAACAAGAGTTGGTTTATTCCAGCCAACCACTCTTCAGCCTTGCACTTACTTTGGCTGAAGAGTAACAAGAGTTGGTTTATTCCAGCCAACCACTCTTCAGCCTTGCACTTACTTCGGCTGAAGAGTAACAAGTGTTGGTTTATTCCAGCCAACCACTCTTCAGCCTTGCACTTACTTTGGCTGAAGAGTAACAGGTGTTGGTTTATTCCAGCCAACCACTCTTCAGCCATGCACTTACTTCGGCTGAAGAGTAACGAGAGTTGGTTTATTCCAGCCAACCACTCTTCAGCCTTGCACTTACTTCGGCTGAAGAGTAACAAGTGTTGGTTTATTCCAGCCAACCACTCTTCAGCCTTGCACTTACTTCGGCTGAAGAGTAACAGGTGTTGGTTTATTCCAGCTAACCACTCTTCAGCCATGCACTTACTTCGGCTGAAGAGTAACAAGAGTTGGTCTGGCGGATGGGTGGACATTGAGTTGGTGACTGATGAAGTTTGGATCAATACCTGGCATGTCGTAGGGCGTCCAGGCAAATACTTCGATATTAGAGGTCAAGAATTCCAGGACCTCTAATCTCTCAGTGCTGGACAACGATGAGCCAAGCAAGATGAACTTATCCGGGTTCTTCTCATCTATTTTTACCTCCACCAAGTCCTCCACCGCTTTCTGATCAGCCTCTTTGCCGACGTCCGCGAATAGTTCATTACTTTCTGGTTCTTCCACCGAATGAACGTATCCTTGGCCGCTCGGCTTCCATTCGCTGTGGCGAAGCATTGTTTTGACATGATCTGATCGCCATAGACTTCTTCAATTATGCCGGTGTCATTGGGGAACCGCATTACCTGATGGTATGATGACGCTACCGAACGCATGGCATGCAGCCATGTTCTGCCCAAGATGATGTTGTATGTGGAGGGGACCTTCAATACCCAGAACTCCACTTGTTTTGTTACACTCCCTGCTCTGACTGGAAGAATTATTTTGCCGACAGGCCACTCTGGCATGGAGTTGAATCCAATCAGGGGAGAAACTGCAGGCGCCAAGTCTTTGTCTTGCATCTTCAGTTGTTTAAATGTGTCGTAGTACATGTTCTCACATGAACTACCCTGGTCAATCAGAATCCGCTTGACGTCAAAATCTTTGACTCGGAGAGTGACAACCAGAGCATCATTGTGAGGACAGTATATTCGATCCAGGTCCTTATCCGAAAAAGACATGACGTTTGTTGCCTCTGTCTTCCCCTTCTTGATGGCAGGTTGGGCACTTAATACTTCCCTAAAGTGCTCAGCCTTCTTGATTGATCCTCTGAGCTCGCATACACGCTCAGGTTCAAAGACTCCATGTATTACATTGATGATGCCTTGTGGTGGGGCGTCGATCGGCATCCCATTGGGATGGTTATTATGATCTTGGAGGGCTGGTTGCGTCCCTCCTTCAATATATTTGTCCAAGTGGCCTGCTGCCACCAACTCTTCCAAGTGTGGTCTTAACGGTGTGCAATTCTCAGTTCGGTGCCCCTTTTCTTTGTGGAAGGTGCAACGTGATCTGTCGTCGTAATCTTTCTGAGCTTCCCCTAGCTTAGCTGGCCACTTGACGAAAGGCTCATCTTTTATTTCGCTCAGAATCCGATATATTGGTTTTTTGAACACCGTTGTTATGGCAGTGCGGATTCTCAACCATCTTTTGTCTGGGTTTTCTCCGTTATCTCGTCTGCCACGCCCGTTTTTATTCTGCCGATCTACTGTATTGACCTTTGCCGAGGTCTTTTTTTCTGGTACTGCGGTTGCACTAGATTTTGCTTTTGCACGTGCGCCATCCTCTTCTACCCTGATGTGCTGATGCACTCTTTCCATCAGGGCCTCCATGGTGAGGGGTGGCGTCATGGTAATCGAATCCCTTAGTTTGTTCCCTACTGGTAGGCCTCTTTTATATTGTGCAATGGCTAGATTGGTGGGGCAGTCTCCAATCTGGTTGAATGTCTCCCAGTAGCGACTGTTGTAGGATCTGAGGGTCTCTTTTTCACCCATGTCGATGGAGAGTAACTGGTCTATCTCCACCGGTGTTTTAGTGTTTGTTCGAAACCTCGTTACGAACGCTTCTGCCAGTTGAGCCCAGGAGGCTATGCTGCCTTATGGGAGTTTCTCGAACCAAGTCAAGCCCAAGTCGCCAAGGCTCGATGGGAAGAGTATACACATTAAGGCCTCGTTTCGTCTGTACACAGCCATGACTTGGCGAAAGTGGCTCAGGTGTGAATATGGGTCCGTCTTCCCTTCATATGTAGCGAATTTCGGCTGAAGGAAGCCTGATGGTAGGGGCGCGTTTTCGATTGCTGGAACCAACGGCGAAGTCTGTAGTCTTGCCAATGCTTTGTCTGTTGGTTCGTAGGCCGGTTGCGGTATTGGCATTCCAACCTCGACGCTTCCATGCGTCCGAGGAGCCAACCGTTATAAGGCCGAGACTCGGTGTGGATCCCTTGCCCTGCATCCTCCTTGCATCGTGCTTTTTCTTCGAGCACGGTTCGTAAGTCGGATGACCTGGGCAGCTCTGTTTGTCTAGATCTGGTTTGGTGTGAATGTGAAGGCCAATACGTGCTTCCTTCAGTGCATGATCTTTCGGATCTCGTCCTCTCAGACCTGGAGTGATGAGTCCTGGAAGATAAGGAATAAGTGTCGCCTGTCCTGAGGCTTCTGCTCCTTCCTTGGGAGGGTGTAGTATTCCTACTATGATTCTCTGAGTGGCGAGGGGGCGTCTTGTGCTTGCGCCCCTCTCCTGTCGCCACATCTTTAGTCTTCATCTGGCGTTTCAAAGCCTCCATGTCCGCCGCCATCTTGCGAATTAGTTCATCTTGCTCCTTCACGCGATCTTCCAGGGCTTGAGGATCAATCCTCATCCTTTGCCTGTCAGGACTTTGAGAGTGACGAGGGCTGTTATTCTGCCTTCCCCTGCCACTCCTCCTGGAGTTATGTTGTTGGGGCTCCAGATCTGCCATAGGAGGGACAGAGGGTAATCCTTCTCGCCTTGCGCCCCCGTCTGGAGTTAGCCCATCAACGGCGGACTGCGGTAGTTCTTCAATGTGTGCCATTGATTGAAAAAAGGAGAAGCTTAGTCAAGAGATTTTTGTTCTTGTCTGTATGTTCCCACAGACGGCGCCAATTGTACGGGGAGAAAATAATTCTCCTCGTATAATCCTGTTGACCAAGTCCACGCTCCTCCGTACGACGTCGCTTTACCCCCTAAAAACACAAACGTGAGCTAGCCGGCGGGTGTGTGCCGGAAACCTCTCCGATGCCTAAGTCAGTAAGCTTGACAAATAGACAAAGTTTTATGTTCTCAGAAAGAATTGTGTTCAATTACCTCCTCCAAGGTGATGCTTGTGAGCTTTTATAAGTTTCCCGTGGCACAATCCTAGTAGGACTTGTACTTCTCCATGCAGAGTCCTCCTAGGATTCATTCTCCTAAGGATAATGCTTATCCTTTTACACCCTCCCCCACTGCTTAAACCAAGTGGGATGGTTTTCTTTATGGCCAAACTTCTATTTGACCGAAGTAAAATTGGCTATACCGAGCCACAGAGGGCCGAACTATCCTTAGCTCGGTCTTCTCCTCTAACTCCTTACTTTGGCTGCCCCTGTTCAACCCATGGTGTGTTTGGACCGAAACAACGACTCTTGACCGGTATAACTCCAAGCTGTTCCAAACCGAAGTACATTTACAACCTCTCAACCGAAGTAACCTCATCTCTTTTGACCGTAGTAAGTCAACATCTCCTTAGAACCGGAACAAATCTATCATCTTTGAACCGGAGTAACTTTATCACTTGTGAGCCGAAGTAATTTCACCTCCTTGGGCCGGAGTAACTTTGCCGGAGTAACCTTGCTCTCCTGGGCCGGAGTATCCTTTACGGCCTTTTTTACTCAGTCCTTCGCGTTTTGGGCCTCAAAGCCCAACTCGCAGCTCGGCCCAATTTTTCCCAAAAATTACCCTCTCAGTTAGAATTGAATTTTATGTGATTAGAAAGAAATTAACAAGAAAATAAAGAATTAGAGCTAAGCTCAAGTTTATGACAGTTAATTTAGAAATTAATTATTTTAAATTTGATTTTGAAAGTTATAGTTAAATTAAACTCCATAAATTACATGCAATTTTATTGTACATTTGATTTTGAAGAAGAATTTTAGAACCATGAGTTCATGGGTTTTGATTCAAATAAATTAATTAATATTTATGTTTCATGATTTTGAGTTTGGATTTTAAAGTGTTGTTGTATGAAGCTTTTGTATTGAATTTTATTTTAGAAATTCATGAGTCCCATGTTTAATTTCATGATTATTCTTCAAAGGAAAAGAAGTCTAAAAATATTTGAATGCATGGAGTTTGATTTATGTTTTGACAGCTTGATGAGATTTTGAGCAAATGATTTATAAATAAATATTGTTTATGCTTTGTAAAGTGTTTTCAAGGTTTTGATCAAGATATGTGGATTTAAAGATTGAAAAATGCATTTGGAAACCATTGTTGAGAAATTCGGAATTCTGAGATTTTACAGACCACTCGAGCAGACTAATTACTGCTCGAGCGCATAGTTATTTTCCAGTACTTTTGTAGTCTTTTACAGACTGCTCAAGCAAACAGTTATTTTCAACATATTTTGAAAAATGGCATTTAGTTCATATTTTCAATCTCATCTCTTCCCATGAATTCTAGACATGATTTATGGCTCAATAAAGATTAATAAACTAACAATCAATATTAATTAATTGATTAAAGAATAAGTCATTAACTTAGTAGTAATTGATTAAGAAGCCAAGTAAGGAATTGATTTATTCAGAAAAGAATGATTTAGTAATGAAAGAATATGTGAAGTGAGAACCCGATTCATTTAACTAAAAAAAGAATAAGTGTAGTAGACCTTCGGATTATTTAGATAGAAGACAAGAAAAGTCAAGTTTGATCAAGAAAGTAATATTGTGTTTCAATATGTATATGTTATGTGTTTGTGTAGGTGTGTGGGTGAAAATCTGACCACACTGCCCGTTTAGTGATCAGCTGGAGAGCACAGGCAGAATAGATGGCTTTAGCAACCTGTAACAAAAAGAAAAAGCTCCGGCGGTGGTTCTTCCACCCGGGGGCACTCCGACGATCAAGTCAGTATATCTCTCAAAGATAATCAAGTGCTAAACTGAATACTCAAAACATAAATTGCATACCTTAGACCCACGGGGGTGCCTCTCTTTTATAATATACTCAATCCAAGTCCCACTAGAAGTATGACTTCTATGAACTTCATATCAATGTTTACTTTGGACTCTTTAAGAGATAAAGATAAACTCCCTAAGAGCTTTATCCTTATCTAGGTTAAGTCCCCTCTTCGTCTTAGGACTCTTGTCCCCTATCCGCCTATCTCGGATTCCGATATCTTTGGAGATAATCTTGGCAACTCCGAGATCACCTCGGCGTAACTACCAGGACACGTGGCACCTCGGCTGACACGTCGGCGTCACCATGCCACGTGTTGGTATTCAGAAAATATATCCTCACAACTGCCCCCTAGGTTCTATTACCTCGGCGCTCTGAGGTGATGGAACCTATACCGATATTTCGATATTCCTTTTCTGAGTAATGACTCAAAAATTGTTTTAACCGAGATAATCCACTTTCAGCCAATGTGTTCTCTTCGGAGAACAAGGTTTCAATCGTACTTTTTTACACGCATGAGCTGTCATGCATATCTAACTGTTCCCTTCACGTGTTTTGTCTTCATTGGAACGTGTCGGTGGCGCGCCTGAAAGCTGTCTGTCATTCGTCTGCGCCGTTTGACGCGTGCGTTGCTCTAGGCGTAATAATTGCCCTAATTTTGCCGCCGTTTCAAATTTTTGACAAAACTCTTCTTTGCCTCTATTTTTCCTTCACTTTTTCATTCTGACTTCTTGCTCTTTCTCTCTCTGAAAGCTCTTTCCTCTTCGGATCTGCCATTGCTTCGATCTCCCTTCTGGAACTGTTCTTAATCTCCCATTCTTGCGAAGCTTTCTCCACTGTTGCGACCGATTTCTGGGTTCGGCGAACATTGCCTCGGCTTCATTTGTTCTGGTAAGATTCTTTCCTTTCACTCTAAAATTTTTTCATGAGCTTTCGTCTGTCTGTTGTCATTGTTGCTTTTGTTCGAAGCCTTGGATTTACTTGTATCCTGGATCGTGGCTATATCTTGAACTTTTGTACTATTTTACCATTTTTCTTGCCACTGTTCTTGATTCTGAAACTATGTCTCTATTTTCTGTTTTTCGTATCTGTCCCAGATCTGTGCCTTCGATTTTGTTCTTTATAGTTCCTTAGCTTGGGATTTGTGTGTAGAACCTTCAATTTTTTAGGGAAAACTGAAACAAGCCTTATCAGTCCATTCCTAGTTCTTTGCCGAGGTTCTTGCAACCCTTCTCTAAACGCCCATATTCTGAAACACATTCTTCTTTTGTTAAGTTGACGTGATGGGTATGTGGAGGCATAGGGTAAATACCCCAACAAAACTAGAATACTTTAGGCAGGAATTCTCTATCCCAGCCGATGTTCACCTTAAGCTAGCTGGGGATAGCGACACTATCATACCCACAGATCATACAATGCCTTTTCCTATAGTAGCTTTCACCGAATGTGGACTTCGGCTTCCACTTGATCCCCTGTTTCGCGAAGTTCTTCATTTCTACAAGCTGAACCCCATGCAACTTACTATCAATTCCTATAGGGTGATTAACGGTATCATAGCCCTAGCTAGGCAGGAAAACCTCAGAATCACCCTAGCCGACCTTCAATATTGTTATACCATGTGCCCTCTCGACCTGAAGGATAGGGGTTTTGTCTATTACCTTAAGCCGAGATCTACTCAGTACAAAATTGTAGCCGACCTCCCAGACTCCAACAAGGGGGCTGGAGATGATTTTGTCATTGCTTCTGGAAATTGGGAATTTGGCCCAGATGAAGATGTCCACCTCTACCCTCTTCCTCGAACAATTACAGAGGGCAAGAGTAAGAGCCCTGAGTCAATACTTAGTTGTTTTTATTTAAGTCTTTAATACTTTTTGTTTCTGACGTCTGTTTCTTTGTCCTGTAGATCTTCATCAGCCACCGAAAATTTTTCGTCAATCCTTCTTCCCAGGAACAGATCTGAAAACACTCCTTAACCTTCCAATCCATAAACGAAAAGCCCCATTGTTACTAAACTTCATCCCTACATATAAATCCACTTTACCCGACGTCCCAAGAAAAAGGAAGAAGAGCCTTTCTCCACCCACGGCTACAACTTTAACTGCTTCTACATCCCGAACAGATCAAGAGTCCACATCTGACCCAGCCGATCTTCCATCAACTTCGGCCCCCTACTTAATACCAATTCCAGAACGTAAACGTCGACGAAGGCTTGTAAAGACAGCTGAGATGGTTCGTCCAAGGCCTGTCGTTCAAGACCTTCTCGCCGACCTTCCAACTGACGCCGAAGCTGCGCCAACGCAATCAATGCTCCCACCAAAGCCAAAGAGAGTTAAAAAGGCTCAGCCCAAGGCCAAGGCTACAGATGCCGAAGCTGAGGATACTTTGCCTATTTCTAAGCTGGCAGAAAGCAGAAAATCAACCTCTGCTTCCACCAAGAGGTCAGCTGAGGGCCAACCCTCAGGGTCTACACAATCAAAAAGGCCAAGGTCATCGTCTGCGACGACCTCGGCGTCAAAGAAGCCCGATGTTCTATGGGCTCCTGAACTAACTCTGGAGGATAGGCCTATCATGGCCAGTGAAAGTGCCGACGATATTAACGTTGGTGTCGCCCTCAGCACTGCTCTTCTGCTTCCAAATGATTTGTAGCGAAATGCTAAGCTTAGTGAGTATGAGAATTATGCTCTCATGCTCCAACATTCTGTTCAGGTAAGCATTTCTGTTTGCATTTGTGTTTTTTCCTTCTGTTTCTTACTGAGAAAATTTTCTGACACTTCTGTTTTCTTTCAGGCTATCCAACACGCCCATTCATTTTCAATGCAATCCTTTGAAAATCGTCAAAGATTGGTTGATATGAAGAGGGAGGCGTCCTCTCTGAAGAGGGAGATAAAGTCTCTTGAATCAAAAATGAAAAAACTGGAGGATCAGGCCGAGGCTGCCACTAAAGCCCAAACTTTAGCTCTTGAGAAGGCCGAATCCGCTGAGGCCGTTAAAAAAGTTGCTGAAGCTGAGAAAAGAGAGGCCGAGGCTAAGAGGGCCCAAGCGGAGAAAGAACTCCAGCAAGCTCTGGCCACCAAGGAGGCCGAAGTCAAAGAGGCTGATGAAAAGGCCTATGCCCAAGGTATGGTCGACGTCGCAGAAGATTATAAGCTTCAAGTCAGGCAGGCATGCAACAGGGGATTTTCCCTTGGTTGGATGTCCCTGATAAAGAAGCTTGATCTCCCTGTTGACTCGCCCCTTCGGAATGCTGATGCCATCCCCTTACCATTTCCTCCTCCAAGTCAGGCTGAAAACGAATCAGAGACTGAGGCCGATGTCGAGGATGAGGATGGAGAAAAAAATGAAGATGAAGCCTTGGTGAGGAGACCCAAGGATGCTGTTGAAGCCAAGTCCCTTCCTCCTGCTGAGCAAGTTATGGATCTAACCCTGGATGAGGAGGGTGATGAGGTTGGGGAGGCACCTAAGGAGATCGCCATCGGGCAACTATCATCCGACCTTCTTTTGGCCGAAAGAAATGTGGATAATACGCTGGCTGAGATTGATGCTGAGATTGAAGCAAAAAGGGTTGCCGAGGAGGTTCCACTAGAATCGTCCGAGGTCCCAGTCCTAGCAGCGGCTAATACTGAAGAATCTTGAAAAAATGTCTTTTGTACCTTTTTCCTTCTTTTTTTGTTTTTTGCATTTTGTACTCTTTTAATTTCTGGATAATGCAAAACTCCTTCTTATGGTCGACGTGGCTTTTTCAATATGTAACTGCAACTGTTCTTCCTTTGGATGTTTTAATCTTGTGATGTTCTGTTGACTGCTTCTGCATAGTCTTGTACTTAGAATTTTTTTTTTTTGCATGCTTCTTCATGTTGCTTCCTTTGTGCAATCTTCTCGGGGTTTCATACCTCGGGTATAACTACAAAACTTTTACTTCGGCAAGATACTGACCTGCAAACTTTTTCATAAATTTTAACAAGTATAAAACATATATTTCTGAATGTAAACTTTGCAAGTTTCTTCTTAAGTAAGTTTCAAACAGTAATCTCGATCTATCCTACTTGTAAATTGCTACAAAGTTCAATAAGTAGTAAATAATATACTTAGCCTTTATTTCAACCTGTAAATTTCTGTATACCTCAGCGGGTGATCATATGTCGGCTTAACATAAACTTGTAAATTGCTATAAATTTCAACAAGTGTTAAGTATTTTCCTTAGGGTTAAGCAACCCACATATTGCTATGAGAACTTAAGCAATAACCTCGGCTTAACTTCAACTTGTAAATTGCTACAAATTTCAACAAGTGAAGATAAGGAATCAGTTTAATTCCAACTTGTAAATTGCTACAAATTTCAACAAGTGAATTAAGGAATAATCTCGGCTTAACTTCAACTTGTAAATTGTTACAAATTTCAACAAGTGAAGATAAGGAATCAGCTTAATTCCAACTTGTAAATTGCTACAAATTTCAACAAGTGAAGATAAGGAATCAGTTTAATTCCAACTTGTAAATTGCTACAAATTTCAACAAGTGAAGATAAGGAATCAGTTTAATTCCAACTTGTAAATTACTACAAATTTCAACAAGTGAATTAAGGAATAATCTCGGCTTAACTTCAACTTGTAAATTGCTACAAATTTCAACAAGTGAAGATAAGGAATCAGCTTAATTCCAACTTGTAAATTGCTACAAATTTCAACAAGTGAATTAAGGAATAATCTCGGCTTAACTTCAACTTGTAAATTGCTACAAATTTCAACAAGTGAAGATAAGGAATCAGCTTAATTCCAACTTGTAAATTGCTACAAATTTCAACAAGTGAATTAAGGAATAATCTCGGTTTATTCTTTGCCCCCAATGTGAACTTGAGTTTGACTTGGGTTCACATTAATTACGTTTTCAATAAACAACAATGCATAACTTTATCAATCATATGTGTTGAAAGAATTCTGAAGAGACTTTATTGATGACGTCGGTCAAAAAATGATGCACATCTTAATGATAGAAATATTTCAAATTACAAGTATTCCAAGGTCTGGGTAGTGCTTTGCCCTCATTATCCTCAAGCCGATAAGCTCCATTGCCTAATACTGAAGTAATTCTGTAGGGTCCTTCCCAGTTTGGGCCAAGCTTGCCTTCCTTGGGATCCTTCTTGTTCCCGACGACTTTCCTTAGTACTAGGTCGCCGACTTGAAAATCTCTTGGATTAACCTTCTTGTTGTAAGTTCTGGCAAGCTGTTGCTGGTATACTGCAAGCTGAATTGCAGCTTTCTCTCTTCGTTCTTCCAACAAATCCAGATCTCGGGCTAAGAGTATGTCATTGGTGCCATTTTCTACTCCCTGGGTTCTGATCCCTGGGATGCCGATTTCCAATGGGATGACTGCTTCTGTGCCATAAGCCATGGCAAAGGGGGATTCTCCCGTTGACCTTCTCGGCGTAGTCCGATATGCCCAAAGTACGTTGGGCAACTCGTCTACCCACTTTCCTTTTGCTGCCTGCAGCCTCTTCTTTATTCCGTCCAGGATTACTTTGTTGGATGCCTCTGCTTGCCCATTGCTTTGAGGAAAACTTGGTGTTGAGAAATAATTCTTGATCTTGAATTTTGCACAAAAGTTCTTGATGAGCTTGCTGTCAAACTGTGTTCCGTTGTCGGCAACTATTGCTCTTGGAATCCCAAATCTGGTGATGATGTTTCTCCATATGAAATTCTTGACGTCCACATCTCGGATTTTTGCAAGAGGTTCTGCCTCTATCCATTTTGTAAAGTAGTCTGTTGCTACCAGCAAGTATTTTCTCTGCCCAGTTGCCTGGGGAAGTTGTCCAACCAGATCCATGCCCCATTGGGCAAACGGCCAAGGGCTGGATACTGGGTTCAGGTCGGCAGCTGGCTGATGTATCAAATGCAAACTTTGGCATTGTTCACACTTCTTTACATAGGCTTCGGCATCCTTTTGCATGTAGGGCCACCAATACCCCTGGGTAATTGCCCTGTGGGCTAATGATCTGCCCCCAGTATGGCTTCCACAGATTCCTTCATGAATTTCGTAGAGAAAATCTTCAACCTGCAAAGGATGTACGCACCTTAAGAGCGGTCCCGTGAAGGACCTCCTGTAGAGATGGCCTTCTGCTGTTAGACTGTATCTGGCCGACTTCAGTCTAATTTTATGTGCTTCCTTATGGTCTTCTGGCAGCTTCCCCTCTTTTAGGAATGCAATGATTGCATCCATCCAGCTTGGTCCCAAGTCCACGCACATTGCTTCTTGTTCGGTGCTCTGTTTATCTATGCTTGGGGCCGACATGTAGTCGATCATAATTGTCCTTGTTTTTCCAGTTTGAATTGAACTGGCCAGGTTAGCCAACGCGTCGGCGTGGGTGTTGTCATCTCGGCCAACTTGGAGTAATCTGCAGTTCTGAAATAGGGCTGCCAGTCTAATGACTTCCTTTGCATATACTGACATTCTTTCGTCCCTGGCTGCAAATTCTCCTGTTGACTGGTTAACAATGAGTTGTGAATCACAAAAAACAATTACCTCATCTGCTTCTGCTGCTGCTGCCAGCTTTAGCCCTGCGATTAATGCTTCATATTCTGCTTCATTGTTTGAGGCTTTGAATCCCAAACGAATGGACTGTTCTACTATTTCTCCATCTGGAGATATCAGTAGTACTCCTGCCCCTGCTCCCTGGCGGTTTGAACTTCCATCGACAAATAGTCTGAATGAATCGCCGATGTAGATGCTGCAGGGTCTGAGCTTCTCTTTCTCTTGCTTTTTATTCTTTGGCTGGGATTCTTTTTGCTTGTTGGGATAATGCTCATCTTGGCTCGACGGAGCCCGATGTGCGATGGCTTCAGGTGTGAGTTCTGCGACGAAGTCGGCCAAAACTTGGCCCTTTATTGCTGTTCTCGGCCTAAACTCCAGGTCAAACTGGCCCAGGGTTACTGCCCATTTTGCTATCCTTCCTGTTAAGTCTCCTTGTTGCAACAAGGACTTCAGTGGGTGTTCTGTTAGGACCACAATCTTGTGTGCCTAAAAGTAATAGCTCAATTTCTTTGAAGCCATTACTAAGGCCAGCATTAATTTTTCCAGTGGTAGGTATCTTGTTTCTGCGTCGGCCAGAGTTTTACTTACATAATAGACAGCCTTTTGCTCCCCTTTTTCCTCTCGGATTAGTACCGCACTGACTGCGTGTTCTGAGACTGCTAAGTACAAAAACAACTCCTCTCCTGGAACTGGGTTGGAAAGAACCGGAGTTGAGGTCAAGTACTTTTTTAGGTCGGTTAAGGCATCTTCACATTCTTCTGTCCATAGGAACTCTGTGGCTTTTTTCACCAGGTTAAAGAAGGGTCTGCACTTATCTGAGCTTCTGCTAATGAATCTGTTTAGGGCTGCGGCCCTTCCAGTAAGCATTTGAACTTGCTTTGCCGATGTCGGGCTCTGTAGTTCTAGGATGGCCTTGATTTGGTCTGGGCTGGCCTCAATGCCCTTTCTTGTTACCAGATACCCTAAAAATTTGCCCGATCCAATTCCGAAGGCGCACTTCGAGGCGTTGAGTCGGAGCCGATATCTTTTGAGTATGTCGAAGACCTCTTTTAGGTCGGCAAGATGACCCTTTGATTCCTTGGTCTTTACGACCATGTCATCGATGTAAACTTCTACTGTTTTACCAATTAGGTGCTTAAACATCTTTGTTACTAACCTCTGATAGGTTGCTCCTGCGTTTTTCAACCCAAAAGGCATTACCTTGTAACAGTACAAGCCTTTAGGGGTGATGAACGCGGTCTTCTCCTCGTCTGGAGGGTACATGGCAATCTGGTGGTACCCTCTGTATGCATCTAGAAAACTCATCCTTTCATGTCCTGAAGTAGCATCTACCAGTTGGTCGATCTTTGGTAGGGGAAAGCTGTCTTTGGGACAGGCTTTGTTGAGGCTGGTAAAGTCTACACAAACCCTCCATTTACCATTCTTCTTTTTTACTACTACTGTGTTGGACAGCCATGTTGGGTACTGAACTTCTCGGATGGCCCTGGCCTCCAGGAGTCTGTCTACCTCTTCTTCTACTG
This sequence comes from Camellia sinensis, assembly GCF_055761805.1. NCBI lineage: Eukaryota > Viridiplantae > Streptophyta > Magnoliopsida > Ericales > Theaceae > Camellia > Camellia sinensis. The sequence continues at coordinate 126,327,510 of NC_138971.1, read as the reverse complement.
CTTCGACGTGCATCAACGTCGGTCTTCTGGCTCGTTGAATCACAGGTTTTGCCGATCTGTCGACATTCAGTCTGTGGCAAGTGACCTCGGGGTCGATGCCTGGCATTTCATAAGGTGTCCAGGCGAACACCTCTATGTTTGCCCTTAAAAAATCTTCCAGTTCTTTCTCTTCTTCTCTACTTAATCCTGAGCCGAGAAGAAAGAAACGCTCTTCGTCGTCCTCTTGGACGAAAACTTTTTTTAGCGCCTCTTCGCTCTTTTCAGCTGGTTCCTTCCCGACGTCTTCTAGGACTTCCATGTCCTCATCTTCAACTTCTGCTTTCTTTGGCTCCCGTATACTACAGGTGGACTTTATTGCTGCCATGGAGCAAATTTTTTGCTTGTAGTTGATCCCCTCTGACTTCTTCAATTCCATGCTCTGTTGGGAACCGCAGTAGTTGATGCAACGTTGAGGGAACTGCCCCCATTGCATGCAACCACGGCCTTCCCAAGATGATGTTGTATGGTGAGGGTGTGTCAATTACCAGAAATTCCGTCTGGATCTTCTTAGTGCCGGCTTGTACCTCCAAGCTTGTTGCGCCCAGTGGCCATGTCGGCGTTCCATTAAAGCCGACCATCGGGCCGCTGGATTGTTCTAAGTCATCAGGGTGAAGGCCCAGCTCTTTGTAACATCTGACATACATGATGTCACAGGAGCTGCCTTGATCTATTAGGATGCGTTTCACTTGGCATTCCCCAACTTGGAGGGATACTACCAAGGCATCATTATGCGGATGTTGGACCCATTCCAGGTCGGCTTCAGTAAAGGCTATCATCGGGCCTTGGCATTCTTCTGGCCGATGTCTCTTCTCCCCGACTTGGTAGATTTGCTGCAAATGTCTTACCCTCTGGGTTTCTCCTCTGACTTCGTTTTCGTTGACCCTTGAGTGGATCACATTAACCACCCTCGGTCCTCCTGCTTGTGGTAGTTATGCTGGGGGAGGCGGTGCTGCTGGTGCTTGAGGCAACCTTGCCTGTTCTTCCCTTGTCCTGGCCTCATCGACCAAGTCCCTCAGAAGGCCTTGTTTTACCAGGTCCTCCAAGTGTGCTTTCAAGGCTCTGCAGCCTTGAGTTGGGTGCCCTTCTTCATTGTGGTAGGCACAACGTCTACCAACGTTCCTCCCCATGAATTCCCCTGGTGCTCTTGCCGGAGCCCTGAAATAAGGTTAATTTCGAATCTGATCTAAGACTTTATGGATTGGGATCCGGAATACCGTCGTTACCGCTTGTTTATTTCTTAATTCTGTTTCTTGTTTGGTCGGCCCATTGTTGACTCGGCCTCGCTTTGGCGAGCCGTTTCCCTTTTCTTGCTTTACCTCTTTGTTTCCCGATGTATCTTCTTCGGCCCTGGCGTATTTCTCAATTCTTGCCATGAGTTCTTCCATGCTTTTTGGCAATGTTTTTGCCAAAGACTTCCGTAGTGGGCAGTCATCTTTCAGGCCGTTCTTGAAAGACACGACTGCTACTTCCTGGTTGCATTCGGGTATTCGGTTGAACACCTCGTAGTACCTCTTCGCATAGGCCCTAAGGCCTTCTTCCTTGGTGATTCTTAGAGCCATCAAAGCATCAACTCTCAGGGGTTGCAGCTTGTTGGTCACGAACCTGGCCACAAACATCTCGGCCAGGCCTTCCCATGTCTTTATGCTTCCTTTTGGTAACTTATGGAACCAATCAGATGCAATTTTCCCAAAGGATGAGGGGAATACTTTGCAGAGCAACGGCTCGTTTCCGCTATATAATGCCATTGAATTCAGGTATAGCCCAACATGAAAGTTTGGATTTGACTTACCATCATAGATTTGAAACCTCGGCATATTGAATCTTTTGGGTGGTTCGAATTTGTCCAGTTCCATCGAAAAGGCTGTCTTCGGTTTTGCTGGGGAGTTTACCTCGGCTTCAGCATTCTGCTGCCTCCTTTTGAGGTAGTCCCTCAGGTCTTCTTTGCTCCTCCCTGGAGCTCGGCTGTCTTTGGATTTTAGTCTTTTTGGTACACTGCTTTCGGCCTCGTGGTGGGTCCGTTTGGATCTTTCTTCATGGGTTTCGTCAAAGTGGAGTACCTGCCCCTGAACATGTCGATGTTCTTTGGGCTCTGGATTCTTCATGTGGTGCGTCCTTCGGGACTCTTCTTGCCTCGGCTTTTCCCGTCCGACTTCCCTGGAAGGCCGGTGAGAATGCCTTCCGCTCCTGGTATGCTGAGGGACCTCGGGGATTGTTTTTCTTCCGCCCTTTTGGGTGTTGGTTGCTGGCATCGGTGTATCTTGCAACGGGTATGGTGGCTGCATAACATTATTCTGCATCATGAAGTTGACGACTGACTGAAGGTCTGCCAATTTGTTCGCCAATTCTTTTACTTCCTCATCCCTCTGTAGGCACCTGTCCCTCCATACCTGGAGGTTATCTTCATTGTAGTACTTTCCTTGGTTTGTTCTTTTTGACGTGTCGCCTTCCGGGATGACGTCGTTCTCTCTGTGACCCTGGTCACGGGCTTCTGCATTGTGGTTGTCTCCTTCAATGTCAAGGTCAATTGGTCTGCTACTCCCAGTGGGAGCGTCATCCCCAATATTTTCCTGCTGTCCGTTACTGGCCATCTATTCTTCCTTCGTTCCCACAGACGACGCCAAATTGTGTGGGTGAAAATCTGACCACACTGCCCGTTTAGTGATCAGCTGGAGAGCACAGGAAGAATAGATGGCTTTAGCAACCTGTAACAGAAAGAAAAAGCTCCGGCGGTGGTTCTTCCACCCGGGGGCACTCCGACGATCAAGTCAGTATATCTCTCAAAGATAATCAAGTGCTAAACTGAATACTCAAAACATAAATTGCATACCTTAGACCCACGGGGGTGCCTCTCTTTTATAATATACTCAATCCAAGTCCCACTAGAAGTATGACTTCTATGAACTTCATATCAATGTTTACTTTGGACTCTTTAAGAGATAAAGATAAACTCCCTAAGAGCTTTATCCTTATCTAGGTTAAGTCCCCTCTTCGTCTTAGGACTCTTGTCCCCTATCCGCCTATCTCGGATTCCGATATCTTTGGAGATAATCTTGGCAACTCCGAGATCACCTCGGCGTAACTACCAGGACACGTGGCACCTCGGCTGACACGTCGGCGTCACCATGCCACGTGTTGGTATTCAGAAAATATATCCTCACAGTAGGTCACACGCTATTTTTTTTCTCTCTTTTATTCAATATTCAAACATAATATAAATGAAATGAAATTGCTAAATTGCTTTTGCACCAGCAAGAGTTGGTAAGCCTACCTTTGTTTTACACCGGCTGAAGCTGCCTAAGCAATAGGGGCACAAAATTGAAGAAAATAATAAATAAATAAATAATAGGAGGATAAAAAATAATAAAAAAACCTACTCAACTGAACTCAATAAGTTTGTCTCAATTACTTAACATGACACAATTTTATCGTTTTCTGGGAACATGATCTCTACAAACAAGTCCATCAGATGTACCACCACAAACCTTTAATACTAAAAAAAAATTGTACATGTTTTCAACATCTTTCGATTGCAAGTTTTTCATATTCAAGTCAATGAAAACTCAACAAATGCAATGATTAAAAAAGGCCCTAGATTCCACAATATAAAATAAAAAAAAAATTAAAAAAAAAAACTCTCAATTCCATCCAAGGCTATGTTTACAAGAACTCTCAAGTTAAAATGCAATGATATCTCGAATGATAGATTTGAATATTACAGCATATATATTCCCCACACATAAAGAAAAGCCCACGGCTGACACAATTACATATAAATGTTTCTGATACCACGACATATATTGTCTTCACTCTACATACTAATCATAGGATCCACCTTCACTGTTCCACGAGCACCGTGAATGGGTCTAGAGCTCCCAGTTCTTTTACTAATGGCATGGCTTAGCAAGTGAAGTAGTTGGGTTGATCGGTAGAATTTAGTTTGATTTGTATTTGGCTGCTTGCGCTCTCTTGCCATTTTATAAATGGCCTCAGGTGACAAAGACCGCTTCATTGCTTTTCATTTTCTGATCCATGGGAAGAAAGAACTTTGGCATGAAAACGATTCTAGATACTTAAATCATAGAGCACTTGTACACTGGATTAATAATATCAATTACCAAGCATCTCAGACAGGGTGATGCTATGGTACATTTAGATGTACCATACATTTAGTTATGAGCTTGTATGGTTTTATGTCATAACCAACATCATATTAGTCATAACTACTATCATATTAGTTTATAACTTAATTATATTCAGTTATTTATTTATACTATATTACCTCATAACTAGGTCATAATTAAATTATTTAAATAATTTAAGGCAACCGGTCTAGCTGGTTACAAGGGGAACAAAATTGAATCAGTCGTGTTTGGCCCTCTTGTTGGCTTTTCTCCTCCCTTTTCTCTTCCCTCTTCTCTTCGGCCATAGCCGAAGCTTCCGAGGACCACCAGCCTCGTCGGCGATCCGGGCTTCAGCCATATTGACATCTTCTTCACAAGCTCTCACTCTCTGGACGTCTCCACCATGGGTTTGTGAGCAAAGACCTTGTCATCGTCTTTTCCCTTCCCTTCCAGTCGAATCGAATTTTTCCGAGAACTCTTTTCCGTAGTTCAGGTTTGTTGCTAACTCTAAGCTTCATCTAAATGTGCCATTGGTGCTTTGATTTCAAAACCCTAACCCTTATTGAATATCTGTTATTAATTTTTTTTATCAGTCAAAGCTGAAAGTAGAATTCTACTGTTTTCTTATCTTCAATTTTCAATTTGATTTTTTTGGTTTGCTTTGCTTTTGATTGTTTAATATTTTTTTATTTTTATTTTTAATGAATTTCCGTATTGCAACTATTGTAAATTTTAGGATTTTGTTTTGTGTATTTGTATTTGTATATATATTTTTTTTCTATATTGAGGAAAAATCATGCTTTGAAAATTTCTATTCTCTCCCTCATTTTGAGTTTCTTGAGTAAAACATATTGGGATGATACAAACTTATTTTTTTTCTAATTTGTGCTTTGGAATATATTTGACGCATATTGGTTTCTCTTTATGTTTGACAGTGCCTTTACCAAAGAGAAGTTCCCACAGGATATTGTAGAAAAAAAAAAAGTTAGCAAAGAACCATGACCAATTGCATACACTACAAAATGCAGGGCATTGAATTTCAATCCATCTTAATGCACCCATGACCATCAAGCATTGCTGGGTGTTATATCTGGAAAGTTCTGTATGTGCTGTCAAACTTTTGTTTGTCTCGTGGTCATATTATATTGAACAAGATTTCTATTTGTGCAATTCAACTTATTGCTCATAATGCCTTTTCTTCGTGGGTAGCTCTACTAGCAGATCGAAATTGTAGGATATCGTGTCACTGGAGCAGCTTTTTTACCGTGTCAAGTTTTCTTCATATGATGTGCATTCTTAGCGCAAGATCATAAAAGAGGTATCATAACTTACTTAAATCCAACCATGGCATGCACATTTGTTAATCCTTCTAGAAGTTTTGCACTGTTGCCTTGTGTTCAAGATGGATTTTATGAGGAATTGGTATTATGGTTAAAATGTTTTTCTTTTTATCTATTTTCATTCATTTTTAAATTTTATTTATTTATATTTTGCCTTAAAAAATGTGGATACTTATCTCAAATTTTGGATTCAAACTTTTTGCGCGTCACATACTCCACAAAATTGTTAGGTGCATATCACATAGTGTATCTATTTCTTTTGAACTATTCGGATTTTTTTTTTCTTTTTCGGTGTTTAAATTTTTGGATTTTAGGTTTATTTGTATGAAAATTTTGGTTATATTATCCTGATGTTTTACATATTTAGTTACTAATTTTGGCTGCTTTGAAAATTGCTGTTGGTTAATTGATGCTTTTACATTTGTCTTGGTGTGTAGACTTGATAATTGAAATTAGTTTATGCAATAAATTATGGATGATGCAGACACTGAATAGAATTTTGTTTAGGATTTTCAAACCTTTGGTTACCTGACCTTGGATTTGGATGATTAGTGATTGGATGATTATGTGGTGTTATATTTTTTTAGTAATGAGTGTTTTGAAACCTTTAGTTGCAACTTACATCTCCTGTTTGGGTGATTACTTTTATAGTTGATCATCCTAATTGTTCTTTTTGACTATGATATTTATTCTAGCTTCTTTGGTTTGATCTACACTAACCAAAAACTTAGCAAAGAACCATGACCAACTGCATACACTAAAAAATGCAGGGCATTGAATCTTCAATCCATCTTAATGCACTCATGACCATCAAGCATTGGTGGCTGTTATATCTGTAAAGTTCTGTATGTGCTGTCAACTTTTGTTTGTCTCTTGGTCATATTATATTGAACAAGATTTCTATTTGTGTAATTTAACATATTGCTCATAATTTCTTTTCTTCGTAGGTAGCTCTACTAGCTGATCAAAATAGTACAATATCGTGTAACTAGAGCAGCTTCTTACTGTGTCTACTTTTCTTCATATGAAGTGCTTTTTTAGCATAGGATGATTATGTGGTGGATCTTCCTGGGATTGCAAAGTTACGATTCCCATCATTTATATTTTTTCATTAATTGGTGTTTTGAAAACTATTCACCATTTTTGGTGATTATATGGACTGTTGTCGCCTACGATGTAACATATTATTCCACTGATGGTAAATGTTTAATCTATAATTTCAATATTTAATTTTGATTAAATTTTTAATTCAAATGTTAAGACTCATGCCATTAATCATGGGTCACTGGCACCACCGCTGGCAGCCGATTGGTGACCACAGTTGCCGAACCCAAATGATCTTCAACTCTTTGCAATGTCAGTGTTTCAAACCTCAAACCATTTCTCCTTTTTGCTATCACTGTTTTTGGTGATGTTGCTTCTTGGCTACATTTAATGTCCTAAAGAAATAAGAGTCAATTGAGGGCTAGAAGTAACAGTGACATAAATTTTCAACCCTTCTTTAATAAATGAATCTTTCATAAGTTTTTAGAAATTAATTATTCAATAACAAACTTGTTTAGAAAAAATGCATTGGTTCATGGTGTTCTACATTTACTAGATTCAGTGACCTTGTTTAGGGCGAGAGAGAAAGAATTGGGTTTTTGCACTGTGGTGGTGCGTGGGGACCCACATGGTTGTTGTCCTAGGTAAAAACTGAAGTGATAGTAGAAGAAATGGAAGAGAAAAGTTATGGAATTTTGGTAGTTTTGTTGCCTTATTGACATTACTGTTTTTGTTTATGTACAAAAGTTTCTATTTGATTTCTTTTATTTACTTGAATTATGAGATAAGCTCTCTTTACTAACATTTTTTTAATTTATATTTCTAGTAAAAAAATCCAGGAGTTGCTAATATTAACCACACCACTGTTTCTGCAAGAGAGTTGCAATATCTGTTTTTCTCCAGCTCAAAGCACATGCACACCACACTGTTGTGTTTCTTTTTTGTATCTAAAGGATACATTATTGAGTTGACTGGAGTTGTTTCTTCTTCTTCTTGGTCACTCCTCTGGTTTTTCCTTTTGCTGGTTTTTTCTCGAACTGAAGCTTGCTGCATTACTTCTGAGGTTTGCTTTCGTGTTCTTCTCTTGCTCTCTTTCATCAATTTTGGTGTTCTTCAAGTCATTGGACTTTCTGTTCTTTCAATGATAGGGTTCGCTTTCGAATATCGTTGGTTTTCTTTCTGCAGCTGAATACTATTCTGTTACTTTTCTGAGATTTGTTTTTGTTTTCTTCTCTTGCTCTCTTTCATTAATTTCTATTTTCTTACCATTTTCATTTTGTGTTTTCCTGGTGTTCTTTCTGCATCTGAAGCTGAAGAGTGTTTTCGTTACCTGAAGAGTGAGATTTATTTTTGTGTTCTTCTCTTGCTCTCTCTAATTAATTTCTATTTTCCTACCATGTTCGTTTTGTGTTTTCCTAGTGTTCTTTTTGCATCTGAAACTGAAGAGTGGTTTCGTTACTTTCTGAGGTTTGTTTACGTTTTCTTCTCTATTTTCTTACCATGTTCATTTTGTGTTTTCCTGGTGTTCTTTCTGCATCTGAAGCTGCAGAGTGAGATTTATTTTTGTGTTCTTCTCTTGCTCTCTCTAATTAATTTCTATTTTCTTACCATGTTCGTTTTGTGTTTTCCTAGTGTTCTTTTGCATCTAAAACTGAAGAGTGGTTTCGTTACTTTCTGAGGTTTGTTTGTATTTTCTTCTCTTACTCCTGCGATTGTTTCCCATTTTGTTTTCTAACCTTTTTCTATTACTTTGTTTTCTTTTATTTTACATGACAACTCAGCTCGTCTTTTGGTTTTGCTTTGGGTTTTGTTTCATTTCATTTTATTTGTTACATGTTTTTCTTTTGAATTTATTTTTCTGCAGATTGGCTGGATCTTGAATATGAGTATCGAATGACTTGATCTTTTAACTATGGCTGGTTCTTGATTTTTTTTACTATAACTTGGTTGGGGATGGTTTTGTGACTGTAACATGTACCAAAATCTCTCTCTGTTTTTTTTTTTTTTTTTTGGGTCTTATATGCAATTATCTATCATCATTTTTTATAGTTTATGCTGAATCTCATGATTCTCGATTTGATTTGATTCACAATTCCACTATTAGCATTTTGATTGTTGAATTGACAACTATGATACAATATAACTGGGACTACTGATACACTTGTGGACGCAAGAATAGCTGGCATCAACGTTATCTTTGGAAGGTGAGCTATCTTGGTTATAATTCTGTTCTTTGATTATTGTATCTCCTATCGTCAGCAGGTCTTAATTTTTTGTGCTTTGAATCACTTGGGAGATAGGCAAGGGGAGTCCTACGATTCTATTTGTAAGTCAAATGCTCATTGATGTTGTTCCAAACAAACTGAGTGCTTACTGTGCAAAATGTGAGCTCTATCTTTCATGCATTTTTCTTTCTTACTTTTATAGCTGACCATCCTGATTGTTCTTTTTGACTATGATATTTATTCTAGCTTCTTGGGTTTGATCTACACTAACTACCGTGCAACTTAAATCAAACTTATGTTGGGATGATACAAACTTATTTTTTTCTAAATTTGTGCTTTGTAATATATTTAAAGCATATTGGTTTCTTTTTATGTTTGAGGGTGCCTTTACCAAAGAGATGTTCCCACAGGCTATGGAAGAAAAAAAAAGTTAAGAAAGAACCATGACCAACTGCATACACTAAAAAATGCAGGGCTTTGAATCTTCAATCCATCTTAATGCACTCATGACCATCAAGCATTGGTGGCTGTTATATCTGTAAAGTTCTGTATGTGCTGTCAAACTTTTGTTTGTCCCTTGGTCATATTATATTGAACAAGATTTCTATTTGTGTAATTTAACATATTGCTCATAATTTCTTTTCTTCGTAGGTAGCTCTACTAGCTGATCGAAATAGTACAATATCGTGTTACTGGAGTAGCTTCTTACGGTGTCTACTTTTCTTCATATGAAGTGCCTTTTTAGCATAGGATGATTATGTGGTGGATCTTCCTGGGATTGCAAAGTTACGATTCCCATCATTTATATTTTTTCATTAATTGGTGTTTTGAAACTATTCACCATTTTGGGTGATTATATGGACTGTTGTCGCCTGCGATGTAACATATTATTTCACTGATGGTGAATGTGTAATCTATAATTTCAATATTTAATTTTGATTAAATTTTTAATTCAAATGTTAAGACTCATGCCATTAATCATGGGTCACTGGCACCACCGCTGGCAGCCGATTGGTGACCACAGTTGCCAAACCCAAATGATCTTTAACTCTTTGCAATGTGAGTGTTTTGAACCTCGACCCATTTCTCCTTTTGCTATCACTGTTTTTGGTGATGCTGCTTCTTGGCTACATTTATTGTCCTCAAGAAATAAGAGTTGGTTTAGGGCTAGAAGTAACAGTAACGTAATTTTTCAACCCTTCTTTAATAAATAAATCTTTCAGAAGTATTTAAAAATTAATTATTCAATAACAAACTTGTTTAGAAAAAATGCATTGGTTCACGGTGTTCTACATTTACTAGATTCAGTGACTTTGTTTAGGGCGAGAGAGAAAGAATTGGGTTTTTGCACTGTGGTGGTGCGTGGGGACCCACATGGTTGTTGTCCTGGGTAAAAACTGAACTGATAGTAGAAGATATGGAAGAGAAAAGTTATGGAATTTTGGTAGTGTTGTTGCCTTATTGACATTACTGTTTTTGTTTATTTACAGAAGTTTTTATTCGTTTTCTTTTATTTCTTCTTTTATTTACTTGAATCATGACATAAGCTCTCTTTACTAACATTTTTTTAATTTATATTTTTGGTAAAAAAATCCAGGAGTTGCTAGTATTAACCACACCACTGTTTCTGCAAGAGAGTTGTTTGTGGCTAAATTAGCATAGTTAGAAATTTTATTGATATGTTGTCGATCTCATCTTAAACTCATTAATGTCTTATGCATGCTATTTGCTTTGCCATGTAGATTTTTTTTTGGAGACAATATGCAATGATGAGCGCATTATTGAAAGAAACATACATCTCAAAATTCTACAAAGCCCTGACTATGCAGAGGAGTATGGCTGCTTACTAAAATGAGCAAATTATTATCTTAGTCTACACTTCTATACTTAGTAAATGTTGTTTCCCTTCAGGACAGATTTTGAAGCTGGATACCAAGACTTCAAAAAGCTGATCTATGTTTCAACTGTTTAGTGCAGTTTTACTTACTACTTATTACAGAATAATAAACCCATTAAGTAGAAAATAAATAAATTATCTTCAAAATGGATAGAAGTATTTTTAGCTTTTATTTAGTATCATTTATTCAACTTACAAAAAGATGCAAAAATCTAACCCAAACCAAACTAATCACAATTTATTATTAACTCTATTGAATTCAAATACTCCCTCAAATTGATCCCAAGCCACAAACTCACTCAACTTAACATCTAAAATTCAATATTGTTTGTTCACTACTAAGAATACAAGTTTTGAGCTCAACATTTGTGGACAATCTACTATGCCACTAATGTTTGTTGTCCATATGATGCAATTCATATCAAGACACCACTTGCCATCCAGTCATATCAAGACACCACTTGCAACAAAGAACCATGAACTGCAGCAAGAGGAAATGAAATATTAGAAATTGATTTATAGAAATCTACCAATCAAAACAAAGGCAATGAAAGAAAAGAAAAGAAAATAATCAAAGTGGTTCATTCATACTAATAGAGATCAGAGAAACAGGGGAGGAACAAAATGGTTTCTCTTTGACTTGAATGGGTTCTCATGGTTGTAATCTAACTTTTTTCGGTGAAATTAGTCAAGTACAAAAATGATAAGCCAAGTGTAAAACTTGTTAACAATGATCAAACTAAGAAAGAATACACACATACATATAGAGAGAGAGAGGGGCCAAACTTGCTAAAGAGTGATGTCCATCATAAATAAAAGTTTTCCAGACAAACACACATACACATATACACAAGTAAATCAGCAACAAATTGTAGAAGAGGTAATAATTTGAAAACAAAAAAAACAGAAACAAAAGCAAACCATTCAAAATTTCAATCAGCAATCAAAGAATGTAACCTATTCAAATCCACAACCTAACACACACACACACACACACACACACACACACAAAAAAAAAAACGAATGCTCATCAAATATAACCAAACACCCTACATTCATATTTTCAGCTAAATCAATAATTTTTTCTTCTTTTTTCTTCTTTTTTTTTCTTTTTTTTTTGTATTTCATATTGTTTACAAATATATATATATATATATATTAATCTTTTAACCAAACACCCTACATTAAAATTTTAACCAAACAACCTACATTTATATTTTAACCAAAAAGCTTACAAATATTTTAAGTCAAATCAGTACATTTATATTTGTTTCACAAATGCTCATCAAATATAAGAAATTTTCAACCTCTCACAACTTCACAATAATAGAATCAAGTCAGTAAAAAAAAAAACTTACCAGAAACAAGATGAGATAGAGAGCCCAAACCAAAGGAAGAGAGCCAAAAGCAAAGATAGCATAGCAAAAAGCATAGAGAGAGAGAGAGAGAGCAAAGAGAAAGAAAAAGAAACTTACCAAATCGCCGAGTGGTGAGGCGATCTAAGAGGAGGGTAGGGCTAGCGGTGGCAGTGGCGGTGACGATTGGCACCACTAGCGGCGATGGCGGCGATTGGCAACTCTAACAGCGGCAGAGGTAGAGGTGATCGGCAAGGTGAGAAGCAGCGAGTGGGAGACAGAGAGTTGAATGCGATGTTTTGGGGGTGTGACTAGTTGGGGATGCTTCGGCGATTGGCTAAAACACCATTGTCACATATTTAGACAAAATAAAAAGACCAAAACAAATTCACAACTCCATAGACCAAACTTTTTTTGTTGTTCTATCCCTCAAATACAATTCTTGTAAAAAAAAAAAAAAAGCAATACAAAATTGTGAGTGTACAAGAACGATCCCAAATGAGGATTCTGGTTGTTGCTACTCAACATTGTGAGTGTACAAGAACGTTGACAAATAAATGAGGAATTCATAATTGCAAAGCGCAACTAGAACTACCCTCTAAAAACTAGAATCGTAAACTACTTTGTCAATATAGTTTATCCAAAACTATAAGGGCATATGGTAAGTTGTCAATTCTGGGAAATCAAAAATAAAATTAAAGGAAAGATTTCAGCATTTCAGTTTCCTTCTTCCTTATCCAAAACTAAAAAATAAAAAATTGAAAATAAAAAAGCTCCAGTTTTTCGTGCATCCATGGGACAAGGCATAGTACTACAATAATAACTCCAACCGTAACTCAATTCGAGCAGGCACTTCTAAACTAGAGTTGTGCTAGGGTTAGAAACGAGCACCTCAATGTAGGCTTGAAATGAAGGCAAAAATCTCAGTATAGAATTTTCAAATGTCTATAAAAATTAATGAATTTACTTGAACCAGACTCTCTTGTGATGTATTTGTGCTAGAGTTCTTTCTTTTCAAACATGTACATTTCTCTACTTCCTCAAAATTATGTTTATTTTTGTCGTGGGTGGGAAGCAAAAGTATCAGTTCAGAATTTCCAAACATTTACATGTCATTCAACAAATTTGAGTTCAACCAAAAATGAATTCAATCTTTCTCTTGTGACATCATCTCCCTCTAAAAAAAAGACAGTACACCTGCAAGTATCCTACTATCAATTAAAATAAACACACAAAATAAAAGCACACCTGCCAGTGCCCTGCTATTAATTCAAAGCAAATAAATTCAAAAAAACATAAGCAAGTAACCTACTATCAATTAACATGAAACAAATAAATAAAATATCACACCCGCCAGTGTCCTGCTATCAATTAAAATAAACAAATAAATAAAAAAACACAGCACAAATAAATAAAATAGCACACCCGCTAGTGCCCTGCTATCAATTAAAATAAACAAATAAACAAATAAATAAAAAAGACTGCACAAATAAATAAAATAGCACACCCGCCAGTGCCCTGCTATCAATTAAAATAAACAAACAAATAAAAAAAGACAGCACAAATAAATAAAATAACACACCCGCCAGTGCCCTGCTATTAATTAAAAGCAAAGAAATTAAAAAACACACCTTCTAATGCAACCGCTAGAGAGGAAGGGATGGAGGGGGTATAGCTTTACTTCTACGTTAAGATGGAGAAATTGAGGACCTATGACAAACAAAAACAAAACATTAAAATAGATTAGTAAAGAAGACAATACGTGAGGAAATTAATAATTTAGGGAGAAAAGAAAGAATCTATGTACGAAAAATATTATTTTGCACATCTTTTGACATTAACAAACTGCATAAACAATAACAGAGATGAAAGTTTACTACCTTTGTTCAAAGTCTCAATAACCATTACATAAATAAACACTTAAACAAATGTACCACAACCAACCGTTTGACCACTTCAACAAAAAATTAAATAAAAATATATACAAAAAAAAATAATTATTTGATTGGATGAACTATTGGAGTATTTGATAGATCATAACTTGGTTAATTTCCTAGTAGTTTCCTGTGTCAAAGGTGAAGCTGAGTAGCTTCTAAATGGATGGACTATTGGATTATTTTTTTTGAAAACTTTGTATCCAGCCTATTGAACTATTGGACTACTGGATTTGGATTATTTTTATTGGATTTTCTGATCTTGATAGAACTTTTATGCTGTGTTTAGATCATGGATATGAGTAGAAATTTGAAAAGGAAATGGAAAAATGTGGGTGAAATGTCAATGAACTATAATTACATTCAACACACCTTTTCCCTTTCCCTTTCTCTTTCCCTTTCCATTTCCAAATCCCTAGCTAAATCCATGATCCAAACATAACATTCAGGAAATATGATGGTTTCAACGTTATAGAAAGCAAAGCACATTCACATAATTTTCTTCTTCTTTTGTGATAATTTATTATTTTCCAAAAAAATTCAAAATATAAAAAAAATGTGGGAGTGTATTTTCCAAATGATTTGAGCTAACATCAATCCATATGTTATAGTTACATGAAGTTATATATCATAAAGTGAGTAATTATAAATGATAGCAACTATGGCTTTGGTTATAATTCTTGCTTAACATAAATTATTTTTACGTAGAAAAGTTCCTAGAATTTGAATGTTTGGTATAGATTTAACTTGATGTGATGTGGACCATACCCTATATCAATGAAGATCATCGATGATGCTAATAATGACAACTATTATGACATATTGGTAGTTTACCCTTTTATTTGTTACTAGATTCAATGTGATGATAATGAAAGCATTTTATTTTATTTTTACTTAAATTACTTCATTTTTGACACATGGTGGCATAGGCAGCATCAAAGCTAATTCGAAGTTCTGCTGAGCCAATTCTTGAACAATATCGATCAGTTATCTTATCATCTCTCAAGTTTTCAAAGTTGACTCTTGGAACTGTGGCTGCACAATTCGCAGGTTTGTTTGATTTCTGTTTGATCTTTGATGGGGAACTTTAACTAATTTTTATCCCAATGCTTTCATGGATTTTGGAAAGATTTGTACTTCTCAATTTACAATTACATTCTTCGGAGAAAATCAAATGAGAAAAGAGTGGCCTATCAGATTGGATTGGTCTAAAGTTATTGCACATTAGCAAGTCAGAATTCACTCCACAACTTCTGTTTCTTTAATCTTCAAAAATATATATATTTTATTTTTCACTTTATGGAATTATTATGGCCAGAGGTAAAGTCAATCATCTTCAAGAATAGACACAAGAATTGAAGGAAATAATTTAAATTTATTTGGACCATTAATTTTATTTTATTTTTAATCTTTTTTAAGGGATTGATAGAAAATTATTGATCTTTTTAGGAGTTCCAATTATTGAAGGCGATGCTAAGGGAATCACGATGGAATTGAAAATGCAATGGGATGGAAAGTATCATACTTGATGTTAAAACTAGAGTTGGCATTGGATTACCTATACAGGTGATCTTCAACTTATTTCTCATATCAATAAAACTTTTTCCTAGTAGCAAAACTATTACAAAACTACTCTAAAATTTATTTGATTTTCACTTTTTATTTATTTATTTATTTATTGTGTATATAGTACTTCTAATACTTATTTTACAAAACTATTTTGTTCAAAAATTGGACAAATTTTGAATTACTCATATATGAACTTGCAGATTATTGAGAATTGGAAGATTCAAAATTTATTATGCTCAAAACCTAAACAAATTTAGAACCAACTCAGCTATGAACTTGCAGATTTTGAATGTTTTAGTTAAAAACAAAATAATTCATGTTGCCCAACCAAACATGCTCTAAGTTGAACAATTCCTCTGTCATTCAGCATCTTAGCAAAAGTAAAAAAAGAATAGTCATCAATTTATTTAATGCCTAAAATGTATTGAAAACCCGTAAACTAATAGCTCTTTCCAAATTCAATCAATGAACCAAACTGAAAGAAAACCAGTAACATAGACAATAAGATAAGCCAAAACCACTAATAAAATGCGCAAGCAATGATGCTACCAATTCCCATTGTCAATTGTCAATTATACAAGTTTAAGAGAACTATTCAAGATCATGAAACATATGGTAAAAAGGTATATTGGCTAAGCATCAATGCATAATAATACTTCAAAAATCGCCCGCGATGCCATCTATATAAGATGATGATAGTAATAGACACCACTTAAAACCCATCAAAATTCATGGTCTCACTTTTTCTTTTTCTTTTTTAAAAAAGTCAATTACAAAAAAGCAAAAGCACCAAAATCACACTTAAAATGAAAAAGGTCCACCCCATTCAATAATGCACTTGGCTTCATTGAGACAATTAGCATTAGATGCTCATACATACATACAAATATACAAATACAAATCTATATAGCATAAATTGAAAATAACAGCATACATACACACGTATAATATAATCAAATAAAAAGAGATAGAAACACTAGCTTCATGAAGTGAGTAAAAAGATCTGAGAAAGGAAAATGAGCAAAAAACTCACAACTCCAGTTGGAGAATAGGTTGTGACAGTGAACTTGTGGTCGCTCTGGTAGTCCTTGTAGAGAAGATCTAGCATAAAAATTAAACAATTAAATCACTCAAAATATACAATCAACACACCAATAACTCAACAAGAAACATAGATACATGATTCATACACGCATACACACACACAGAGAGAGAGAGAGAGAGAGAGAGAGAGAGAGAACCTCGTGCTTTCTTGCCAATTTCAGTGTAAAGACCAGGACCTTTGGCCATGATTTCCTGTAGAAATGGAGACCAAAAAACACAGAATCAAGAGAGAGAGAGAGCTCTGTTCCAACCAAACAGCGCAGAGATGCGATTTAGGGCTATATATATAAAACTAGAAAGCCCTACTTCTTCAGACTTTTCTTAATGGTGTGTGCGACGACTGCTTCTTCTTTGGAGAATCTAGACCGTAGATTTTAACGAGAAGGAGTGACAGGGTAGGACTTGGTGAGGCCAGGCAACATCGGAAGATCTGCTGCTGCTCCAACGTTGCTTCTCCTCCTCCGACGCTACTGCTCCCCTGACGACGATGCTGGGTTTGAGATTGGGGATTTTTTTGTTTTGGGGGGGGGGTAGGGGGGAGGGAATAAAAAAAAAGGGGCGGGAATAAAAAATTTAAAATAAAAAAGATTTTTTTTTTGGGATCAAAAATGAAATTTAAATAACAAAATAACCCCGTTTAATTATTTTTTCTTTTTTTTTTTGCGACGAGGGTTGCCGTCGTCAAATTTTTTTTTTATTTTTTGTTAAAATATATATTTTTTTGTAGTTAATGAATTTTTTTTAAAAAAAATTCTTTTTTTTTAGTTACTAAGATTGAAAATTTATTTGTTTTATTTTTTATTTTAATGAAAAAAAATATTATTATTTTTTATTTGGTAGAAGTAGGGGTAATATTTTAATGAAAAATATTTCCACTAAAATAAAAGTTAATTTTCTGTGGTCAATAAAAAATATTTTTCTGTGGCCCATTTTTTTTTTGTTATTAAAAATCATGAACTAATTTTTTGTGGTAGAGGAGAGGGAGCGACAGTAGTGGTGAAGGTGGTGGATAAGAGATGATGGTGGTGGTGGTGGTGGTGGTGATGGCGAAAGAGATTAGTGGTGAAGTTGTGGTAGCGATAGAGTAGATGGAATGGCAGGGGTGAAGGAGAGGTAATGGTAGTAGTAGTGGTAGTGGTGGTAATGGTGGTAGTGGAGTGGTGGCAATGGTAGTAGTAATGGTAGTCGTAGAGGTGAAGTGGCGACAGTGGTAGTAATGGTAGTAGTGGAATAGCGTTTGCAGTAGTGGTGAAGGTGGTAAAGGAGATGGGTGGTGAGAGAAAGATAAAGAGATGAGTGAGAGACAGAGACATAGTGATGAGCGAGAGAGAGAAAGTGGTCGCTAAAAGTACATTTTCTTGTAGTAGATAGATAGATAAATCGAGAGGGAGCTCAATAAATAAAGAAGACGGAAGGAAGAGAGTGAGCAACGCGAACACAGTGGGGGGTGAGAGAGAGAGAGAGAGAGAGAGAGAGAGAGAAAGAGAAGGGATAGAGAGGGAGAGAGAGACAAAAAGATAAAGAGATAGAGAGTGAGAGACAGAAAAAAAGACAGAGAGAGAAGAGATATGAACGAGAGAGACAGAGAGAAAGAGAGATAAAGAGAAGAGAGAAAAGAGATGAGCGGGAGAGACATAGACAGAAGAGAGATGAACGAGAGAGATAGAGAGAAGAGAGATAAGCGAGAGATAGAGAGAGATGAGAGATGAAAGATGAGAGAGATAGAGAGAAGAGAGATGAGCGAAAAAGACAGGGAGAGAAAAAAGATGAGAGAAGAGATAGATGAGTGAAAGACACAGAGAGATAGAGAGAGAGATTGACAGAGAGAGAAGAGTGATGAGTGTGAGAGAGAAAGAGAAGAGAGAGAGGAAGATGAAAAAATGGGTGAAAAGATATAGACAGAGAGAGAGAGAGAGAGGGAACAAAAAAGAGCGAAAAGAGATAAACGAGAGAGAGACAGAGAGAGATGAGCGAGAGAGATAAAGAGAAGAGAGAGAGAGATGAGAGAGATATACAGAAGAGAGATGGACGAAAAACACAAAGAGAAAGAGACAGACAGACAGACAGACAAAGAAGAGTGATGAATGAGAGAGAAAAAGAAGAGAGAGAAAGACAGAGACACAGAGAGCAAGAGAGAGACAGACAGACAGAGAAGAGTGATGAGTGAGAGAGAGAGAGAGAGACAGAGAAAGAAATAGGAAGATGAAAAAATGGGTGAAAAGAGAAATATTCAAAAGAGTAAGACTACGTCGCTTTTTTTTTTGTTTTTTTTGTTTTGGTGACAGAAAAATAACGTTGCATTTATTTAAACCATTTTGTGACTATATATATATGAAGCCGTCTCAAAGCCACAATATATATATATGTGTCAGTGGTTATGAGATATGTGAGTAATGGTTATGAGCAAAGTGGTGTCAAAGGGTGTTTGGTTATACTATATGTGTTAGTAGTTATGAGATATGTGGGTAATTGTTATGAGCAAAGTGATGTCAAAGGGTGTTTGGTTATGCTATATGTGTTAGTGCTTATGAGATATGTGGGTAATGGTTATGAGCAAAGTGGTGTCAAAGGGTGTGGTTATGCTATATGTATTAATGGTTATGAGTTATGAGATATTGGTTATGTGACTAGTGGTTATGAGATATGTGATGTTGATTATTAGATATGTGACTAGTAGTTATGAGATATGTGATGTTGGTTATGATCAAAGTGGTGTGGTTATGAGCAAAAAAGTGTTAATTATAAGATATGTGATTAGTGGTTATGAGATATGTGATGTTGGTTATGACAAAAAGGTGTTGGTTACGAGATATGTGAATAGTGGTTATGAGATATGTGATGTTGATTATGACTCAAAGGGACTCGTTATGAGATGTGGTTATGATTTATGTGGGTAGTAGTTATGAGGTATGTGATCAATGGTTATGAGATATGTGATATTTGTTATGATCAAAGTGGTGTTGGTTATGAGATATGTCATTATGATTATGAAATATGTGATATTAGTTATGAACAAAATGGTGTTGGTTATGAGATGTGGTTATGAAATATGTGATATTAGTTATGAACAAAATGGTATTGGTTATGAGATGTGGTTATGACTAAGTTATGATCAATTTGATTATAGTTATGAAGAAATATGATTTTAGCTCATAACTATAAAAAGTGACCTGTTTAGCAGGTCACTTTTAATGATGTGGCTCAATCCTAGCCATTGATTTTTTGTGTACCGTACATTTTTTGAACAAAATGTACCATAGACTAGTCAATCACTGATTATCAATTTTTTTTAATTATTACATCAGCTTATTGTGTCCCTTAGATAGTTGATTCTATCGGAAAGTGCACACCGGTTTAGTAAGGGACAACAATGGATTCTACAAGCTCTTGAAGTGGAGCTAGCTCCTCCTTGTCAATCAATCCAAATTCCTACATAAAAACAATATCGTGAAATTTGCAAACAGTATTAGGATATGATAGTTACGAACGTCATCATATACAGGCAGCAAAACTGCACAACCAGTTTCTAAATTGAAACTCAAACCAGTTTTTGGAAGGGAACAAAGAACATAAAATGAGTCTCTAGACTTGAAGTATACTTGCGCAGGTAAACAATATGAAATACTTGAAGCAAGTATTTAGAACAAAGAACATAAAATGAGTCTCAAGACTTGAAGCATACTTACACAGGTAAACAATATGAAATGCTTGAAGCAGGTATTTAGATGGGCCTCCTCTTTAAGACTTACAATCTTCTGGAAATGAGAGTGATACATATGAGCATAAACACGGAACAGGGGTTTGAATATAGTTTTCACAACTTCTTTGAAGTTGGGAGGAAAGGGGGCACCTACAAAATTTAGAATAAAGAATAAACATAAACTAAAGGGAACAGAACAGACCGAACCGGACAAAAAGCATAATCAATAATACAAAAATTAAACTCAAAAGGTTCTTCGAGAAGATACTGTCTTTGACTTTTATCAAAAAAAGATTAATAATGAGTAAGGGAACAAATCAAAACCATATATTACCAAGCCTTTGAGGAAATATGGATTCATCATCTAATTGAGATTCGATCCAGTTCATCAAGTATTCAACATTTTTTGGAGTTGAAACTTCAATTGGTTTCTTGATTTGTACCCCATCAGCCCATCTGTACTCGTACCTGTAAAGTTTTATCTACAAGCAGTCAGGAATTGGCAAACTGTAAAATTATAAAACTATGCTGTGTTGGTAGAGTCCGGATTCTCGGCCGCCCTTCTCGGCGGCCGTCCCAGCAGCCCCCCAAAACGACGTCATTTTGGGGGTTTTTTTGATTTTTTTTTTTTTTCTTTCTTCTTCCTCGTTCGAACAGAACCAGAGGGGAGGGGAGGGGAGGGGAAGAAGAGAGAGAGGGGGAGGGGAGGGGAAGAAGAGAGAGAGAAAGGGAGAAGAAGAGGTCGCCGCCGGTGGGCCGGACTGGAGGGGGCCATAATCACCGAGGGAGGAGGAGGAGGAGGAGGAGGAGGAGGAGGCGGAGGCGGGCCGGAGGCGGATCGGGTGACGATCGGACGGCTGGCGAGCTCGACGACCTGTGACGGCGAGCTCGACGACCTGCGACGGCGAGTCTTCGGCAAATCCGGACCCCCTCCCCTCCCCTTCCTCTCTCTCTTCTTCCCCTCCCCTCCCCTCCCCTCCCCTCTCCTCTGGTTCTGCGAAGAAGGAAAAAAAAAAAAAAAAAAAAAAAAAAAACGAAAAAACCCCCAAAACGACGTCGTTTTGGGGGGCTGCTGGGTACGGCCGAAGAGAAGGGCGGCCGAGGATCCGGATTCGTGTTGGTAATCATTCCATTGACATGCTCAGCCCACGCTTGGCATGAGGATTTTTGGGGCTAAAAAGACAAAATAAGTTAAAAAGTCAATGAAATAATATGTCACATCTAAACCATAATTTCAACTTTTTCTCACAGAAATCAAAAAAGCTAAAAAAAAACCATCCTAAATGAAACTTTTTAGCCCAGGCTAAAATAACCAAAAAACTAAAAAATCAACTCACATCCCAAACGAAACCTAAGTCATTCAAGCAATCCTGGAAAAGTCTAATAGGGTTTTCTTTGCCCGGCAACTAAGAATCATGGACACAGATAAAGACACAAATACAACACTACTTAGACACACTGACATAAATTTACCCCAAAAGAAATAGACATGACACGGCAACGAAAGCCTTCGTCCTCAAAACAAAATGAAAAGTTTTCAAAGAAATTGACCAGCTAAAAAACTACAAAGGCTCCTTTGTTCAAATTCAAATACACTATTTTCTTACAATATTATTTAATAAATAAATATAATATCTATAAATTTTAAAAAAATTAATCTATATTCTCATTGCATCGCAAATCAAATATACAAAATTGATCAAAAAGCAATTTAGTCTGTAAGTATTTTAAAATTTGTAAAAATTACAAGATGTACTTTGCGAAAGGGATCCAAAATTGGTAGCGAGCAGAGGAAACTATAACTTATGCTAATAGAAATGGGTCCATTATTTTGTATGCACCCCCATGTTGACTATTTGCTGCAAATCATGTGTGAGGTTATGTGTAGAGCTGATTGGAGAAGCATGATCTGCATAATTAACCCCAAGTACTTGACCTCGACGTTTGTTAAGTCAAGTAGTGTGCATGAGAGTACATGCCTTGGCCCAAGAGTTACTTGAAAGCATAATCCACTTGAAGGCGAGCATTTGAGTTCTACTGGCATTGATTGCTAAAAAATCATTCAAGTCGTATGACATAATATTAATGGTATAAACAAAGGCTACAATCTTTCTTGTAGGGTCCAAAAGGTTGAGGTAATTGGTTTGGGTATTTATAAAATAAAAATACCACAACCATATATGAAAACAAAAGGAAAGGAAACAAATTACAAAACTTGAAATGTATATGAATTCAAAATTCGGTGTTAGGTGAACTTGTTTGTACTGTCAAATGATGTAATTGAATAGATAACTCAATTTTTTTTTAGAATATGACAAACTGAGGTAGCGTTGGGTTTGTGTTTAGAATTATAATTTGAGTATGAAGTTGTATTTTGAGTTTGTGAGTTTTGAAATTATGATTTGAAAAGAAAAAACATGTTTGGTTATGAGTTTTGAAAAAAGTTTTAAATTGAATTTTGAATTAAGTGTTGAATTTTTGAAATGATTGTTGAGTTTGTGAAAAGTTATTCAATTTTGAGTTTTGAAAATAATTTTTAAAACTTAATTCAAAAACTTATAATTCATAACCGAACATACAACTTAAAATTCTATTGAAAATTATATTCGAAGTTCATAACCAAACTCTTTTTAAAATTCAATTCAAAAAAATAATTATTGACAAAAATAATTTTTTTATTTAAAAAATTTAAAAAATTCTGAAAATATTTTTTTATTTTTTAAAAATTATTGTGACAAATTAATTTTTATTTGAATTTTTTTGTTAATTTTAAATAAATGTCCAAATGATTTGTCATTTTGGTCTCAAAAAAATATTTTCTATATTAAAAAAATATCAAAAACAAATATAATTAATTTTTGTAGATAACAGATGCCAATTGCTATAAAAAAAAAAAAAAATATTCCAGCTAATTGGTCGGACGACCGAGTAGATCTAAAAATTCAAAAACTGTTTAGGCGGACGACTGGGTAGACCAAAAATTCAAAAACTCTATGGTTTACAAAACATGTTTTCAAAATGTGTTTTGAAATTGATTTGGAATCGTGATTTGAAAACTGTAAGCAAATAGAGGGTTGATAACAGGTGTGGAATCATGGTTTGAATTACAACCCAGACACAGCCTGAATTTCTGTAAAGTTGAATAACATAACGTAACACACAAAAACTCCTTAGTGTACTTTTCTTTTCCAAACGTAGCACACTAATGTAACACTCCAATATAACACCAGAAAATTACACTAATAAAAATGTAGATTTTTATGCTCGACAACCAACACTTCAGCCACCAATCCCTTAAAAAGAATCTTTCACACCTCACCTTTTCATTCTCATCCCAGAAACAAATAAAAAAAAAATTTAAAAATGAATCACAAAAGGACATTCACTTAAACTCAAATCGCACTAAATCAAATAAATATAACTTTCCAAAATAAAAAGGTATAATTGTTCATAAGAAAACTCTTCTAACTAAATGGACCAACATTTCCCATATGAGATTTATGGATTAAGTTTTTCTACAATAATTTTGAAGGACCTAACTTCTCTCTAGATCATGGGACACATCATGGTTCCTGTTTTAATAATCTAAATTATTTATTTTGTGAGGCCCTTTGAGAATATCATTTACAAAAAAATTAAGTAAATCCGATAATCATACTCTATTTAATTTATGGCATTTGTTTTAAAAAAATGAATGACAATTATGTTTTTAAAAATAGACTATCCAATTTTTTAGTAACAAATACAATAAATTGAATAGGTTAGGAATATCAAATCGACTTAATTTTTTATATGAATAATATATACGGGTGATTGTACATATTAAGAGTCATCATTGACTTTTCTAGAATTATCTAGGCTATTAATTACATATGTTGAATAATCTAAAAGACTTCGGAAAGATCTAGAACACTTTAGAAAGATCTAGAGAAATCTGGAAGATTGTAGAACATTGTAGAAGGTTGCGGAATATTAGAGAAGCTTGTAGAAATCTAGAGAAATCTAGAAGGTTTTGGAATATTTTAGAAGTATAGAAAGTACTACTATAGAATAGTTTAAAGAATTTTAGAATACTGGAAAAATATAAGTATATGTTAGAATATTCTAAAGGGTTAATAATAGCTCTTGAATCAAAATAATCCTAGCCATCTATTGAGGAGGTAAATGACTACATAAAGAAAAGTGACCTCATTTGGAAGGTACAAGACACAATAACAAGAAGTGGAGACAAGTGCTCAAGTGTGTGTGATTCCAAACTTCAGGTGTTCTTTGGAGTCTCCTTCTATACTTAATGGTATCTCTGTATCTAAATAAAAATTCGCTTTCATATAGTCGTTGTGTTCTAACTCAACAATACAAAATAAATGATTCAGTTGATTAAAAAAAACTTGTAATAAGCCCTATGAGTCCGAACAACACATTCCCAATTCAATTTTTGACGCAATAATTTTGCACTGATTTAAGATTAAGGCCTCGTTTGGGAACATGCTATTTCAGTAACTTTTTAACTAAAATATGAAATAAAAAAAACTTGCATATTTAGAATGACTTTTTAGTTTTTTACAAAAAGATATGAAAAAAGTAGAGA
Source organism: Camellia sinensis (assembly GCF_055761805.1). Lineage (NCBI taxonomy): Eukaryota > Viridiplantae > Streptophyta > Magnoliopsida > Ericales > Theaceae > Camellia > Camellia sinensis. The sequence continues at coordinate 126,302,594 of NC_138971.1, read as the reverse complement.
AAAAATTGAATCTTTGACTTTTTGGTATAAGTTATAGGCTTTTTGATTTTTTTTAATGACTTTTTGACTTGTAAACAAAAATTATTACTTACCAAACAAGACCTAAATTATCCAATTAATAGATTTTGGGATTTGTTACTCATTCATTCATTCAAACTTTTGCAAGATTATTTATAGGGCAAATTACACAAATAGTCCCTATTAGTTTGAGACTTGTGTCACTTTGGTTCCTGGCTTTTCAATTGTGACACATTTGACCTTAAATTTTGAATCTTGTTCCAAATAAGGACAATTGAATATATAATTAGATTTTTCAAGGGTAAAATTGTCAATTTGATAAAATATAAACTAATTTGACAAAAATAAATGTCAAACAAATATTTTTGAATTTTAAAAAATTATTTCAACCTACTAAAAATAAAATTATGTAAAATTGATAAATCTTTTAGACATTTTTTTTTACCAAATTAATTTTTATTATATATTTGGATGATGATCATGTAAAATTAATTTAAAAAAAATAATCATTTAATTTTTATTAATTTTACATAATTTTATCATTGGTGGATAAAAATAATTTTAAAAAAATTAAAAATATTTTTTTGACATTTACTTTTGTCAAATTAGTTTATATTTTATCAAATTGACGATTTTACTCTTGAAAAATCTAATGATTTTTTTCAATTGTCTTTATTTGGAACAAAATTCAAAATTCATGATCAAATGTGTCACAATTGAAAAGTCAGAGACCAAAGCGACACAAGTCCCAAACTATATGAACTATTAGTGTAATTAACCCTTATTTATAAAAAAAACTTATTCAGAATAACCTAATGCAAAGCAGGAAAGCCAGACCCCTGGTATAGGTTGGTTTGGGAAGTGGGTTGGCTTTTTGGTTTTTTAACTTTTTGACTATTTTAATCTGAGACTAAAAAGTCTCGTTTGGGAAGAACTTTTTGACCTTTTATGAGAGGAAGAACGTAATGATTATGAATTAAATGTGATGTTTTATCTTATTAAACTAAAAAATCTATTTTATTTTTTATGACTATTTTAGCTAAAAAAATTCCAAACCTCAACTTCCCAGAGTTTTTTTTTTTAATATTCTAAAAAAAAAAACTATTTAGAAAATTGACTAACTTTTCAAACTATTTGAGAAACTAACCTGTTTTTGAAATAATATTTTGAAAATGCGATTTTAAAATTGAAATTACATTGTCAACATGCAATTTCATCTTGAAATTGAAAATGTGATTTTAATTGAAAATCGCATGTTAAATATGTAATTTCACCATGTCATCATAAATTACATTTTCAATCTGCGATTTCAAAAGGAAATTACATGTTAAAAATGTAATTTCAATTTCAAAATTACATTTTTAAAATACGATTTCAAAAAATAAATTAATTTTCCAAATAATTTAAAAAGTGAATAAATTCTGTAAATAATTTTTTCTTTTTAAGAATATTAAAAAAAAAAAACTCCAACTTCCCGAAACAGCTCATAATAATAACTAAACCGTCTTATCTTTTGTAGAGTCCTTGAGATGCTTTTAGAGTCAACTTGGGCAGGCGGCAGAAACACGTTTTGAAGCTTTCCTCTTTCTCTACTCCCTGCTCTCTCTCTCTCTCTCTCTCTCTCCATTGAAAACCACATCGATCCACTTCTCATCAGATCAGTACACACTACTACTACTACACAGGCGAGACGTGTTTCAACCTTTAAAGGAGAGAGAATATGGCAGAGAGTGCGGTGACCTTCTTGCTTAGAAAGCTTGGAAGCTTGATTGAAGAAGAGCTGAAATCGTTGGGTAGAGTTAAGGGAGAAATTGTGTTCATCAGAGACGAGCTTCAGAGCATGAGTGCCTTCCTGAGGGTTGCCGATGCAATTGAAGACACTGATCCAGAGATCCAAGCATGGGTTAAGCAAGTCAGAGACGTCGCTCTCGATACCGACGACGTTCTTGATGAATTTATGCTTCGCTTTGCTCGTCATCATCATCATCGTGGATTCTATGGATCTATTTGTAAGATCTATTATCAAATTAAGAACATGAAAGCTCGTCGTCAAATTGCTTCTGATATACAGGACATCAAAGCCAGAGTCATCGATATTGCAGAGAGACGTCAGAGGTATGGTTACAAATTCAGTAGTACCTCAGTGCAAGCCTCAAGCTCCAATGTGGCAAACAATGGCGGATGGTATGATCGAAGAGGTGATGCACTTCTACTAGAAGAAGCTGATCTTGTTGGCATCGACCAGCCCAAACAACAACTCATTGATTGGGTCCTTGACGGTGATTCTCGACTCAAAGTGATTTCTGTAGTGGGAATGGGGGGCTTGGGTAAAACCACCCTCATCAAGAAAGTTTATGACGACCTGGAAGTGAAGAGACAATTCCAAACCCATGCTTGGATCACTGTTTCTCAATCATTTAATATTGAAGAGATCCTCACAGGTTTGATTCAACAACTCTTTGATGAAGTTAGACGACCTCTCCCTCACAGGTTCGAAACCATGGACAACAATAATCTGAAAGCAGTGCTCAAGGAATTCCTCCAAGAAAGTAGGTACGTGTTAGTCCTAGATGATATTTGGAGCGTAGAGGCATGGGATGCTATCAAAATTGCATTGCCAAACCGCAACTGTGGCAGCCGTGTGCTACTCACAACACGTATCGGTAATGTTGCTTCTACCTCTTGTAGAGAATTCCATGGTTACATCTATGAAATGAAAGCTTTGTCTCCAAAAGAGTCTTGGACTCTGTTTTGTAAGAAGACATTTCAGGAGAAGGATTGCCCTCCACATTTAATTGAAATTTCGAAAAGTGTCCTGAGAAGATGTGAGGGCTTGCCCCTGGCGATTGTGGTCATTTCTGGGGTGTTGGCTTCAAAGGACCAGGGAAGAGTAGATGAATGGGAGTTGGTGAATCGCAGTCTTGGTGCTGAAGTTGAAGGCAGTGATATGAAGAAAATATTGTTGCTAAGTTACAATGATTTGCCTTACTATCTCAAGTCTTGTCTCTTGTACTTGAGTAGTTTCCCAGAGGATCATTTGATTGAATGGATGAGCTCGATTCGATTGTGGATTGCAGAAGGATTTGTGGAAGTTAAAGAATTTGGAAAGACACTAGAGGAAGTTGCAGAGGCTTACCTCTATGAGCTTCTTAATAGAAACTTGATTCAAGTAGCAGGGCGCAAGTATGAAAGGATTAAAAGTTGTCGTATACATGACCTTCTGCGTGAAATCATTCTTTCAAAGTCAAGAGATCAGAACTTTCTAGCCATAACAGATGAAGGAAATGTGAGGTGGCCTGAAAAAGTTAGACGACTATCAATCCATAATACTTCTCCAAATATACCACAAGGTAAGTGTTTCCCTCAACTACGTTGTTTGCTTATGTTTGGGGAGGATGAACCCATGTCTGAGTCCTCCATGCCTCTATTGTTCAATGGTGGGTTGAGGTTGTTAAAAGTTCTACACTTGAGAAGTACTTCTTTGGAGAGATTTCCAGGCGATGTGGTCAAGCTGTTCCATCTAAGGTATCTAAGCTTGAGAGGAACACAAGTGAAAGTGCTTCCAAACTCGATTGGATTGCTTTGGAACCTAGAGACATTAGATCTTAAAAACACGTATGTGAAGGAATTGCCCGTTGAAATTCTAAGGCTCCAAAAGTTGTGCCATCTTTTGCTATATCGTAATGAAATTGGGCATATTTATCGTCCATTTCACCACAAACATGGTTTTGAGGCACCATCTAAGATAGGAGACCTACAATCCTTACAAAAGTTGTGCTTCTTAGAGGCAAACCATGTCAACGGTAGCGCCATAGTGAAAGTGATAGGAAGGCTAACCCAATTAAGGAGGTTGGGAATTTTGAAGTTGAGAAAAGAAGATGGAGTGGGTTTTTGCTCATCCATTGAGAAGCTAAGCAACCTTCGCTCATTAGATGTAACTTCAATAGAAGAGGATGAGATCCTTGATCTGCAATCTCTATCTCCAGCTCCTCAATTTCTTCAACGACTATACTTGAATGGACGTTTAGAGAAGTTGCCGCAGTGGATAACTTCTCTTCATGGCCTCACACGCTTATGTTTGTGGTGGAGCAAGTTAAGAAATGATCCACTGAAATCCCTTCAAGATTTGCCCAATCTGGTTTTTTTCTCACTTGTTAATGAAGCATATGAAGGGGAGGGGTTGTGTTTCAAGGCTGGTAGATTTCAAAGACTCAAGTACTTATGCCTTAATAGCTTAAAAGAATTGAGATGGTTGACAATGGAGGAAGGTACGATGTCTCGACTTGAAGAGCTAATTATCGTAGATTGTGAATTGTTGGAGGAGTTGCCCTCAGGCATTGAACATCTATTCAATCTTAAATTTCTTGAGCTAAGTGACATGTCTGATAGATTAGTTTCTAAGTTGAATCAAAACATACATGGTGGGGATTATTGGAAAACAAAACACATCCCTAGAGTATGGATTGAAGACTCAAAAGATAGTTATTGGAAAGGAAGATATCTTTAGTGAGAGAAAGGAAAAGTTTTTTTTTTTTTGTTTTTTAGTGTTTAATTGACTAGATTGATCAAAATCATGTGTAGTGCCGTTTCTTTTTCATGTTCCTGTTAATTGATTTTTTTTAAATTTTTTTTTACTTCTCACAGTAATTTAGAATTTTCATTTTGTATTTCTTTTTTATTTATTTATAGTTTGGCAGCTTGCAAATCTAATATGTAATCTCCTTAATTGATCCCAAAAAAATTATACGAGCAACTTTATTAAATTCCAATTTAGAATTGCAATTGGTTATTTTGTAATTGTAATGATTTAATTTAGTATCTGTACAAGTTAAACGGATTATTTTGGAAAGTTAGTTAAAAATTGGTTTTTTGGCCTTTTTTTTTTTAAAAAAAAATTTGAAAAAAACGTGTAAAAAAGTAGAGAGATGATGTGACCCAAAATAGGTTAAAAACTAGTTTTTGGCTTTTGACCATCTTCCTAAAATAGGCCTAATCTTCATTGATTTTCTGATTTTTAAGAATTGCCCTATTAACAAGCATTTTTAGGGGGCTAAATTCAAATTTTGTGTTGTATTCATGTACTTTTGTGTCGTTTTGTATGCTTTTTCTACAATGACTATATTAACAAAAAAATAAATGGAAAAAAAAATAAATTTATGATAGAACTAAGAGAACAACCTCAAGAAAGATAGGTGTGTTGTATCGTATTTGCTACTTTTGTTTTTCTTCCTTTCATTTTCTGCATTTGCAGTCTTGTAATGTGTATAGAGAATCACCTTACATTTTGCCTTTGTTTGGAATGTGGGTTGACTTTTTAACTTTTTGGCCTTTTTAGTTTGGGACTAAAAAGTCTTGTTTTGGATAGGTTTTTTGATTTTTTTGACTTTTGTGAGAGAAAAAATGAAATGATTATAGTTTGGATGTGACATTGTCCTATTTGACTAAAGTTTTGTTTGGCATTGGTTAATATAGTCAACTTTTTTGTGTTGGGACTTTTTTAGCATCGTTTGGTCTAGATTTTTTTGACTTTTTTGACTTTTGTGAGAGAAAAGTAATGATTATGGGTTGGATGTGATATTTTGTCTTATTAGCCTATTTTGTCATTTTGTGCTTTTTTAGCCCCAAAATAATAGCCAAACCAGGGGTGATTCTATTTACACATCACAATTCTCTCAGCACACATCATTTACTCAGTATACACCATACACAAATTAAATATATTGATTTTATCTCAATACACACCCCCAATTTTTATATGATACCATATTACTCTCATCTCCTCCAACAAACCCTAACTATAACCCTTGGCCACCGTTCACCGTCCACTACCAATCGTCGATAGCCAACAACTACTCTTCTTCCCTCCTCATCTCAATACTCATTTCCTCGTGCCTTTTACCCAGCCCCTCCAGTTACCATATTTTACCTTCGCTGCCTCACTACCATCGGAGCTCCTACTGTCTCTGCTCTACCTCCATCGCAGCCTCCTACAGCCATGATGTACAGCCACCGTAGCCTCTACCCATTACGATTCCATTGTTGTAGCGCCATATATCTCTCTTTCTCTTCAAACACAGATCTCTTTTTGTGGACTGAGCGTGATCGGTCGCTGATCGGAGGTGAGTTACGATGGTGATGGCTCGTTAAGGTTTGGAGGTGCAATGGTGGTGGGTCAACGAGCCTAGTGGTACTTGTAGGGTGGTGAAGGCAGGTATAGAGCTAGAAAGGCGACAGGGACAACAATTAGGCTGAGGAAGAGAGAGCCGGTGATTGGTATTGATGGTGCCGGTGGCTAGTGTTGATGATGGTGGTGTCTGGTGTGGTGTTGATGAAATTTAGGGTTTTGTCCTTAAAAGGTAATTTCATTGAGGGATATAATGGTAATAAAAAAATATGAGATAATGGTGTGAACTGAGAATAATTGTGATGTGTAAATAGAATTACTCCCAAACCAGGGCTAAGATAGTCAATTTTGTCCTATATGACTATTTTAGCCCAAATGGGCATGCCAAACATAGCTTCTAACCTGTCAAATAAGGGTAAAGATAGTTTATCATGATTTTTTTTTTTTTTCAATTTCATTTTCTGCCATAAAGTCTTGTGAGGATAATGAATATAGAGAAGGGTGTTGGGGGTGAAAAATTCAATTTTGAATTTTCTTTGTCCGTAGATCCAGGTGTTGAAATATTTTGTCCATAAGGACAAACTCGTATAAAATGACTAAACTACCATCCATATATATATATATATATATGTGATACACGTTATACACTGATTTCAAACCCTAATTCTTAACCCCCTCTCTCTCTCTATTCTCTTTCTTTCCTCTACTCTCTCTCTCTACCTCACTGTTCGTTGTCTGTCTGATCTGCTTCTGCAGCTATCTGTGAGTAATAACTTAGTAAAGTTATGTTCGCTATGAAATACTTTCTGAACATTATGATATGATATGAACTGTTTCTGAATGATACAAAAGGCTATTTTGTGATTATATGAATGATGATCCAATTCTTTGAAATTTCTTTGTGGTATCTTTAGCAGAGGCCCTCGCCTAGGAGAAATAATACTGTGGTTTATGGTCATGAGGCCCTCGCTCGAGGGAAACAATACGGCCCAGGCCCTTGCCCAAGGGAAACAATATCGTGGCACAGACCTCACCCGAGGGAAACAATACCGTGGCCCATGTATGAGATATGTTACCCGGTACCGGAAGTTCCATTATGGAACTTGATGACTTGATATGCTTGACCAATCACTACAAGAATTTGCACATTTGGCGACCACTTTTGGCGACTAAATAAAATTTAGTCGCCAAAAAGTTGACTTTGGGCGACTAAAATATGTATTAGTCGGCGTTGGTACAGTTTTTAGCTACTAAAATTTTTTAGTCAGGAAATATTATTTATTGGCGACTAAATTACCTTTTTGTCAGCAAAAGTGATACTTTTAGCGACTAAAAAATTTATTAGTCGCCGTTTGTTTCAATTTTAGGCTACTAAATTTTTTTTTTAGTCATTGTATATGAATTTTTGCCTACAAAATAAATGCTAGTAGCCAAACAAAACTAGGTATATTTTTTGGTTAATCTTTAGTGACTAAAAAATTTAGTGGGCAAATACAAACCTTTTTCGACCAAATGGAGATTTAGTAGCCAAATATACATTTGGCGACCAAAAAAATAGTCGCTGTTTATTTTCCTATGGCTACCAAATAGGATAGTCGCCCATAATAACATTTTTGCCGACAAATTTTTTTTAGTCGCTAAATCTTTAAATTTTTTAGGGCGCGCGCGCGGACTCTTTTAGTGATGTCGGCCCCTTTCTCTATTACACACAACAACATTCAAACCAAAGAGACAAACATCTCACCGCAGCCCACTGTACGGAAGACATTGCCACGGCTACGGCCACAACCACGACCATCGCCACCATCACAAAGCACCACCAGCACAACCGCAGATCACAGGTTCCCTCTTTCTCTCTCTCTCTCCCTCGCTCGATCTTGGTGTGTCTGTCTATCTCTCTCTCCCTCGCTCACACTCTCGTTGTTGGTGTATCTGTCTGTCTATCTCTCTCTTGCTCATAGTCTCTCTCTCTCTCACTTTCTCGCTTTCTCTCTCTCTCTCTCTCCATCTGTTTCCCCTTTTCTGATTGTGGCTTTAGGGTTTTATATGCTTGATTTATACTTGATTGCTTGATTCAGTTGATTTATTCTCTCAATCTCGCTCTCAGCCGAACCCATTTCAATACATCATTGTCTTGGTTTATATGCTTGATTCAGGTGCATTTACTGCTCATTTCTGAAATGGGTTTGTCCATATGATAACTGTCCCCCAAACTAGAGTTAAGAATGTAATCTCAGTAGTGATTTTTTCATTGCAGAGGAATTAACTTAGGACCTAAACCCGAGTTGTGAAATGGGTTTGTGCATTTACTGCTCATTTCTGAAATGGGTTTGTTATTATTATTATTATTATTATTATTCACTTTCAAAGAAACACTAGATTCCAAAACATTTTTCAAACTTAAAACATTACCCTCTTCTAACACGTGAGAAAAAAATCAAGGATCAGTATTATTGCCCTACATTACCCTTGTTCACCCTATTTAACATTTCTTTTTCTTTTTTTTTAAGTGTACACAAGCATATGCAAGGAAGAAAGGGAAAAAAAAACACAAATAAAACAAATAATCCTGCCAAACTCCTAATGGGATGGCAGGAAGTGGCATCAAAGAAATATGATCTTCACCATATTCATATCTACTAATATGTAATTATCGTGCAGTATGTGCTTGAATATGGTTCTCGTACATACAGTGAGAAAATGTACAAGAAAGGTGTATGTTTTCTTTAATTATCTTCCTTTTTTTTTCTTTTTTTTTTTTGGAGTGCACAGAGAGGAGTGGATTTGCTAAGAAAGGACTGGAAAAGTAATTAAGTTATTACATTTTAAAAATAAAATAAAAATTCATGCATCATAGAAATCTCATGAGTTAGCTTCTCACAAATTACTCATATCATATCTATGTTCCGATTTGTAATGATGAACTTTTATCACAATGATGCATGATATAATGTCTGAGAGTCAAAAGCTAGTATTGGAAAGTTATGTATATTTAACAACATGCAAAGAACTGGTTTTAGAGAGAAAGAGGAAATCACAATATTGTGTATTTTTCTTATAGTCTACTTTCTCTCAACAATGGCAACAACCCTCCCTTCTTATCTCTCCTCCAAGCCCAAGACCCAAAATTGGATCTAACCATCATGCAGTTTCTGATGGCCAGCCATCTTCGCAGCTTCTCTCAACTGAGCTCTCATTTCATCTCCTTCCTTGGACACCATAGCTAGTTTCAGAGCCTTAGCTATGTCGTCTCTGCTAAACGACCCATCTTCACTTCTCTCCGCTTCAATCGCCAAACCCTTTTCAACCATCAAACCCTGATCGATTATCAATGGAAGAACCACCATCGAGTGTCCAAATTGCAGTGTTTCAATCACCGATCCCCAACCTGCGTGAAACAGAGACCCTCCGATTGATGGGTGTTCCAGAATCTCTCTCTGCGGTGCCCATCCGAAGCTCACTCTCTTCTCATTTTACAAAGACTCATTCCACCATCTCTCTGCTGCATCATTCTCTCTCGTTCCCCTTTCTTTCTCTCCCCTAGATTTGGGGGTTTTAGGGGCTTTGGGGGTCCTGAACAGCCAGCAAGCACTACTGGGAGGCTATAATTGAATCTTAAAAAAAGCAGCAACCCAAAAGGGTCTACTCCTACACCATGAAAACCAAACACAAACACAGAGAGGTCGTTTCTGGGTTTTGTTTTCCCAACGAGTTTCCATATGGGTTTGGCTCGGATTTGAGTTCTCCGGTGGATTCCGTGGTGAGCTCTACTGAGACTGAGAGCAACGAACCAACATTCGGAGATCTGGAATGAGTTGGGACTCTGGATCTGAGATCTGCTATGGATGGAATGGTGTTTGTTTGTTCTGTTCCTGCACAGTTGAAGAGAGAAGAGAAAGCTGTCTTATAAATTGTGATTATACTATCAGGCAGCGCATTACTTTGATGTATGGAAGTAAGACGCCTGCATAATTCGAAGCCGCCGGAGCTCTCTCTCTCTACTCAAGGACACCAACCACTATGTCTACTTTTCAACCTATCATCCACCACCTTTTGCGCACTCATATCCCATATTTTATTTTTAAACCAATCTCCAACAGCACAAAACATGCTCATATGCTTATCCAGCTCTCCCTCCACTTTATCACATGGGCTTGTCCCCTCTCTCTCCTCCTATCACGTTTGATTTTTAAAATCAATTATTTTTATTTGTTTTTTTTTTTTTCTTCAAATTACTTTTACACTCTTTTAAATATCCACATTTATTTTTCTTTCCCATCATTTCTTTTAAATTCCACCACTCTCTTTTAATATTTCTCTTTAGCAACTGCATTACTGAATGATGGCTGATTTTATTCCAAAAAAAAAAAAAAACAAAAAATTTAAAAAAAAAAAAAAAAAAAAAAAACCATTCATAACCAACTCGGTTTTCATTCCACAAACTTGTCATTTCTTCACTCCGGGATCAACCCCGATCACACTTTTACACAAAAAAAAAAAAAAAAACATCACTCACAAACACCCACCCACAGGCGGGACTTTTTTTTTATCCCTTCTCTACTCTGCCGCCGGTCTTTTCTTCTTGCCTTCGTCCTGGGCGGTCCTTGACGGTGTTGCCTCCGTGTTTCCCACTCCACCGAGCACGTTCACTCCACCCTGCTCCTCCACTACAGCATATGGTGGACCTCCAAATCGGAACATCACGGTGGCCTTCCGCTTCAGTTCCTTATTTTCTGCCTTAAGCACACTTATCTCTGCTCGCGCATCCTTATACATGCGTTGGAGCAGAGCCAGCTGGGAGTTTAAATGCTGCACCTCATTTGTCCTACTCTGCAGCCGGTTCGACAGGTTTGTGACCGCCGTCATGCTTTCCACACATGCCTTCAAAGTATACTGATTGGCCTCCACATCCGACTGCACTGCCATTCTTTGCTCCACCGACCGCATCGGAAAGTTCAACGGAGCAAACTCCGGGGCGCTTGGTTGAGGTTCCCGTGCCACCGCACCAGTTCTCTCTCTCGTTGACTCGTTGAGGTCGGGAAAGAGGGTGAGCAGCCCGCGGGAAGACGATGAAGCCATTTTCTAGGCAACAGAGTGTTATACAGAATCTCTCTCAGAAATCTCTCTCAGAATATCTCTCACAGGTGTTTTTGCCTTAGCCTCAGCCTCTGTCTTATAGCCGAGGCAGCCACGCGCATCACGCGCCTCTTGACGCCCGACAAACTGGCACGCCTTTTCATGGCACATCTTTTGATAAAGTGGGCACGCCTTTTGATGGCACGCCTTTTAAAAAAATTGGGCACACCTTTTGAGGATGCGATTTTTTAAGGGTCCGACAAGACTCTGTAAACTGTCCCGACATAGATTCCGGTTAGTTTCTACAAGGGTCCGACAAGACTCTGTAAACTGTCCCGACATAGATTCCGATTAGTTTCTACAAGGGTCCGACAAGACTCTGTAAACTGTCCCGACATAGATTCCGGTTAGTTTCTACAAGGGTCCGACAAGACTCTGTAAACTGTCCCGACATTGATTCCGGTTAGTTTCTACAAGGGTCCGACATAACCCCGTAAACTGTCCTGCTACATCGGTCCGACATGACCCCGTAAACTGTCTTCTACAACGGTCCGACATGACCCCATAAACTGTCTTCTACAACGGTCCGACATGACCCCATAAACTGTCTTCTACAACGGTCCGACATGACCCCATAAACTGTCTTCTACAACGGTCCGACATGACCCCATAAACTGTCTTCTACATCGGTCTGACACCGCCATCCAGTGTCCTCTACACCGTTATGACACCACCATACAGTGTCCTCTACAACGTTATGACACCCCATACAGTGTCTTCACCAACGGTCTGACACGACCATACAGTGTCTCCTATCTTTTTTTATTTTTATGTATTTTCTTGTTTTGTTCCTCTCTTCAAACTCAAGTTGGTTAGTTTCTATCCTCCTTGAGTTTGCGGGGGGCTGTTAGAATTTACCTACACCTACCACCACCTACTACCACACCTACTACACCTACCACCAATTTACCCTCACCTACTCCTCACCTACTACCCAAACCCTCTCCTATATAATGAGCCACTCTGATTTGCAATATAACACATCAATTAATCAATCAATAATACATACAATTTATCTCTATCAATATATTTTTTACAGTAAGTTATTGGATCCTAGTACACCACATAGTTTGTTCACCTAATGGTACAATTTTGGCTTTATTAGTGTTTTATTTAGTTATGAACTAAAGAATTTACTTTAGCGAAAAAGGTACCTGTTTAATTAGCATTCAAATCCTGTTCAAAATCATGGAAAGGAGATATCCATGTCTGTTTTCAAGCTATTAAGGATTTAAGGGGGAGAGGGGAAGAAAAGCAAATTTTCAAATTTTGCAGAAATTTCTAAATGGCATTCACTAAACTCCATATTCATATTTCTTTTGCAGCAATAATTTGGCATGACCATGCTTGCCACTTCACAGTTTATGTGTGGTCCTACTATGACACATGAAAAAAATAGAACCTTAGCAAGGACTAGAGAGTTAAGAACATTTATCAGAAAGGAGAATGAGTAACTTCCACATGAATAATCATTAAAAAGAAATTGGGTGTTGATAATGATTAAAGAACAATCTGCTACCATATCAGTGAAATACTCATCCCTACAAACATTTTGCAAATGACTGTGACTGTAAACAACTTATGCGGTTGATGTATCTTATCAATTTGTATCTTGACATGTTTATATATATTTGTCTGGTTTTAGAATATGGTTTTTTATTTTTTATTTTTGTAAAATTTCTAAAGGCTAGTTTGTTGGGATAAAAAAAATCAACCTCTCATTATTTTCATATAATTTTTTATTTTATTTTTTAAAACAGAAAATATTTTTTTGAAAACTTATAAATATGACAAAAAGATTTTTGCTCATTCTTTTTTACTTCTCTCATTGTTTACGTTCTACTTGTATAGTCCAAATAGTTAGTTGTTTCACCCTAACTTTTGAATACAATCCCTAAAGCATGTGTTGCCAAATTTTAATCTATGTTGCAAATAAGTGAAAACTAAAAGACAAGCGGAAATGTACAAGAGTTGGATGATGGTAAAAGATACACAATTCCATCTTTAAGGTCAGGTAGGCCGTCATGCTATTACTTCATCAATGTTACTAACCTATGGGAAAATCAATCTCAATTTCAATTTCAAGAGTTTTCAAATTAACTCCATCTACTTAAGCATGTCTTTGTCCCATTATTGTTTCCAAAGGTGGTCAATTTTGAAGCACAAAAGGGTTGTTCATGCAACCTAAGGTCCATGGGAAGAAAGGTTCTGTCACTTTTTTATAATGTATATGAATAGGCATTTAGAAAGTTAAAACTATAGACTTAAAAGCATAAACATCAGCAGTTTGATTTATTAATAGATTCTTCTCTCTCGAAAGCAGTTTCATGGATTGGGTGCTTAAAATACTGTGACTGAAATTTGGTATGGAACATTTTTTAGGTAATGCTGGTTGTCTTCCTCAGTTGGTTCCTGATCAAACCCTCAAGCTAAAGCAACTTACTGTGCTAACACTGGCTGAGACAGACAAGGTATTTGTTTTTAAACTTTCAAATGTTTTTTAACTTGTTTGTTGACTTAAATTGATGGTTATTTGTTTGAAATATATTGATTCACTTGTTTGATGAGTGATCTTGGTAACTTCAGTGTTTGAGTTAAGGGAAGGGCTACTAAAATTTGCCGTTTTCAGAACTACATGGTGCTTATTTTTCGGAGCTTGGGTTTCTATTTGCAATGTAATCATCACTTTGCTGGCAAAACCAATTTGATTAGCTTGTGGCCTGGCATAGCCAATCAAAATCTGTAGCATGCATTTTCACAAGGGTGACTCATCTCATTGGTGGCAGACAATCCATAGGTTTATCCCAGGTTTTGCCCTATGATATACTGATGCAAGAGTTGGACGTGACAAACGTACGCGAACTTGAAGATTTTCTTATCAACGAGCGCATGTATGTGGTAGGTATTCCATCTTTGCTTCCTCATCTGACAACATGCTAGTCTTGAGCTCTAGATGATGACCCTTCATTTGCTGTTGTACAATTATTACTTTGCTTTACAATGTTATTAAGAATAGCTAGGTCAGTTGCATCACTAGAGGCTTTGTCTCATCTCACTTAACCTCTTGGTTGGTCGTAGAAGGTTTATATTAGATTGGAATGCTTTGTCCACTGCTTAGATGCAAATGCAACACATTAGCAGTCCATGATTGTCATAATTTGTGGCAAAACTAAAACAAAGGTTGCAAAATTTTGACTTGCATTATAAGGACTATTCATATGGGCGAGTAGTATTGAGTGAATGGCTGCAGCTCTGCCTCTACTTCATATGCATCGAAAGACTTCCCCTCTACTGATTGAAATTAGCTTTTTTGTCAGGAAAAGGGACCCTTCAGTGAGAATTCTAATGTAATGAACAACATTTTTAGTGAAGGCACAAGTCCAAAGAATGATATTCCTTAGAGAGGGTACAACTTTTAATAGCCCTGAAGATCAACCTTGCATTCATATTGTGTCAGACCTAAGATCATTGCAAGACATTGTGTGGGCACCCCTCATACCCCAAGGACTAGTGCCACCTAGAAAATATAGAAAATAAAAATCCTAGAAAAGAAAACAATAGTAATAATAAACACAAAGTAGGCTAATTAATTAATAATGTAAAAAAATAAGAGGAGCGGCGAGAATATTTGCTGATTGAAATTTCCTATGTTATGGCAACAATGGAATTTCATTAAATGATAAACTTTAAAAAAAAAAAAAACACATAGCACCTTGACAAAACACCTTAATTAGCACATCTTTAGAAATAGGACCTGTTACAACAAACGGAATGTAATTCGGACCTGTAGGTTGGGAGTTAGTGCTGAAAACGCCTTAAACTTGGTCGAAAAAGGACTTCCCGGGGATGAAAATTCAAAATAGTCCCCTCACCACCGTATGGCTATCACGGACAGCTTCCCCGTGACAATTAGGACCTGTGACAACAGACGGAATATAATTCGGACCCATAGGTTGGGAGTTAGAGCCGAAAATGCCTTACACTTAGTCGAAAAATGGCGTTCCGGGGACGAAAATTCAAAACAGTCCCCTCACCTCCGTATGGATGTCACGGACAGCTTCCCCATGACAATTAGGACCTATGACAACAGACGGAATGTAATTCGGACCCGTAGGTTGGGAGTTAGAGCCGAAAATGCCTTACACTTAGTCGAAAAATGGCATTCCGGGGACGAAAATTCAAAACAGTCCCCTCACCACCGTATGGCTGTCACGGACAGCTTCCCCATGACAATTAGGACCTGTGACAACAGACGGAATGTAATTTGGACCCGTAGGCTTGAAGTTAGAGCCGAATATGCTTTAAACTTACTCGAAAAAGGGTGTTCCAGAGGCGAAAATTCAAAACAGCCCCCAAACCACCGTGTGGCTCTCACGGAAAGTTTCCCCTTGACAAATAGGATTTGTGACAACTGACAGAATGTAATCCGGACCCATAGGTTGGGAGTTACAGCTGAATATGCCTTAAACTTACTCGAAAAAGGGCGTTTCAGGGGCGAGGAGAAATGACACCACCTTTGATTTATTCTTTATTTTAAGGGGTGTGGTTGTGAGGGGTTATCTTGATTTTTTTTTTAACAAATTACAGCCAATAATGGATATTTTATATGTTGTATGTATGCATGTATCTATGTAGGTTTGCAGTCCCTCAAAAAATGGCCATGGAAAATAACAGTCTAAAACTAGTTCCAAAAAAAAAAAAAAAAACAGTCCAAAACAATAACATCTATGGTGTTGGTAATGCTGGGAAACAACTGTGTGAAGCCTAAATGATCACAACCCTCTGAACTTTCTTCCCTCACAAACCCCAAGGCACATGAATAAAACTAGTTCTGTTTTTTACGTCATTTATATGATTTTAGAACGGTTTCCATTACCATATCAAGGTAAAATGAATTCAAAAAGAGATATACATAGCCATACTTTGATCAAACAGTTTTTTCCAAATAGCACCTGCACCAAACAGTGAGTCATCTTCATGCTACTTCTCACCCATCCTGTTTAATCCAAATCCTTATCTCCAATAGGCTCTCCAAGAACCTATTACATTAGAATCAGACATTAGCACAGTTGACCCTTTGTTAATTTGCTGCCAGAAATGTTACTAACTTCGACGACACAGGTTGCCAGAAGATTATGTTCCCTGTTCTAAAGAAGGATGGGGTCAATAAATGTCAAGTTTTGGAAAATGTAAAATGGTTGGGGCCAACTGGTCATGGGATGTATATTGATTGACCCCATCCACAAATGATTGAACAGACAGTAAAAATCATCTTTTTTAAAACACTTTCCATTAGAGGTGATTGTGTTAGCCTGTTAGATGTTTTTGTCCTCAGATTCCATTGGATCTTCATGGGATGTTCCTTTTCTGCATTCTTCACTTCAATCTCATATGCTTTTCTTTGCTTCGCTTTTCTTTTCTTTTCTTTTTAGCTTTTTTTATGAAGCTGAATGTCCTTTTCCATCTCTAATATATTTCTTCATGGGCTGCAAAATGCTCAACAACTCTTAATGTGGGATTATCTGATGTGTTGAATCTTGCAATTGTGGTTTAAGTTAAACAATTGCTGAGCATTTATTCTCGTCAATAAGTTAATAATTTTATTAATGACTTCAGACTGACTAACAAACATCAGCTTTATTGGCATAGTAACTTATTCTTGAGCTATCTCAGGATGTGTTTGGACAATTTAAGAAAAATATTAAAAAGAACAAGAAAATAAAAGAAAACAGAGAAGGCATTGTACTTGAGTTCTTATATTAAAATAATGGAACTATTAATAATCTCAGGCTTAAGAAAAACTCGGGTTATATAATGTAGGTGAGTATTATTAATGATAAGAAAAATGGCGTTTCGGGGGCGAAAATTCAAAACAGTCCCCGAACTATCTTATGACTTTCACGGACAGCTTCCCCATGACAAATAGGACTTGTAACAACTGACGGAATGTAATTCGGACCTGTAGGTAGAGAGTTAGAGCCAAATACGCCCTAAACTTAATTGAAAAATGGCATTTCGGGGGCGAAAATTCAAAACAGCCCCTGGACCACTGTGTGGCTCACACGGATAGTTCCCCCATGACAAATAGGACTTGTGATAACTGACGGAATGTAATCCGGACCCGTAGGTTGGGAGTTAGAGCCGAATACACCCAAAACTTAGTTGAAAAAGGGCGTTTCGGAGGGCGAAAATTCAAAACAGCCCCCGAACGACTATATGGCTCACACGGATAGCTTTGCCATGACAAATAGGACTTGAGAACTGATGGAACGTAATTCGGACCCCTAGGTTGGGAGTTAGAGCCGAATACGCCCTAAATTTAGTAGGAATAGGGCGTTTCGGGGGCGAAAATTCAAAACAGCTCCCGAACCACTGTGTGGCTCACATGGACAGTTCCCCCATGACAAATAGGACTTGTGACAACTAACGGAATGTAATCCGGTCCCGTAGGTTGGGAGTTAGAGCCGAATACGCCCTAAACTTGTCGAAAAAGGACATTTCGATGGTGAAAATTCAAAGTAGCCCCCGATCTACCGTGTGACTTTCATGGATAGCTTCTTCATGACAAATAAGACTTGTGACAACTGACGGAACGTAATTCGGACCCATAGGTAGAGAGTTAGAGCCGAACACGCCTTAAACTTACTCGAAAAAGAGCTTTTCAGGGACAAAAATTCAAAACAGCCTCCGAACGACCATGTGACTCTCACAAATAGATTCCTTATGACAAATAGAACTTGTGAGAACTGATGGAACGTAATTCAGACTCGTAGGTTGGGAGAGAGCTGAATATGCCCTAAACTTAGTAGAAATATGACGTTTCGGGAGCGAAAATTCAAAACAGCTTCCGAACCACCGTGTGGCTCACACGGACAGTTCCCCCATGACAAATAGGACTTGTGACAACTGACGGAATGTAATCCGGACCCATAGGTTGGGAGTTAGAGCCGAATACGCCCTAAACTTAGTCGAAAAAGAGCGTTTCGAGGGTGAAAATTCAAAACAACCCCCGAACGACTGTGTGGCTCACACGGATAGCTTTTCCATGACAAATAGGACTTGTGAAAACTGATGGAACATAATTCGGACCCGTAGGTTGGGAGTTAGAGCCGAATATGCCCTAAACTTAGTCGAAAAAGGGCGTTTTGGGGGCGAAAATTCACAACAGCCCCCAAACCACCGTGTGGCTCACACGAATAGTTTCCCCATGACAAATAGGACTTGTGAAAACTGACGGAAAGTAATCCGAACCTGTAGGTTGGGAGTTAGAGTCGAATACGTCCTAAACTTAGTTGAAAAAGCGCGTTTCGGGGGCAAAAATTCAAAACAGCCCCCGAACGATCGTGTGGCTCACATGGATAGTTTCGCCATGACAAATAGGATTTGTGAGAACTGACGGAACGTAATTCGGACCATAGGTTGGGAGTTAGAGCCGAATACGCCCTAAACTTAGTCGAAAAAGGGCGTTTTGGGGGTGAAAATTCTAAACAGCCCCCGAACCACCGTGTGACTCACACGAACAGCTTTTCCATGAAAAATAGGACTTGTGACAACTGACAGAATGTAATCCGGACCCATAGGTTGGGAGTTAGAGCCGAATACACCCTAAACTTAGTCGAAAGATGGCGTTTCAAGGGCGAAAATTCAAAACAGCCCCGAACGACCGTGTGACTCACACGGATAGCTTCGCCATGACAAATAGGACTTGTGAGAACTGACGGAACGTAATTCGAACCCGTAAATTGGGAGTTAGAGCCAAAAACTTACTCGAAAAAGGGCTTTTCGGGGGCGAAAATTCATAACAGCCCCCGAATATGCCTTACACTTAGTCAAAAAACTCGTAACACTTAGTTTAAAAAGCGACAACTTTGTGAAAATAACATCTACATATTCTAATAATTGCCTTTATATATTTATAGGACGAAAAAATTGCATATTACATTGTTTGTGCAATTGGTTGGAATAAATATTGCATGATACATATATATATATATGTACTTTCTTTTATTTTCAAGAAGACATTTCTCGATTGTTCTACCTTAAATGCATGTTATAACATGTTCCATATGGCTAACTGAATTGATATTTTGTAACCAATTCTAATGTTTCGTTTTTTGTTTTTCTTTGTAGATGCCTTTGTTGCGTAGACTTGTGGATAATCCATATTGGTGTACGGAGAAGAATTTTCACTTTTGTGTAGAACTAATATAATACTTTTGTCGTCCTCAGCTTTTGTGTAGTTCATTATTACTGATACAGAAAACTTTTGGCAATCAACAGATAATGACTGTCGTGGTACATATATGCCATTTGTCGGCGTATATATAGGACGTTTTGTCATGGTCTATAGAAAACTTTTGTCGTGGTACATATATCACCTTTTGTCGTGGTACAGATTACAATGGTAATATGTACCATGCCAAATGGTAATTTTGCTTGGTAGTAAATGTATTTTTTATATACGGAAGGCTTTGATTTTTATATGATATATTTTGTATGGAATTATTATTTTAGTTTGGACAATAGTTGATTTGTATGGACTTTGACATTTAAAGCTATTTATTTTTGGTATATGGATGTAGATTGTGGAATGATTGATAGTATGTACCATTTTGTTTATATACATATTACAGGTTGCATTGAATATAGACAAGTTGTGCAGAAATTATAATTTTGTGATAAAACATAATATCATGTTTTTGGCGACTAAACAATTGTAGCTAAAAAGAAATTGGGAAAAGACATTTGGAGACTAAAAGTTTTGTAGCAAAAAAAAAAGGACATTTGGTGACTAAAAGTTTAATAACAAAAAAAAAAAAAAAAAAAAAATCAAACATGACTAAAATATGTCATAGCTAAAAACAAAAAACTAAAGGATAAAAACACTTTTGCCGACTAAAATTTTAGTAGCCAAAAAAGTAGAACTTTAGGCGACCAAATATTTAGTTGCCAAAAGAGGAATTTTTTGCCGACTAAAAATTTAGTCGCCAAACTAAAAATTTAGTAGCCAAAGATGTGGGACTTCCGGCGACTAAATTTTAAGTAGCCAAAAGAAGAACTCTTTGCCAATTAAAATTTTAGTAGCTAAAAATGTGGGACTTTAGGCGACTAAAAATTTGGTTGCCAAAAAGGGTCTAATTTAATTTAATGTCCAACCTTTTGGTGACTAAAATTTTAGTCGCTAATTACCTTTACTGACAATTTTTTGGCAACTACTTTTGCAACCAAATAACTTAGTCACTAAAACAATTCAGCGACTAAAAATTTCGTCGCCAAAAGTGAAAATTCTTGTAATGAATGTGATATGTAACACTAATAGAAGTACCACGCATTATTTGAATATGAATATGAATATGACTCCGTTTCTATTACGAATACAAGCATGACTATGTTTCTGATTTGATAAGGGATTTGAAATCTGATTTCTAAATCTGTTATGGACGTCATTCATTAAAATCTTTACTCTGTTATTATTTACTGGGCTCCAGCTCACTGTATTATTTATGTATGTAGGCGATCAGGCGCGTGACCAGGCCAAGAGCTTCTGCCTGAACTCTGTTTTGTCAGCCAACCTATGTGCCTCCCGTGGAGGTTCTAGATATGTCTAGTGGTTATGGCTATGTGTATAAAATTCAAGTTTTGTTTTCTTGTTTGGTTAAACAAGTCTTTGTTTATTTTGTAAATAGGGCTAAGTCCATTTTTGTCTAATATGTATACATATGATAACGTAAGAATGATGTGTAGATATGTATATAAAATGTTTAAAATTTTTCTGTCTCATATAAGTCTGCACAGCTCAATGGCTGTTTTTAATTTGTTATTTGCTTCCACTAGCCCCTAATATTATGTTAATCCGTCTCAGAGGCCTTCGGTAATTCCAGGATTACTGACCAGTTATGATGCTAAGCCTATAGGGGCGGGTTTGGGTCGTGACAGTGCCCATTCCGTGCGGTGATTTAACTTCAATCATCAAAACTATTGATGAATCACATTGGATTTATAAAATTTTAGTGAAAATCCATTAAAACTATGGCAACGTAGTCTGCGTTATTATAGTTTGAAATTGAAAGACCACAATGTTATCATTAGAGTAAGACCAATGATCTATACTAGGCAAGATATAGATGAATTTGATATTCAATTTCAGGACCTTTTAGATAAAAAAATTAATTAAAGAAACTAGAAGCCCTCTCTCTAGTCCAGCTTTTATGGTAAGAAACTATGTTGAAATTAAAAGAGGAAAAGCACAAATGGTAGTCAACTATAAACGGCTAAATGAAAATTTAGAATTTGATGGATATTTTATTCTAAGAAAAGATGTTTTGATTAACTTAACCAAAGGATCAAAAATCTTTAGCAAATTTGATTGTAAAAGTGAATTTTGGCAAATTCAATTGTTGAAGAGTCAAAAAAATTGACAACTTTCAGTACATCTAGAGGGCATTACCACTAGAATTTTATGCCTTTTGATTTAAATATAGCACCACGAGTATTTCAACGGTGCATGGATACAATCTTTAAAGATTTTAAGGATTGTTGTGCAGTTTATATTGATAATATACTTATCTTCTCTAAAACCCAAGAAGAGCATAAAAAACATTTAAAATTACTTTATGAAAAATTCTAAAAACATGGAATTATTTTGTCACCAAAAAAGATTGAACTAGAAAAAAAATCAATTGAATTTTTGGGAATAATTTTAGACTAGAAAGGTCTACAATTACAGAAACATATTTTGTCAAAAATACAAGATTTTCCTGATACTCTTGAAAATATAACACAATTACAGAGTTTATTAAGTATTTTAAATTATGGAAGAAATTTTATTAAAAATCTTTCAAAAATAGAAATTCCTTGGTTAACCAAATTAAGGAAAAATGTTATTTTTGAATGGACAGCAGATGATGTTGCTTTAATTAAACAAATTAAAGAAAATGTTAAAACTTTACCAGACGTTTATCTTCCTCAAACATGTGATAAATTAATTTTAGAAACAGATGTCTCAGAATCATGTTAAGGATGTGTTCTCAAAGCAATACCAAGTAAATTATGGCATGATAAAGAGATACCTTTATTAGAAAATAGGATTAGACCAAAAAAAAAAAAAAAATTCAATACCCTTAAAATTACAAAAAGAAGAACTAATTTGTGGATATAATTCTGGAACATTTAAATCAAATGAACAGAAATATATTATTTTTGAAAAATAATTACTTGCAATAAAATTGACAATAAAAATTTCCATATTTATTTAGCCCCAGAAAATTTTATTGTATGGACTGATAATAAAGCAGTAACAGATTTCTTGATCAATAAAAAACCTATTGAGCAAGGAAGAAGATTAGCCTGGAATAATAAAATTTATGAATATACTTTTGAGGTAGAACATCTTAAAGGTACTAACAATTTTCTGGCAAATATTCTTAGTAAGAACTATTTTCAGAAAATTAAATTACTAAACAAGTAATTTTAATTTTTGCAGAAGACCTCTAAACCAAGAGGAAAAAATGAGCAAGGGTAAACAACCCGCACAAGGAGTTTGGGCGACAATTGCTAAAAAAGTAATCCCCAGACAATAAAAAGTTTATGTGGTGTTTGCAGGAAGACAACCTGAAATTTATACAGAATGGAATTGAAAAATCTAAAAATCCCGAGCTATTGATTTGTGATTATGGATCAATTTAAACAATAAATAACAATCCCAATCAAACAATCAAAGACAAATCAACACAACGACTTAACGTGAAAAAACCACAATTAGAGTGCCTCCAACTGTAATAAAAAATCTCGGGCAAAAGTCACAAAACAATCCACTAAGAAGACAAAAAGAAATTACACAAGTGTACTCTCAAATTACCTAGCAAATCTATGTCGAATCGAACCGATCCGACCCCTATGTGTCTCTTCCAGCCCCGTTTTCACCTCGGAATTGTCTTGCCCAACGTTGAATCCATGACGATGAGCCACTCAGGAATCCACCAAAGCTTCAGGCCCAAATTCCATGGAATCCTCCGAAGAACAATTCTCTCTTTTGTGAATAAAACAAAATAAACAAATCCTTTGATATAATCCACTCAATTCATAATATAAACTCTCACAAATATCAAAGGAAACAAGCAAAGAAGCTCTAGATTAAAACCCTAATGCCCAAGAAGAAAATCTGGAAGTCGTACCCTAAAATTTGACAGAAACACGACTTTATAGCAAACAGGGCCGCGATGGTCACTCGAGCGAGGAGACTAAAATGCATGTTTTTCCAAGTGTCTTCGCTCGTGCCACCAAAGTGTCACTTCAGCGAGAAATGCATCTTCTTAGTATTTTTACAGTCAGTGAAAACTTCTGGGACCAAAGATTTTTCGCTCGAGCGCACATTCCTTCGCTTGAGCGAACAAACAACTTCGACTATATTTTTGTTTGTTGCTTCGAGGGTGCTGCCCCTCAACCCCAACCGGGCGCTGTCCCCTGGACCCCCGCGAGGTGATCTGGCAGCTTGATCCCCGACATAGTCAGCGAAATGGCAAACATGAAAGAATTAACATCACAAAGTACTCTGCAAGGCACAATTTGGATTGGCTTCACATCTAAATACTCATAGCCTCACTGAAATAAAAGAACAAATAAAATTACAACTTAAAGGAGTTTTGTCAAACGAGATTACCAATTACAAAAACCTAACAGGAATGATTGCAATAATCAAGTTTGCGGATTTCTAGGAGCTAGTTTAAAATTCTATGATAGCATGACCAAAGCTAAAAAAGCTTTTTACAGTGCACCAGCTATGCCTGTTTATCAAAATATTTTTTGTCAAATGAGAACCAACCCAGTTCCAACTAATATTTAGACATCTAAACCAGATGAATCTGAAATAAAGGATTTTTTCGACCGTAGTATATCCAGAGACATTTATACAGAACTCAATGGAGTTTGGAAAACTCACATTGTAGACAACAAAGTGAAATTTCAAAAACACATGGGAGTTCTAGCCAACAAATTAGCTAAGCAAATAGCTAAGTTAAAAGATTTACAAAACCTTTATTTCAATATCCTTAAATAAATGAATTGAAATGAAGATTTTAATTTCGAAAAGATAAACAATTTTCTTGAGCTATCAAATCTCATATCAAATGAGTTTTCTTATCTAGTTTTTGAACAAATAAAAAGAATTTGTCTTTATGAAAAAGCAAAAACTTTGCTTCCAAAAGAAAATTTTATGTTAATAAAAAATTAAGTTGAGGATCATTGTGATAAGATTAGACAAATCTTAGAACGATCCTATGATAAACTAAATTTAAAAGATGGAATTCACAAAATAACCATCATGGCAAATCATGACATGTGGTTTTTTTGAAGATATAAATTAAGGAATAACTAATCAAGTTATTTTCCAAATTTTAGATCTAATCCAGTGGATAGAATATCCAATGATCATAAAAGCAATGCTCTCATGGGTAGTAAATAGATTCCGATAGAGTAAATATTTTACTTTTTGGATCTTTGGCACAATCGGTTGGCAAGAACGAGAATATTTTTTCCAACCATATCAAATTTGGTATCTTAAAGAAACTGAAGATTTCGAATTTGAAGATGACTATTTGGATGAAGAGCACCGGAGGGAGAGATTGGAAAATATTCAAAAACTTCCTTTAACATAATATTGGATAGACATTCTAATAATTGTTTGACAGGCAGCTTCTAATATCCATGGCTCAGCGAAGTTGCCATTCATGATCACAGATGGTAGAATACTATTTGTAACTCATTTTTCCATAACATATCAAAGGTCTCCTACACAAATTAATGAGGCTCTTGACATGTTGTTAAATCTCAAAAAGAGAAATAATTTGGATATTCCGTTGGAACTAGCCATGACCGTGGATAATGTCGAACAATTTCAGAATGAGCAATACAGCTAGGATCCTGATTCTCTTCCATCAGAGACTGATGAAGAATATCACAATTTCATAAATAGGATGGAAGCATAGTGGACCCCACTATCACATGTAGTTGTCTCATGATCGACTCCAACCTTATCCAGGACTAGGGCTGCAAATGAACCAAGCTGTTCATGAATAAGCTTGGCTCAGCTCGACTAGTTAAGGGCTCGGCTCAGCTTGGCTCAGTTCGTTTAGTAAACGAGCCGAGCTTGAGCTCGAGCTCAAATATTAGACTTGTTTAGTAAACGAGCTGAGCTCGAGCTCGCATAAGCTCGGTTCGTCAAACTCGACTCGTTTATCTTTATTTAAGTTATATAATAAATAATATATAAAAATATATATATATATATATATATAATAGTATAAATACATTATTTATGTATTAAATAATATAAATAATACTTTTTTATTTAAAAAATATTTAAAAAAATTATCAAGCCGAGCCGAGCTGAGCTCAAGTTTCATTAATATTAACTAGCCAAGCCGAGCTCGAGCTCAACAAAGCTCGGTTCAGCTCGGTTCGTTTGCAGCCCTATCCAGGACACGTGGAGCAACCTGCATTATTAGGCGAAAAGTGGTCAGACAAATCCTTTCAGCCGACGCTACAAGACAAATAAGATCAACCAAATCTTATCTATATCAGTCTCTCTCTCTTAACCACAGGGAGGGTCAATAGTGTATATACTTGGTAGTTTGTTAGAATATGAAAAATAATTGTAGTTTTTAATTTATGTTTCCAAATACTTTTTTGTCTTTGTATTTATTTTTGTGGAAACTTTGTGTAAACCTATGCCTAGGCTTGTAGACTTTTGTAGAAAGTTGTAAAGTTTTTGGCTGTATTGGTGTTGTAAATGTCAACAAATTAGAGATGCAATAACTTTAGGATAGACTTTTTGGATTAGGATAACTTTTTAGTTTTTGTTTGTATCTACAAGATGTATTCTATAAATTGGAATTCAAGCCAACAAATGAAGTAATGTAAATTCTCACAATCTCTTTGTTGCCTAACTTCTTTTAACTCCATAACTCCATAATAAAATTAGTAGAAAGCTCATTTCCTTTGTTATTTTGTAATTGGTATCAAAGTATGGTGAAGAGCTTTTGAAAGTAAGATCAAGCCATGTAAGTATTTCTATCTATGTATAAATTTTAATATATATAAGTGTGTATGGTGTGCTTAAAAAAAAAAATCAGAAAATATTATTCGTCAAATTTAGTCTTTAATTGTGTATTCTTTGTATTTTATATCTTCATAATTATTTGTTTCTATTATCGTTATTGTAAAACTTATATGCTTAGTGTATGTCAAAACTCATATACTCATTAAGATATTTTGACTATTGGCCATAATTAGGCATTTTTAAGTCTTTAACATTATAAAGAGAAGTTTTAGGCACTAGATAAATACCTCCAATCCTACACTTAAGCCAATAATATCTAGAAAAGATAATAATCATAAGTATCCAATAGCTCAAAATGGTACTTATTTAGACTTGTCTCATGTTCCATTTTTTTGAGAAAGTCAGGATATGTTTTAATACATAACTCATCCCATGGATTAAAGAGTTTATGAAAAAATTGATCTAACCAGAGTTGATTTGCTGGTGAATCAATAAGATAATAATATTTTTTAAAAGTTTGAACATAGTTTTCAAAAAGACAAATGTTACATAATTTTAATTTAGTCAAAATATAATTTGCATCTACTTGCAAATTAGTATCTCCTGCAAAATCACATAAACTTTCTTTTATGATTTTTGCAAACTTAGCTAAAATTGTATCAAGTGTGAGAAAATTTGCCATTTTTAGTGAAAATCCATTAAAACTATGGCAACGTAGTCCGCGTTATTGTAGTTTGAAATTGAAAAACCCTAATGTTATCATTAGAATAAGACCAATGATTTATACTAGACAAGATCTAGATGAATTTGATATTCAATTTCAAGACCTTTTAGATAAAAAGTTAATTGAAGAAACTAAAAACCCTCACTCTAGTCCACCTTTTATGGTAAGAAACCATGTTGAAATTTGTACGGGAAAGAAATAAACCTTCTCGTATAATCTTGTTGATCAAGTCTGCGCTCCTCCGTACGTCGTCGCTTTACTCCCTGAAAACACAAACGTGAGCTAGCCGGCGGATGTGTGCCGGATACCTCTCCGATGCCTAAGTCAGCAAAATAGACAAAGACGAAAAGCTCTGTGTCTTCGAGAATCAAAGTTGTGTGTTACCTCTCCATAGGTGATGTTATGAGCTTTTATAGGTTCCGCGTGGCACAATCCTAATAGGACTCTTACTCCTCCATGTAGAGTTCTCCTAGGATTCATACTCCTGAAAGATAATGCTTATCCTTCAGCACCCCCCTCACTGCTTAAACCAAGTGAGATGGTTTTACCATGACCAGACTCCAACATGACCGAGGTAAGCATGGCTATGCTAAGCCGCAGACTAGATCGAGATAACTCTACCTCGGTTCTTCCATTCACTGCTCCTACCATGATTTTCCCAGCATTGACCTTAGTATTGCTTAGACCGTGCTAACCATTAGCTAGGTCCGATAGAGCTAGCTGCGCTATACCGTGACCGAACTAACACTGTGTGTGGTATCCTAGCGACCGAGCTACCCATAGTACTCTCCCGGACCGAGATAACACTAGGTTCTCTGGGTCCGGATTAACTTTAGGGCTATCTGGAACATGACTAACTTCAAGGCTCTGGGACCGGACTAATCTTCAAGGCCTTTTTACTCTGCCCTCCGTATTGTGGTCCATAACGGCCCATTACCCAGCTCGGCCCACTTTTCATATAAATTTCCCTCTCAATTGCCCCTTAATTCCATCTGCGCAGCATGATAGGGATTACCTTGTTCTACGAGCCGAGCTAAAAACTTTAATCTTACTACTGAGCTAAGCTTTTAAGCTTTTCCAGCCGAGTTAAAACTCTTTTAGCCTTTCCAGCTGAGCTAAACTCATTCCGGGCTGTAGCCGTCCGGACAAAACGTCTCTTTAATCACAGCAACTGAATCGCTTCTCATTCCTATGACACGTGGGCCCCTCTGATTGGTCCAATGCAGCTGTCACGCCGTCTTCGTACTCCGTGAATTTTGAACAGTTCCCGCCTCTGGTCCTTGCATCAAAACAAAACTCTTTGTTTTTTGAATCACTCACCACACTATTGATTTCCTCATCTCTCTCTCTCTCTCATTCCTGAGCTTCTTCAACCCTGAACTTGCTGAGTTCGTGTTCTTCATTGCCGTTGCTTCCATCTCTGATTTCTTCCTTTTGACCTGGTAAGTTTACTCAAATCTGTTCTATTTTTCTGGTTTTCGCACTTTTTTAGTCCATAACCCTTGTTTTATGTGTTTTTGCAAAACACTTTTACTTCCATTTTCTGTCTTGTCTTGCATCTTCTGCAAAAACTTAATAATAGAGCCCTCTTATTCAAGAAATAACATGAAAAACACTAGTTTTGATCCAAAATCACAATATAATCGAACTAGGAAGTTGTTTATATTGGATGTCAGTCTAGCCGGACCAACCAATCGAACTAACTCTTTATTGCTATGTTTGTAGTTTTAACAAGTCAAACCTTGAAAACCTTAACTATGACCGAGCTACATCTAGGGGCTAAACCAGCCTTCCAAGTTCAGACCGAACTAAGAAGGCTGCCCCTTGAGGCTCAGCCGGGCTAACAAACACCTTGCTCAAACCGAGCTAACAAACCCCTTGCTGAAACCGAGCTAACACCCGTAGTTCCTCACATAACCGAGATAGGACTTCATTTATTTTACCTTGATTTCTTTTTAGCACGGTCCATCGATCTGTGCATAACCCCTTTCTTTTCTCACTTTGCAGACTTAGGTTGCTAGGCACTCCTTCGCATGCTCAACCGAGCTACTCAGCGTCATTTTTTAACCGAGCTAACACAGTTAAATTATACATAAGAGTAAATGGGTAAATATAGGTTTTTAGTAGAGACACCTGGTGGCTTGGCCGAATTCCAAAGGGAGTATAACATCCCTGATGATGTTTACCTTACGTTAGCCGACCTAGATATCACACCATGGGGAAACCAAGGTTTTGTACCTTTTACCCTCCTGTCCATTATAGAAACCGGACTGAGATTCCCTGTACAGCCTTTACTTTGTGAATTCCTAAGGCAAACTAGGATATGCCCCACCCAACTTTCCACAAATTCATACCGCATAATTAATGGTATGGCCAAACTAAACCGCCGAGCTGGCATTAACCTCGGCGTAGCCGAACTCTTCCATCAGTACTCCATAGGATCAAAAGAAGATGGTTGGGTCTATTATCTAAGAATACGCCGCCGTCGAGAGAAAATAATAAAGGACACACCGGATAAAGACTTGAACGATGATGATTTTTTCTGGGTGTCTGGGAATTTTGAAGACCACCAAGCCCAGATCCTTGGTGACCGAATAAACTGGAAAAAAGGAACCCCGGTATAATTACCTCGGCTCTTTTGCATTCTTCTCTTTATTTCGGTTTCCTATGTCTGAACC
This sequence comes from Camellia sinensis, assembly GCF_055761805.1. Lineage (NCBI taxonomy): Eukaryota > Viridiplantae > Streptophyta > Magnoliopsida > Ericales > Theaceae > Camellia > Camellia sinensis. The sequence goes on along the minus strand of NC_138971.1, from coordinate 126,272,859 downwards.
GAACTAACAGTTGCCTTCTTTATGCAGATTCAGCCCACCTTAAGTCATTATACAGTTACCCCAACCTAGACACACTTCGCGCCGCACTACGATACCCTGAAAGAAGTTGGGCCAAACTACTGAATTTTGAGCTGACGTATAGATATAGCAGCCGACGAAAAACCAGAGTAATAGATTTTTTGCTAGAGGCCTCTCCTGAACCGGACCCGACCTTGCCACAAATCAACCTAGTCTGTACTACTGCTGAAGAAGAAATGGCAAAGAGGAACAGAGTGAGGGCCCTCCTAACCGAAACACAACCAGTCGAAGTACCACCAACCACCCAGACTCAAGAGACCGTGGTGGCTCTTCCATCTCAACAACCCTCCTCATCTCGCCCCAGCAAGCGTGCCCGGACTACCCAAACTGAGCAACGCCTTGTTGATGAAGATGAAACCACTCTTCCACCGAGCCCTCCACCAATCACCCAGCCGGAGCGTTCTGACCGGGCTAGCTCCTCTAAGTGGGCTCCAAAAATGTCTTTCCAAAACCGTGCTATTCGTGATACTGACTCAGTGGTGGCTGACAAAGACCATATGCTAGCCTTCAATCTAGCTAAGAGTGTATGTCTGCCCCCTGATATGGAGCATCACAACCAGTTGACCGAGCTCAAGGCCATCCGGTCTGCAACGAAATTAATGATCCTGGTAAGCAGCCCCTCTGGTCTCTCTAATTTTTCCAACTTTTTGCTCGGTTTTGTCATTAGTTTCTTTCCATTCTTCTTCAGGCCATGCAAAAGAGTCAAATTGCTCACAAGCGTGTGTTGGAGCTTCGAAAAATAGCAAGGCAAGCCATGGCCGAAGTAACTGAAAAAACTGCCGAGCTAGAAGAGGCTAGGAAGCAGCTAGCCGAGCTAAAATTCGAGCACGGTCGTCTGGCCAGTCTTGTTAGCTCGGCTGATGCAGGAAAAAAAAAAGCTGCAGCCGTGATCAAAGACAAATATTTGTGCGAACTTGCTAAACTAGAAGGAAAGAAGAAAGTCGAAATTGAGGAGATGAAGAAGAAGCTGGAGGGTGCTGAGACCCGCGGTTTTAAGGAAGGTGAAGCCCTTTACATTAAGCAATGTGAAGCGGCGAATGACCTTTTCTTCAAGTGCGGTTGGAGGGCGGCCGTGACTCAGCTCGATCATCAACCAGAGACCGAGGTCTACAATCCTCCACCATATTTCATACCGGGCTCAATGGCGGAGTATGCTGCGACCGTTCAACAACAATTTCTTGAAGAATCAGATGAGGAAGAAGAAACCGTGCCCAACAATACCTCGGTCGTTAATGACCCTGCCGATCAGTCAGCTCGACTGGAGCCAGTGGTGGAAGACCCTACTGAAACCGTGCTCGCAACCGGGACTGTGCTGCCAGCTGAAACCGGTCTTAGAGTTGATCTTGACGCCGATCTAGATGCCGAAATAGATGATCTGTTTAACTGACTTTGTATTTTTCTTCTTTTTGGAAACAAATTGTAACCGGGCTGAGGCCCCACCCTTTGTACTTGCTTTTGAATTTTTCAATGAAGTGTGCTTTTTTGTTCAACTCTTATTTCGGTTGATCTTGTAATCTAATTATAGCTGCCAACCACTCCTCAGCCGAGATAATTACCTCGGCTGAAGAGTACTAACAGTTGGCTCAGTCCAGCCAACCATTCTTTAGCCGATATCCTTACTTCGGCTGAAGAGTATTAAGAGTTGGTTTAATCCAGCCAACCACTCTTTAGCCGAAATCCTTACATCGGTTGAAGAGTACTGAGAGTTGGTTTAATCCAGCCAACCACTCTTTAGCCGATATCCTTACATCGGTTGAAGAGTACTAAGAGTTGGTTTAATCCAACCAACCACTCTTTAGCCGATATCCTTACTTCGACTGAAGAGTACAAAGAGTTGGTTTAATCCAGCCAACCTCTAAATTGGTTATTCTTGCCAATTTAGAAAAATGTTTGGTTATTCTGACCAAACGTCCTGCAGCCTGGATCCTTATCCTGGGCTTAGGAGGGGTGTTAGTTTAATCCAGCCAACCTCTAAGTTGGTTTTTTCCAGCCAACCTAGAGTAAAGTGTTTGGGTATTCCGACCAAACGTCCTGCAACATGTATCTTTATCCTGGGCTTAGGAAGGGTGTTGGTTTTTCCAGCCAACCTTTAAGTTGGTTTTTTCCAGCCAACCTAGAGTAAAGTGTTTGGGTATTCCGACCAAACGTCCTGCAGCCTGGATCCTTATCCTGGGCTTAGGAAGCGTGTTGGTTTTTCCAGCCAACCTCTAAGTTGGTTTTTTCCAGCCAACCTAGAGTAAAGTGTTTGGTTATTCCGACCAAATGTCCTGCAGCCTGGATCCTTATCCTGGGCTTAGAAGAGGTGTTGGTTTTTTCCAGCCAACCTAGAGTAAAGTGTTTGGTTATTCCGACCAAACGTCCTGCAGCCTGGATCCTTATCCTGGGCTTAGGAGGGGTGTTGGTTTTTCCAGCAAACCTCTAAGTTGGTTTTTTCCAGCCAACCTAGAGTAAAGTGTTTGGTTATTCTGACCAAACGTCCTGCAGCCTGGATCCTTATCCTGGGCTTAGGAGGGGTGTTGGTTTTTCCAGCCAACCATGTTTTCAATGCCCCTAACTTACTAAAACAATTTTTACAAAATAAAGCACTTATGCTGAAAAAACTACTTGTTTTATTGGGGAAAAGAAAAATTACAAGTATTTTGAAGAAAAGCTAAAAATAAAATAGTTTGAGATTGGCAGTGTTCCATGGCCTGGGAATTACTTTGCCGTCCTCATCTTCTAAGTGGTATGCCCCATTGCCTGCTAATCCAACCATTTTGTAAGGTCCTTCCCAATTAGGCCCTAACTTGCCATCTCCCGGAACCATGGTGTTTCCCATCACTTTACACAATACCTAATCTCCGATCTTGAATTGCCTTGGATGCACTGTTTTGTTGTATTTCCTGGATAACTCTTGTTGGTATAAGGCAATGTGAACCAGTGCTTTTCTCTTCTTTCTTCGGCGAGGTCGAGCTCCAATGCTATGGCTTCTCCATTTAAGTCTGGATCAAAATTTTCACTTCTAATTGTGGGAAGGCCAACTTCCAGCAGGATTACTGCTTCCATGCCATAGGCTAAGGAGAATGGTGTTTCTCTTGTTGATCGTCAAGGTGTGGTGCGGTAAGCCCATAAAACATGAGGAAACTCGTCAACGCATTTGCCTTTTGCTCTTTCTAACCTTTTCTTCAGTCCATCCAAAATGACTTTGTTTGACTCTTCCGCCTGGCCGTTGGCTTGGGGATATGCCGGTGTAGAATTGTAGAACTCTATTTTGTATTCTTCGCAAAAGCCTCTAAAGATTCTGCCATCAAACTGGGTGCCGTTGTCTGATATTAGGGCTTTAGGTATGCCGAATCGAGTAATGATATTCTGCCAGACGAACTTCTTCACATCTTTTTCCTTGATTGATGCCAATGCTTCTGCTTCCACCCACTTTGTGAAGTAGTCTGTTGCTGCGAGAAAGAACTTCCTGTTTCCGGGTGCTGTTGGAAGTGGTCTTACTATGTCCAAGCCCCATATTGCAAAGGGCCATGGGCTGGTCAATGGTAGGAGTTCTCTGGCCGGCTGATGTATTTGGTGTGCGAACTTCTGACATTTCTCGCACTTCTTCACATACTTCTTCGAGTCTGCCTGCATGTATGGCCACCAGTATCCTTTTGAAATGGCTCTATAAGCTAACGATCTTCCTCCTTGGTGGCTTCCGCACACCCCTTCGTGTATTTTGAACAAGAATGCTTCTACTCTGCTGGGGTGGACACACTTTAGATAAGGTCCTGAGAATGACTTTTTGTACAATGCCATAGATGGGGAGAGCCAAAATCGCTACGACTTTGCTCTAATTTTGTTGGCTTCTTTCTTTTCTTCCGGTAAGACGCCGTCTTTTAAGAACAGTATGACGGGATCCATCGATGAGGGGCCTAATTCGGCGCAACACACCTCGAGGTCCTCAATGCTTGGTCTCGGTAGGTAATCAATTAGTAGTGGGTAAGGGATGAATGTATCTGCCATTGACGCAAAGCCTGCTAGTTCGTCTGCTCTGCTGTTTTCCTCCCTGCCAATCTGTTCTATTCTTACTACTTCAAATTTCTTGATCTCTGTTCTGACCAATTCTTGGTACTTGGCCATCCTGTTATCCTTTGCTTCATAGTCGCTAGAAATTTGGTTTACCACCAGCTATGAGTCGCTATAGACCATTAGTTCGGTGGCCTTCATGTAGAATGCTGATTTGAGTCCTGCAAGAAGTGCTTCATACTCCACTTCATTGTTTGATGCTAGGAAGCCAAGGTTGATTGCTTGCTCACAATCAGGCCGTCTGGTGAGATGAGGACTATGCCAAGTCCTGCACCATGCCGGTTGGATGCTCCATCCACAAAGAGCTTCCATATCTCTCCAACGAACAACTTCCAGCAAGTGGAGGGGTCAGATGATGTCGTGGGGTCAAGAATGTTGCTAGTGTTTTCTTCAAGGTCCATGCTTGCTGTCTGCCCCTCGCTATTTGATTGAACCAAGTTTTTGTTTGTTAGTGAGTCTTGGCTCGGTGTAGCTTGGTTCACTTCTTCCTTGCTGTCTTTACTCTGGTCTGCCATGGGGTCTGACTGAGTATCCTGCACCAGAGGTTGCGCTATTCCGGCGTCAACTTCTATCCCTAGTTTGGTTGTGACAATCAGGTCGACTGGGCAGAGATGATGACTTCCTGGGGTGAATTCTGCGACAAAGTCTGCCAAAACTTAGGCCTTTATCGCGGTTCTGGGTTGGAACTTGATGTCGAATTGTCCCAACTCTACTGCCCATTTCAAGATTCGCCCAGAAAAGTTTGCCCTTCAAACAAAGCTTTTAATGGGAAAACGGTGAGGACGACTATGGTGTGGGCGTGGAAATAGTGCGACAACTTTCTTGAGGCCATCATTAAGGCCAAGACCAGTTTTTCCAATGGCAAGTACCTCGTTTCGGCGCCCAGCAATGTTTTGCTAACATAATAAATAGGCAGATGTTGGATTCCTTCTGCGCGGACCAATACTGCGCTAATTGCGTGCTAAGAGACCACCAGGTACAGGAAGTGTTCTTCTCCAAGTATTGGGGTAACAAGAAGTGGTGGAGAAGGCATGTATTCTTTCAAGTTTTCCAGAGCGCGGTCGCATTCTTCGTCCCACTCGAACTTAGCTTTCAATGCTTGAAAAAATGGTCGTAGTCTGTCTGACGACCGGCTAATAAATCGTTTGAGTGCAGCTGCCATGCCGGTGAGATGCTGTATTTCTTTTACTGAGTTAGGTCTCTCCAGATCCTGAATAGCTTTGATCTGGGAGGGGTCTGCTTCTATACCCCGGTTGGTCACCAGGAAGCCCAGGAATTTGCCAGATCCTACACCGAACGCGCACTTAGATACATTAAGGCGCAACTTGTGCCTCTTCAGAATCTAGAACATCTCACCTAAGTCCCTTAGATGGTCGTTCTCATCCTTGCTTTTGACCACCATATCGTCGATGTAAGCTTCCATTGTTCTGCCTAACAATGGCTTAAACATCTTGGTGACCATTCTCTGGAATGTTGCCCCTGCGTTCTTTAGGCCAAAGGGCATGACCTTATAGCAATACAGTCCTCTTGGAGTGGTAAAGGACGTGACCTCCTGGTCTGGTTCGTACATGGCAATCTGATGGTAGCCTCTGTACGCATCCAGAAAGCTAAGTCGGTTGTGCCCCGCCGTTAGGTTTACCAATTGATCTATCCGTGGTAGGGGGAAGCTGTCCTTTGGGCATGCTTTGTTGACTGTCTTATAGTCGACGCAGACACGCCATTTGCCATTCTTTTTTGGCACCACGGCTGTGTTGGAAATCCATATGGGGTAGTGCACCTCTCTGATAGCTCCTGCCTCTAGCAGATTTCCCACTTCTTCCGCCACTATCTCGGCGTGGTGGAGTGCCGATCTGCGAGTGCGCTGAATGATTGGTCTGGCGGATGGATGGACATTGAGTTGGTAACAGATGAAGTTTGGATCAATGCCTGGCATGTCGTAGGGTGTCCAGGCGAACACTTCGATGTTAGAGGTCAAGAATTCCAAGACCTCTAATCTCTCAGTGCTGAACAATGAGGATCCGAGCAAAAAGAACTTATCCGGGTTCTTTTCATCTATTCTTACCTCTACCAAGTCTTCCACCGCTTTTTGATCAGCTGCTTTGCCGACATCTGCGAACAGTTCATTGCTCTCAGGTTCTTCCACCGAATGAACATATCCCTTGGCAGCGCGACTGCCATTAGCCGTGACAAAGCATTGCTTGGACATAATCTGGTCTCCAAAGACCTCTTCAATTACTCCAGCTCCGTTGGGGAACCGCATTACTTGATGGTAGGATGATGCTACTGATTTCATGGCATGGAGCCATGTTCTTCCCAAGATTATGTTGTAAGTGGAAGGGACCTTCAACACCCAAAATTCCACTTGTTTTGTCACACATCCTGCCCTGACTGGCAGGATAATTTTGCCGACTGGCCATTCTGGCATTGAGTTGAATCCGATCAGGGGGGATATAGGCGGTGCCAGGTCTTTGTCCTCTAATTTCAGTTGTTTGAAGGTGTCGTAGTACATTATCTCACACGAGCTACCTTGGTCTATCAGAATTCGCTTGACGTCGTAATCCTTGATGCGGAGGGTGACGACCAGTGCATCGTTGTGAGGGCAATATATTCTTTTCAAGTCCTTGTCTGAAAAAGACATGACGTTCGTGGCCTCTGTTCTCCCCTTTTTGATGGTAGGTTGGGCACTTAGTACCTCCCTTAAGTGCTCAGCTTTCTTGATCGACCCTCTGAGCTTGCATACACGCTCAGGTTCGAATACTCCATGTATCACATTGATCACACCTTGAGGTGGGGCGTCAATTGGCATTCCATTGGGGTTATTGTGGTCTTGGGGGGCTGGTTGCGTCCCTCCTTCAATGTATTTATCCAGGTGACCGGCTGCCACCAACTCCTTCAGATGCTGTCTCAATGGCATGCAATTTTCAGTGCGGTGCCCCTTTTCTTTGTGGAAGGTGCATCGCGATCTTTCGTCGTAGTCTTTCTGTGCTTCTCCTAGCTTAGCTGGCCATCTGACGAAAGACTCATCGCGTATTTCACTCAGAATCCGGTAGATTGGTTTCTTGAATACCGTGGTTATGGCAGTGCGGACTCTCAACCATCTTTTATCCTGGTCCTCTTCGTTGTCTCGCCTACCGCATCTGTTTCTACTTGGACGGTCTACCGCGTTGACCTTTGTTGAGGCCTTTTTCTCTGGTATTGCGGTCGTGCCAGATTTTGTTTTGGCACGGGCGCTATCCTCTTCCACCATGATATGCTGATGCACTCTTTCCATCAAGGCCTCCATGGTGAGGGGCGGTGTCATGGTGATTAAGTCTCTTAGTCTGTTCCCGACTGGAAGGCCTCTTTTGTACTGTGCAATGGCGAGATTGGTGGGACAGTCCCCAATCTGGTTGAATGTCTCCCAGTAGCGACTATTGTAAGATCTTAGTGTCTCCTTTTCGCCCATGTCGATGGAGAGTAACTGGTCAATCTCCACCGCGGTTTTGGTGTTTGTTCTGAACCTTGTGACGAACGCCTCCGCCAATTGTGCCCAGGAGGCTATGCTGCCTTCTGGAAGTTTTTCGAACCAAGTCAAACCTAGGTCACCAAGGCTTGATGGGAAGAGGATGCACATCAAAGCCTTGTTTCGCCGATATACCGCCATAACCTGGCGGAAGTGGCTTAGGTGTATGTAGGGGTCCGTCTTCCCCTCGTACGTGGTGAATTTGGGCTGAAAGAAGCCTGAAGGTAGGGGCGCGTTTTCAATTGCCGGAACGAACGGCGAGGTCTACAGCCTCGCTAATGCTTTGTCCGTTGGTTCGTAGGCAGGGCGTGGTAACGGCATTCTGACCTCGACGCTTCCAAGCGTCCGAGGAGCCAACCGCTGAAGGGCAGATACCCTGCGAGGGTTGCGTGCCCTAGTATCCTCTTTCCATCGTGCCTTTCTTCCAGCATGATCCGCAAATCGGATGATCTTGGCAACTCTGTCTGCTTGGATGATGTCTGGTGCGAGCGCGAGGGTCGATAGGTACTTCCCTCAGTGTAAGACCTTAATGATCTCGTTCTCTCAGACCTAAAGTAACGAGTTCTGGAGGTTCTGGATTGAGTATCGCCTGTCCTGAGGCTTCTACTCTCTGCTTGTGATGGTGTGAAATGCCTTCCACGGTCTTCTGAGCGGCGAGGAGGCGTCTTGCTTTTGTGCCCCTCTCCTGTCACCACTCCTTTTCCCTTCATCTGGCATTTCATAATCTCCATGTCCGCCGCCATCCGTCATATTAATTTGTCCTGCTCCTTTACACGATCTTCCAAAACTTGAGGATCAATCCTCCGCCTTTATCTATCAGGACTTTGTGAATGAGAGTGACGGGGGCTGTTAGTCCGCCTCCTCCCCCTTGCATCCCTCCTGGGATTTTGTCGTTGTGGCTCCAAGTCCGCCATGGGAGGGATAGAAGGTAGGCCTTCGCGCCTTGCACCCTCCTCTGGTGTTTGTCCGTCGATGGCAGACTGCGACAAATCTTCGTTGTGCGCCATTGCTTCTAAAGAGGAAAAGTTTGATCAAGAGGTTTTGTTCTAGTTTGAATTCCCACAGACGGCGCCAATTGTACGGGAAAGAAATAAACCTTCTCGTATAATCCTGTTGATCAAGTCTGCGCTCCTCCGTACGTCGTCACTTTACTCCCTAAAAACACAAACGTGAGCTAGTCGGCGGGTGTGTGCCGGATACCTCTCCGATGCCTAAGTCAGCAAAATAGACAAAGACGAAAAGCTCTGTGTCTTCGAGAATCAAAGTTGTGTGTTACCTCTCCATAGGTGATGTTATGAGCTTTTATAGGTTCCGCGTGGCACAATCCTAATAGGACTCTTACTCCTCCATGTAGAGTCCTCCTAGGATTCATACTCCTGAAAGATAATGCTTATCCTTCCGCACCCCCCTCACTGCTTAAACCAAGTGAGATAGTTTTACCATGGCCAGACTCCAATATGACCGAGGTAAGCATGGCTATGCTAAGCCGCAGACTAGACCGAGATAACTCTACCTCGGTTCTTCCATTCATTGCTCCTACCACGGTTTTCCCAGCGTTGACCTTAGTATTGCTTAGACCGTGCTAACCATTAGCTAGGTCCGATAGAGCTAGCTGCGCTATACCGTGACCGGACTAACACTGTGTGCGGCATCCTGGCAACCGAGCTACCCTTAGTACTCTCCCGAACCGAGATAACACTAGGTTCTCTGGGTCCGGATTAACTTTAGGGCCGTCTGGAACCGGACTAACTTCAAGGCTCTGGGACCGGACTAATCTTCAAGGCCTTTTTACTCTGCCCTCCGTATTGTGGTCCATAATGGCCCATTACCCAGCTTGGCCCACTTTTCATATAAATTTCCCTCTCAAAATTAAAACAGGAAAAGCCCAAATGGTAGTCAACTATAAACAACTAAATGAAAATTTAGAATTTGATACCAATTACAAAATAACAAAGGAAATGAGCTTTCTACTATTTTTATTATGGAGTTATGGAGTTACGAGAAGTTAGGCAAAGAAGTATGCAACAAAGAGATGGTGAGAATTCACATTACTTCAGTTGTTGGCTTGAATGCCAATTTATAGAATACATCTTGTAGATACAAACAAAAATGAAAAAGTTATCCTAATCCAAAAAAGTCTATCATAAAGTTATTGCATATCTAATTTGTTGACATTTAAAACACCAATACGGCCAAAAACTTTGCAACTTTCTACAAAAGTCTACAAGCCAAGGCATAGGCTTACACAAAGTTTCCACAAAAATAAATACAAAGACAAAAAAGTATTTAGAAACATAAATGAAAAACTACAATTATTTGCCATATTCTTACAAACTACCAATTATATACATTATCAACCCTCCCCATGGTTAAGAGAGATAGACTGATGTAGATAAGATTTGGTTGATCTTGTTTGTTGTGTAGCATTAGCTGAAAGGATTTGTCTGACCACTTTTCGCCTAGTAATGCAGGTTGCTCCACGTGTCCTGGATAAGGTTGGAATCGAGCATAAGACAATTGCATCTGATACTGGGGTCTACTATGCGTCCATCATGTTTACGAGATTATGATATCCTTCATCAGTCTTTGATGGAAGGGAATTAGAATCCTGGCTGTATTGCTCATTCCGAAATTGTTCGACATCGTTCGCGGTCATGGCTAGTTCCAACGGAAGATTCAAATTATTTCTCTTTTTGAGATTTAATAACATGTCAAGAGCCTCATTAATTTGTGTAGGAGACCTTTGATATGTTATGGGAAAATGAGTTACAAATAGTATTCTACCATCTGTGACCATGAATGGCAACTTGGCTGAGCCATATATATAAGAAGCTGCTGTGAAACTGTTATTAGAATGTCTATCTAATATTCTGTTAAAGGAAGTTTTTGAATATTTTCCAATCTCTCCCTCCGATGCTCTTTATCCAAATAGTCATCTTCAAATTTGAAATCTTCAGTTTTTTTAAGATATCAAATTTGATATAAAATGTTCTCATTCTCGCCAACCGATTGTGCTAGAGATCCGAAAAGTAAAATATTTACTCCATCAGAAGCCCTTTACTACCCATGAGAGCATTACTTTTATGATCATTGGATATTCTATCCATTGGATTGGATCTAAAATTTGGAAAATAACTTGATTAGTTATTCCCTAATCTATATCTTCAAAAAACCACATGTCTTGATTTGCCATGATGGTTATTTTGGAATTTCATCTTTAAAATTTAATTTATTATAGGATCGTTCTAAGATTTGTCTAATCTTATCATAATGATCCTTAACTTGATTTTTTATTAAAAGAAAATTTTCTTTTAGAAGCAAAGTTCTTGCTATTTTAAAAAGACATATTCTTTTTATTTATTCAAAAACTGAATCAAAAAACTCATCTGATATGAGATCTGATAGTTGAAGAAAATTGTTTATCTTTTCGAAATTAAAATCTTCATTCCAATTCATTTGTTTAAGAATATTGGAACAAAGGTTTTTGCTCAGCTAATTTGTTGGCCAGAACTTCCATGTGTTTTCAAAATTTCACTTTGTTGTCTACAATGTGAGTTTTCCAAACTCCATTGAGTTCTGTATAAATTTCTCTGGATATACCAGGGTTGAAAAAATCTTTTATTTCAGATTCATCTGGTTTAGATGTCTGAATATTAGTTGGAACTGGGTTAGTTCTCATTTAACAAAAATTATTTTGATAAACAGGCATATTTGGTGCACTGTAAAAAGCTTTTTTAGCTTTGGTCATGCTATTATAGGATTTAAAACTAGCTCCTGGAAATCTGCAAACTTTCTTATTGCAATCATTCCATTCTGTGTAAATTCCAAGTTATCTTCCTGCAAACACCACATAAACTTTTTCTATCTGGGGATTGCTTTTTTAGCAATTGTCACCCAATCCCCTTGTGCGGGTTGTTTACCCTTGCTCATTTTTTCCTCTTCGTCTAGAGGTCTTTTGCAAAAATTAAAATTACTTATTTAGTAATTTAATTTTCTGAAAACAGTTCCTACTAAGAAACTCTGCCAAAAAATTGTTAGTACCTTTAAGATGTTCTAGCTCAAAAGTATATTCATAAATTTTATTATACCAGACTAATCTTCTTCCTTGCTCAATAGGTTTTTTATTGATCAAGAAATCTATTGCTACTTTATTATCGGTGCGTACAATAAAATTTCTTGGGGCTAAATAAATATGGAAACTTTTTATTGCCAATTTTATTGCAAGTAATTTTTTTTCAAAAATAATATATTTTTGTTCATTTGGTTTAAATGTTGTAGAATTATATCCACAAATTAGTTTTTCTTTTTGTAATTTTATGGGTATTGAATTTTTTCTTGGTCTAATCCCATTTTCTGATAAAGGTATATCTTTATCATGCCGTAATTTACTTGGTATTGCTTTGAGAACACATCCTCAACATGATTCTGAAGCATCTGTTTCTAAAATTAATTTATCACCTGTTTGAGGAAGATAAACGTATGGCAAAGTTTTAACATTTTCTTTAATTTGTTTAATTAAAGCAACATCCTCTACCGTCTATTCAAAAATAACATTTTCCCTTTATTTGGTTAACCAAGAAATTTCTATTTTTGAAAGATTTTTGATCAAATTTCATCCATAATTTAAAATACCTAATAAACTCTGTAATTGTGTTATATTTTCAAGAGTATCAAGAAAATCTCGTACTTTGGACAAAATATGTTTTTATAATTTTAAACCTTTATGGTCTAAAATTATTCCCAAAAATTCAATTGATTCTTTTTCTAGTTCAATCTTTTTTGGTGACAAAATAATTCCATATTTTTGGAATTTTTCACGAAGTAATTTTAAATGTTTCTTATGCTCTTCCCAGGTTTTAGAGAAGATAAGTATATTATCAATGTAAACTACACAACAATCCTTAAGATCTCTAAAGATTGTATCCATCTACCGTTGAAATACCTGTGGTGCTATATTTAAACCAAAAGACATAACATTCCAGTGGTAATGTCCTCTAGGCGTACTGATAGCTGTTAATTTTTTTGACTCTTCAGTCAATTGAATTTGCCAAAATCCACTCTTACAATCAAATTTGCTAAAGATTTTTGATATTTTGGTTAAGTTAATCAAAACATCTTTTCTTAGAATAAAATATCCATCAAATTTTAAATTTTGATTTAATCATTTATAGTTGACTACCATTCGGACTTTTTCTCTTTTAATTTCAGTATGGTTTCTTACCACAAAAGCTGGACTAGAGTGAGGGTTTCTAGTTTCTTCAATTAACTTTTTATCTAAAAGGTTCTGAAGTTGAATATCAAATTCATCTATATCTTGTCTAATAACGCAGATTACGTTGCCATAATTATAATAAATTTTCACTAAAATTTTCTTCTAGGATTTTATAAATCCAATGTAATTCATCAATAGTTTTGATGATGGGAGTTAAATCACCACGTGGAACGGGCGCAAACTCTTTATCACAAATATATTTATGTTGTTCTAATAATGGAATATGAATTAAAACATTGTTTATGCTTAATGAAATGGTTTTTTCCTGTATTTGCATTGGAAGGTATTTATATATAAAATTATTTCCAAGAAGGAAATCTCCATGCATATAAGGAAAACATAGAATTTTTGGTATAATGAACTTGCTATCATCCAAATAGCTATATTTTTAGCCTTGAATTATATAGAAGTATGATTGTCATCAATTTCAATAACCAAAATTGGATGTTTCATTAGTATGGCATTCCATTTACATGAGCTGATTGTAGCTCTTGTATCTATGAGAACACTGAGGCTATAAGATTTATAACCTGCAAAATTAAATATTCCCAATACATGTGTATCTACTTTTTCCTTGGCTAAGACTGATTGTAGCTCCTGTATCTATGAGAACACTGAGGCTATAGGATTTATAACCTGCAAAATTAAATATTCCCAATACATGTGTATCTACTTTTTCCTTGGCTAGGAGAAAAAATAATATCATCATTTTTTTGTTTGAAAATGATACATATATACAGACTAAATATGTTCAGATTGTCTTCTTGTTCCTGGAAAAATAAGAATCTGAACATTTGTTGAAGCAATAGATTTTTTATTAGAATTATTACTTGATTCCCTAATGCTTAATTTTGAAAATACTTTGTTAGGAAAAAAAATTTCAAATACAGAAGTTGATCTTTTAATTTCTAGAACTGTATTTTGAATATATAAATTTTTTCCTGATGCTTGTATTTGTATTTGTGCAGGATTTTTTGTTTTAAACGATTCTCCTTGTCCCACTAGGTCATAGACTAACCATTGTCGAGAGACTTCTAAATCACTCCAATTCATTAGACGCGGTTGGATTTCCGTGTCAAATGGTTTTGGTTCAAAGATTTCAACGATTTTATTATTGTTTGATCTTGTTTTTATTTCAAGAAATTTGGTCAATTCGTGAATTGTTTTCCAATGAATAGCCAAATCATGGGAATTCGATTTCATTCCTAATCCTTGTGTTTTAATTCTTATTCTGACTATGTCCTCAAGATTAGGATCATTTATGAAAATAAAGAAATTTGGTCTAACATTAAACCAAACAACTTCATTTTCCAAATTAGATTGAATTCCTCCAATAATTGCTTTCATTGGGTCGGAAAATCTTTTATTAAACATTACTGCCAAAATAGGAGTATCTATCTCTTGTCAGAATAAGGCCATTATGGTTACCTGTATTAATCCAATATGAATATATTGAATCTTAAGATATTTCTTTTTCCATCTTGCAACCTTTTTTTTTTATCAAAAAAATGAATATCAATATTTCTTTCTTCTGACCATTTTGCTTGAGTGTTGGCACTATATTATTCAAACACTCTTGCTTAAAAGAAGTTAAATTTTGAAAGTTCGTAGATTTTTGGCATAACAACTGCTTGCATTTTTTATCGAATTTTGTTAATTCTTCTTCAGCAAACGTTTTTTCTTCTCCGATTACATCTCTAAGTCGAATTGTTTGTAATTTTTCTTGAGATATACTATCTACTTCTTGAGATATTTCTTGACTATCCATATTAGTCATCATGAAGATTAGTTCTTCATCTAAACTTTCTTCATCACTAGAAATTTCATATAAGATTTCTTCTTCATCAGAAATTTCTTCACCATATATTATTTCAAAATCTTGTTCTTTAAGAATTTTGATCATTTTCTTTGCATTTTTTTCCCTTTTTGGGCATTCGGGTGCATAGTGACCTTCTTCGTTACAAATGTAACATCTACAAGCTTTCTTTTTTGAAACACTTGTTGGTTTCTTTTTTTGAATATATTTTTTCTTTTTTGAAAAAATTTTGTTCTTTTTCCAAGGTTTCCATTTATATTTTCTGCGTTTTTTGAAAGATCTTTTTTGCTTGGGAAATGTATTACAACCAATTTTCCAATTTTCTTTCAAAATTTTATCACAACATTTTTGACCATATTGTGAGTTGGAAATTTGATTTTTTATTTGTTTTTTCGCTTTTGCCTCTAGACACCGATCTGCTATCAGTCTTAGAACATAATTAATGCGAAAACTAAGATTATCATATTCTTCCTTCTCTATTTTTTTGAGAAAGTCAAGATATGTTTTAATACATAACTCATCCCATGGATTATGGAGTTTATGAAAAAATTGATCTAACCAGGATTAATTTGCTGGTGTATTAATAAGATAATAATATTTTTAAAAAGCTTGAACATAATCTTCCAAAAGACAAATGTTACATGTACGGGAAAGAAATACGCCTTCTCGTATAATCCTGTTGACCAAGTCCATGCTCCTCCGTACGACGTCGCTTTGTCACCTGAAAATACAAACGTGAGCTAGCCGGCGGGTGTGTGCCGGAAACCTCTCCGATGCCTAAGTCAGTAAACTTGACAAATAGACAAAGCTCTATGTTTTCAGAAAGCAAAATTGTGTGTTGTGTTCTGTTTCCTCCTCCAAGGTGATGTTTGTGAGCTTTTATAGGTTTCGAGTGGCACAACCCTAGTAGGACTTGTACTCCTCCATGCAAAGTCCTCCTAGGATTCATACTCCTAAGGATAATGCTTATCCTTTTACACCCCCCCCCCCACTACTTTAACCAAGTGGGATGGTTTTCATCATGGCCGAACTGCCATACGACCGAGATAAGCCTGGCTATACTAAGCCACAGAGTAGGCCGTACTAACAGTAGTTCGGTTCTTCTTGTTACACCATATCTCGGTTCTCTCATACACGAACCATGGTGTGTTCGGACCGTTCTACCGAGTAGCAACATTCCGACCGATCTAAACGGAATACCTTATGACCGGACTATCTCTGAGACCGGCCTAACTAGAAAGGCTGCACGGACCGAAGTAACTCAACATCTCTCCTGGGCCGAAGTAACTTTATCACTCTGACCGGAGTAACTTTCATATTTCCATTGGGCCTTTTTATCCAGTCCTTCGTACTTTGGGCCATAAAGTCCATCTCGCAGCTCGGCCCAACTTTTACCAAAAATTACCCTCTCAATTGCCCCTTAATTCCATCTGCATAGCATGATTGGGATTACCAGTCTATCGGCCGAGCTGGAGTTTCTTAAGCCTTTCCAGCCGAGCTAAAAAGAACAGTTTAGCCTCTCCAGCTGAGCTAAAAAAAACTCTTAAGCTCTTAAGTCGTGCTAAAAACTTGTCAAACCTTTCAGCCGAGCTACTTTTACTCCGGGCTCTGTTTGTCCGGTCAAAACGTCTCTTCAATCACAGCGTCTATAATGCTTCCCTTTCCAATGACGCGTGGCGGACTCTGATAAGCCAGGGGCAGCTGTCACGCCGCCCTCGTACTACGAAATTTTTTGAACAGTCCCGCCCTTTTTGCCTTTTCGTCCTTTACACAAAACAACCCCTCCATCTTTGAATCATTCACCTTCCATTCTTCATCTTCTCTCTCTGTGCTCTTGCTGTTCTTCCGTTGCTTCTGAAGACTGATTTTGCTGCCACTTTCCCATCTCCAGTTCCCTCTTCTTCAACCTGGTAAGTAAACTCATTTTGCTTCCTTTGTTTTGCTTTCGTATCTGTTCTATGTATTTTGTTTACTGTATTTTTTGCAAAACATTTTCTTCCATTTCTGCTTCGCTTCTGTACTTTCATGGAAAAACAATAGCAGAACTCATGCGTGTATGAACTTCTGTAGAAAACTAGACTTAGATCCAAAATCATGTAGCAACCGAACCAGGATACCGTTTGTCCTATATAGGTAGATCACTTTAAACAATAACCGAACTAGAACTTGTAACAAAAGTTTCATTGAGTCACCAACTCCTGATTCACTGTAGCCGAAATAAAATTACCGAACGAGGTTTGAACACATTAGGAACTTCGATCTTCAACCGAGCTAAGCCTTTGGGGCTAAGCCAGCTTTCTTTGTTTCTGAACCAAAGCTTGAAAAGCTGCCCCTAGAGGCTCAACCGAAGCAACAAAGCTCATACTTCAACCGATTTAGGCATTTTTGGGGCTAAACCAGCTTTCTTAGTTTTTCTAGACCGAACTAAGTAAGCTGCCCCTAGACGATGAACCGGTCTAATAACCAACCTGCTTAAACCGAGCTACCAAACCTTTTGACGAACCGAGGCAGAACCAGTTTTTAAGGCCGAAGTAGGGCTCTTGTACCTTGCTTTTAATTTGTAGCACGGTCCAATGATCTGTGCTTAACCCCTTTGTTTTCTACTTTGCAGACTTAGGCTGCCCAGGCACTCCCGCGTGTGCTCAACCGAGCTACTGAGCACAACTTTTGCACCGATCTAACTTATCCTTAATTTATACCAGAAATGGGTAAGTATAGATATCTAGTAGATACTCCGGGCGGTTTAGCCGAATTCAGGAAGGACTATAACATACCTGATGATGTCCACTTGACCTTAGCCAAAAAAGATGTCATCCCATGGGATAATGAAGGCTTTGTCCCCTTCACCCTTTTATCCATTATAGAAATCGGACTACGGTTTCCAGTCTAACCATTGATCTGTGAATTTCTCAGGCAGACCAGATTATGCCCTACCCAACTGTCCACCAATTCATATCGCATCATTATGGGAATAGCCGCACTGAACCACCAAGCCGGACTAAACCTTGGCCTGGCCGAAATCTTCCACCAATATTCCATCGGCTCAAAAGAAGATGGGTGGGTTTATTATCTTAGAATACGTCGCCGCCGAAAGAAGATAATTAAATATACACCGGACAAAGATTTAAACGACGATGATTTTTTCTGGGTCTCTGGGAACTTTGAGGATTTTCAAGCCCAAATTCCTGGCCAACCTATAAATTGGAAGAAAGGAGAGCCCGGTAATTTAACTTCGGTTATCTTTCTTGCATATATATATATATATATTTTTATTTCGGTTTGTTAGTCTGTCAACCGAACTAACAGTTCTTCTTTTGCAGATTCCGCCCACCTCCATTCCTTATACAGCTATCCCAACCTTGCGATTTTGCGAGCTGCACTACGGCTTAAAGAAAGGAGTTGGGCTAAGCTTCTAAACTTTGAGCTGACCTACCGGTACAACGGTCGCCGAAAAGCCAGAGTAACTGACTTTCTTCTCGAAGACGCCCCAGAGCCGGACCCAAACTTGCCGCAAATAAGATTAATTCCATTAACAGCAGAAGAGGAAATGGCCAAGAAGAACAGACTAAGGGCACTTCTGACCGAGACAAGCCGGCCCGAAGTACCGTTACCAAGCCAAACGCAGCCTGCCGTTGTGGCCCTCCCCTCTCAACAGCCATCTTCATCGCGCCGAACCAAGCGCGCTCGAACCACTGAGTCTGAACCAAGTTTGGTTGACGAAGATGAGACTGCTGTTCCACCGATCCTGCCACCGAGCCCCCAACCGGAGCCCACTAACCGAACTAACACCAGCTGGGCACCGAAACTTACTTTTAACAACCGAGACGTCCTAGATGTTGATTCGGTTGTCGCTGAAAAAGATCACCAGCTGGCCTTTAGTCTGGCCAAGAGTGTGTGCCTCCCCAAGGATATGGAGCACCACCAAAAGCAGCTAAACACCGAATTAAAGTCCATTCGGTCTGCAACGAAGTCCATGATCCTGGTAGGTAGCTCTGTTCGCTTTTCTGTCTAGTTTTTTAAACTTTTACTTCGGCTCATGAGAAGTCCTTGTTTTGCCAGGCAATTTAGAAAAATTACAATACTCACAAGAAAGTGCTGGAACTCAGAAAAACTACAAGGGAAGCTGTGGCAAAAGCTGAAATGAAGTTGGCCGAGGTAGAAGACATCAAGAAGCAAATGGCCGAACTACAAGCCGAGAACAGCAGACTGACCGGACTAGTTAGTTCGGCCGAGGCAGAAAGGCAGCAGGCTGCCATATCTCTGAAGGACAAATACCTACGCGAGCTGGTAAAGCTCGAAAGAAAGAAAGATGCCGAAATAAAAGAGAGCGCGAAGGAAGCCGGCAAACAAGGCTTCAAGAAGGCAGAGGATGCTTATGCCAAGCAATGCAATGCTGCCAAGGAGCTGTTCTTCAAGTGTGGCTGGAGGGCGGCTGTTGAGAAGCTCGGTCATGATCAACAGACCGAGGACTTCAACCCTCCAGCCTACTTCATACCGAATTCCCTTGCGGAGTATGCAAATGCCATGCAGCAGCAGTTCCTTGAAGGCTCAGATTCTGATGAAGACTCTTCTTCTGAGGATACTCCGGTTGCTAGTGTGGACCAGACAGTTCGGTTGGAGCCCCCGGTGGAAGACCTGACTATTGATCTTCCAGGTGAAACCATGGTTCCAGCCGAAACCACTCTTCCAACCGTGAGTGAGCTCCCTTCTGAAGCCGGTCTTCATGCTGATGCTGATGCTGCTTTTGATGCCGATATTGAAGAACTTTTCTCTTGATTATGTACTTTTTCTTTTTCTGTTGCTTTTTACCTTTGTAATCGAACTATGCCCCTTCTTTGTAATGGCTTTTCAATGAATGAAAATTTTGCTTGAACTCTTATTCCGGTTTTGATTCGTGTGCTTGCACTTGTAATGTCTTCTATTACTTGAACTGTTTTTTCAGTTTTAGCTGGTTAAACTATGCTTACAAGCCAACCACTCTTTAGCCGATATATTTACTTTGGCTGAGGAGTACTCAGAGTTTGTTTAATCCAGCCAATCCAATTTCAGCCATACCCTTACTTCGGCTGATGAGAAACAAGAGTTGGTGTATTCCAGCCAACAACTCTTCAGCCATACCCTTACTTCGGCTGAAGAGTAATAGGAGTTGGTTTATTCCAGCCAACCACTCTTCAGCCATACCCTTACTTCGGCTGAAGAGTAACAGGAGTTGGTTTATTCCAGCCAACCACTTTTCAGCCATACCTTTACTTCGGCTGAAGAGTAATAGGAGTTGGTTTATTCCAGCCAACCACTTTTCAGCCATACCCTTACTTCGACTGAAGAGTAACAGGAGTTGGTTTATTCCGGCCAATCACTTTTCAGCCATACCCTTACTTCGGCTGAAGAGTAACAAGAGTTGGTTTATTCCAGCCAACCACTCTTCAGCCATACCCTTACTTCGGCTGAAGAGTAACAAGAGTTGGTTTATTCTAGCCAACCACTCTTCAGCCATACCCTTACTTCGGCTGAAGAGTAACAAGTGTTGGTTTAATCCAGCCAACCACTCTTCAGCCATACTCTTACTTCGGCTGAAGAGTAATAGGAGTTGGTTTATTCCAGCCAACCTCTAAGTTAGTTTTTCCAGCTAACTTAGAATAATGTTTGGTTATTCCGACCAAACGTCCTGCAGCCTGGATCCTAATCCTGGGCTTAGGAAGGTGTTGGTTTAATCCAGTCAACCTCTAAGTTAGTTTTTCCAGCTAACTTAGAATAATGTTTGGTTATTCCGACCAAACGTCCTGCAGCCTGGATCCTAATCCTGGGCTTAGGAAGGTGTTGGTTTAATCCAGCCAACCTCTAAGTTAGTTTTTCCAGCTAACTTCGAATAAAATGCTTGCAATGTACCTAATCGTCACTAAAGCTTATCTTTTACAAAGAACAACTCGTGCTAAAAAGAATTGCTAGTTTTATTGAAGAAAGAAAAAATTACACATGTTTGAAAAAGAAAAGCTAAAAGTAAAATAACTTGAGATTGGCCGTGTTCCATGGCCTAGGGATTGCTTTGCCGTCCTTGTCTTCTAGGTGGTATGCCCCTTTGCCTGCTAACCCAACCACCTTGTAAGGACCTTTCCAGTTTGGCCCTAACTTGCCGTCTCCTGGAACCAAGGTGTTTCCCATTACTTTGCGCAGTACCCAATCGCCGATCTTGAATTGTCTGGGATGCACCTTTTTGTTGTATTTTCTGATTAACTCTCGTTGGTAAGCGGCGATGTGAACCAGTGCTCTTTCTCTTCTTTCTTCTGCAAGGTCGAGTTCCAATATTATGGATTCTTCATTCAAGTCTGGATCAAAATTTTTGCTTCGAATTGTGGGGAGGCCAACTTCCAGTGGGATTACTGCTTCCATTCCGTAGGCTAAGGAAAATGGTGTTTCTCCTGTTGATCGCCGAGGTGTGGTGCGGTAAGCCCATAAAACATGAGGAAGTTCATCCGCCCACTTGCCTTTTGCCTTCTCTAGCCTTTTCTTTAGTCCATCCAAGACGACTTTATTTGATGCTTCTGCTTGGCCATTCGCTTGAGGATATGCCGGTGTAGAATTGTAGAACTCTATCTTGTACTCTTCACAAAAGTTTCTGAAGATTCTGCCGTCGAACTGAGTACCATTGTCTGAGATCAGTGCTTTTGGTATGCCAAACCGAGTGATGATATTCTGCCAAACGAACTTCTTCACATCTTTTTCTTTGATTGATGCCAATGCTTTTGCTTCCACCCACTTTGTGAAGTAGTCTGTTGCTGCGAGAAAGAATTTTCTATTGCCGGGTGCTGTTGGAAGTGGTCCTACTATGTCCAAGCCCCACATTGCGAAAGGCCATGGGCTAGTTAATGGTAGGAGTTCTCTTGCTGGTTGATGTATTTGGTGTGCGAATTTTTGGCATTTCTCACACTTCTTCACATATTTCTCTGAGTCTGCTTGCATATATGGCCACCAATAACCTTGTGAAATGGCCCTGTAAGCTAGCGACCTTCCCCCTTGATGGCTTCCGCACACTCCTTCGTGTATTTCGAACAAGAATGCTTCTACTTTGCTGGGATGAACGCACTTTAGGTAAAGCCCTGAGAATGACTTCTTGTATAATGCCAGAGATGGAGATAGCCAAAATCGCTGCGACTTCGCCCTTATTCTGTTGGCTTCTTTTTTTTCTTCTGGTAGGATGCCGTCTTTTAGGAACAGGATTATGGGATCCATCCAAGAGGGGCCTAATTCTGCGCAACATACTTCTTCTGTTTCGGGATCTTCTATGCTTGGTCTTGGTAAATAGTCGATCAGTAGTGGATGAGGTATGGAGGAATCTGCCATTGAGGCGAAGCCTGCTAGTTCGTCTGCTCTGCTGTTTTCCTCTCTGCCGATTTGTTCTATCCTTACTACTTCAAATTTCTTGATCTCTGTTCTGATCAACTCTTGGTATTTGGCCATCCTGTCATCCTTCGCTTCATAGTCGCCAGAAATTTGATTTACCACCAGTTGTGAGTCGCTGTAAACCATTAGTTCGGTGGCCTTCATGTAGTGTGCTGACTTGAGTCCTGCGAGAAGCGCCTCATACTCCGCTTCATTGTTGGATGCTGGGAAGCCAAGGTTGATTGCTTGCTCTACAACCAGGCCGTTTGGAGAGATGAGGACTATGCCAAGTCCTGCACCATGCCGATTGGATGCTCCATCCACAAAGAGCTTCCACATCTCTCCAACGAATAACTTCCAGCAAGTGGAGGGGTCAGATGATGTCGTAGGGTCAAGGATGGTGTTTTCTTCAAGGTCCATGTTTGCTGTCTGCCCTTCGTCATCTGATTGTACTGTTGGTGAATCTTTGTTTGTTTCTTCCTTGTTGTCCTTGGTCTGGTCTGCCTTGGAGTCTGACTGAGTGCTAACTGCTAGGGGTTGCGCTATTCCGGCGTCAACTTCCATCCCTAGTTCGGTCGTGTCAGTTAGGTCGACTGGGCAGATATGATGACTACCAGGAGTGAATTCTGCGACGAAGTCTGCCAAAGACTGGGCCTTTACTGCGGTTCTGGGTTGGAACTTGATGTCGAATTGTCCCAACTCTACTGCCCACTTTAAGATTCGCCCAGAAAAGTTCGCCCTCTCAAACAAAGTTTTTAGTGGAAAAGCTGTGAGAACGACTATGGTGTGGGCATGAAAGTAGTGTGCCAATTTTCTGGATGCCATCATTAATGCTAATGCTAGTTTCTCCAAGGGCAAGTACCTTGTTTCGGCTCCCAACAATGTCTTGCTGACATAAAAGATGGGCAAGTGTTGTATTCCTTCTGCACGAACCAACACTGCGCTAACTGCGTGCTGAGAGACTGCCAGGTACAAAAAGAGTTCTTCACCAGGTACTGGAGTAACAAGCAGTGGTGGGGAAGACATGTACTCTTTCAAGCTTTCCAGAGCTCGGTCGCATTCTTCATCCCACTCAAACTTGGCTTTTAAAGCTTGAAAGAATGGTCATAATCTGTCTGACGACTTGCTTATGAACCGATTGAGCGCAGCCGCCATGCCGGTGAGATGCTACACTTCTTTGACTGAGTTTGGTCTCTCCAACTTCTGGATTGCTTTGATCTGGGAGGGGTCTGCTTCTATACCCCGGTTGGTCACAAGGAAGCCCAAGAATTTGCCAGATCCAACTCCGAATGTGCACTTGGACGCATTGAGGCGCAACTTGTGTTTCTTCAAGGCTTCAAACATTTCTCCCAAGTCCCTAAGATGGTCATTCTCATCCTTGCTTTTGACCACCATGTCGTCGATGTAAGCCTCCATTGTTCTGCCTAACAATGGTTCAAACATCTTGGTGACCATCTGTTGGAATGTCGCCCCTGCGTTCTTTAGGCCAAAGGGCATGACCTTGTAGCAGTATAATCCCCTTGGTGTTGTAAAGGATGTGACCTCCTGGTCTGGTTCATGCATGGCGATTTAGTGGTAGCCTCTGTATGCATACAGAAAGCTAAGTCGGTTGTGCCCTGCCGTCAGGTCCACCAGTTGATCTATCCTTGGTAGAGGAAAGCTATCTTTTGGGCAGGCCTTGTTGACAGTTTTGTAGTCGACGCAGACACGCCATTTACCATTCTTTTTTGGCACTACGACTGTGTTGGAGATCCATCTTGGGTAGTGCACTTCTCTAATTGCTCCTGCCTCCAGCAGGTTGCCTACTTCTTCTGCCACTATTTCGGCGTGGTGGAGTGCCGATCTGCGTGTGCGTTGAATGACTGGTCTGGCGGATGGGTGGACATTGAGTTGGTGACTGATGAAGTTTGGATCAATGCCTGGCATGTCGTAGGGCGTCCAGGCAAACACTTCGATGTTAGAGGTCAAGAATTCCAAGACCTCTAATCTCTCAGTGCTGGACAACGACGATCCAAGCAATAAGAACTTATCCGGGTTCTTCTCATCTATTTTTACCTCCACCAAGTCCTCCACCGCTTTTTGATCAGCCTCTTTACCGACGTCCGCGAATAGTTCATTACTTTCCGGTTCTTCCACCGAATGAACGTATCCTTTGGCAGCGCGGCTGCCATTCACCGTGGCGAAACATTGCTTTGACATGATCTGATCTCCATAGACTTCTTCAATTATACCAGTGTCGTTGGGGAACCGCATTACTTGGTGGTAAGATGACGCCACCGATCGCATGGCATGCAGCCATGTTCTGCCCAGGATGATTTTGTAAGTGGAGGGGACTTTCAACACCCAGAATTCCACTTGTTTTGTCACGCTTCCTGCTCTGACTGGAAGAATTATTTTGCCGACGGGCCATTCTGGCATGGAGTTGAATCCAATTAGGGGAGAAACTGCAGGCGCCAAGTCTTTGTCTTGTAGCTTCAGTTGTTTGAATGTGTCGTAGTACATGATTTCACATGAACTACCCTGGTCAATCAGAATCCGCTTGACGTCAAAATCCTTGACTCGGAGAGTGACGACTAGGGCATCATTGTGAGGACAGTATATTCGATCCAAGTCCTTATCCGAAAAGGACATTACATTTGTTGCCTCTGTCTTTCCCTTCTTGATGGCTGGTTGGGCACTTAGCACCTCTCTAAAGTGCTCAGCCTTCTTGATTGATCCCCTGAGCTCGCATACACGCTCAGGTTCAAAGACTCCATGTATTACATTGATAATGCCTTGAGGTGGGGCGTCGATTGGCATTCCGTTGGGGTTATTGTGATCCTGGGGGGCTGGTTGCGTCCCTCCTTCAATGTATTTATCCAAGTGGCCTGCTGCCACTAATTCTTCCAGGTGTTGTCTCAATGGTGTGCAATTCTCAGTGCGGTGCCCTTTTTCTTTGTGGAAGGTGCACCGTGATCTTTCGTTATAATCCTTCTGGGCTTCTCCTAGCTTGGCTGGCCACTTGACGTAAGGCTCATCTCTTATTTCGCTAAGAATCCGATATATCGGTTTCTTGAACACCGTGGTTATGGCAGTACGGATTCTCAACCATGTTTTATCAGGGTCTTCTCCGTTATCTCGTCTGCCACGTCCGTTTTTGCTCTGACGATCTACTGCATTGACCTTTCCTGAGGTCTTCTTTTCAGGTACTGCGGTCGTACTAGATTTTGCTTTGGCACGTGCGCCATCCTCTTCTACCCTGATGTGCTGATGCACTCTTTCCATCAGGGCTTCCATAGTGAGGGGTGGCGTCATGGTAATCGAGTCCCTCAGTCTGTTCCCAACTGGAAGGCCTCTTTTATATTGTGCAATGGCGAGATTGGTGGGGCAGTCCCCAATCTGATTGAATGTTTCCTAGTAGCGACTGTTGTAGGATCTAAGGGTCTCTTTATCCCCCATGTCGATGGAGAGTAACTGGTCGATCTCCACCGGTGTTTTTGTGTTTGTTCGGAACCTTGTTACGAACGCTTCTGCCAATTGAGCCCAGGAGGCTATGCTGCCTTCTGGAAGTTTTTCGAACCAAGTCAAGCCTAGGTCGCCAAGGCTTGATGGGAAGAGTATGCACATTAAGGCCTCGTTTCGCCTGTATACGGCCATGACTTGGCGAAAGTGGCTCAAGTGTGAATACGGGTCCGTCTTCCCTTCATATGTAGTGAATTTCGGTTGAAGGAAGCCTGATGGTAGGGGCGCGTTTTCGATTGCTGGAACAAACGGCGAAATCTGTAGTCTTGCCAATGCTTTGTCCGTTGGTTCGTAGGCCGGTCGCGGTATTGGCATTCCAACCTCGACGCTTCCATGCGTCCGAGTAGCCAACCACTGTAAGGCTGAAACTCTATGTGGATCCCTTGCCCTGGCATCCTCCTTGCATCGTGCTTTCTCTTCGAGCACGGTTCGTAAGTCGGATGATCTGGGTAATTCTGTCTGTCTAGATCTGGTTTGGTGCGAATGTGAAGGCCAATATGTGCTTCCTTCAGTGTATGATCTCTCAGATCTCGTCCTCTTAGACCTGGAATGACGAGTTTTGGAAGACCAGGATTGAGTGTCGCCTGTCCTGAGGCTTCTGCTCTCTCCTTGCGAGGGTGTAGTATTCCTACTACGATTTTCTGAGTGGCGAGGGGGCGTCTTGTTTTTGCGCCCCTCTCCTGTCGCCACTTCTTTTTTCTTCATCTGGCGCTTCAAGGCTTCCATGTCCGCCGCCATCTTCTTTATCAATTCATCTTGCTCTTTCACGCGATCTTCCAGGGTTTGAGGGTCAATCCTCCGTCTTTGTCTGTCGGGACTTTGAGAATGGGATTGACGGGGGCTGTGAGTCCGTCTCCCCCTAGCATCCCTCCTGGAGGTATGTCTTTGGGGCTCCAAGTCCGCCATGGGAGGGACAGAAGGTAATCCTTCACGCCTTGCGCCCCCTTCTGGAGTTAGTCCGTCGACGGCGGACTGCGGCAAGTCTTCAATGTGTGCCATTGAATGAGAAAAGGAGAAGCTTAGTCAAGAGGTTTCGTTCTGTCTGTTTTTCCCACAGACGGCGCCAATTGTACGGGAAAGAAATACGCCTTCTCGTATAATCCTGTTGACCAAGTCCACGCTCCTCCGTACGACGTCGCTTTGTCACCTGAAAATACAAACGTGAGCTAGCCGGCGGGTGTGTGCCGGAAACCTCTCCGATGCCTAAGTCAGTAAACTTGACAAATAGACAAAGCTCTATGTTTTCAGAAAGCAAAATTGTGTGTTGTGTTCTGTTTCCTCCTCCAAGGTGATATTTGTAAGCTTTTATAGGTTTCGAGTGGCACAACCCTAGTAGGACTTGTACTCCTCCATGCAAAGTTCTCATAGGATTCATACTCCTAAGGATAATGCTTATCCTTTTACACCCCCCCACTGCTTTAACCAAATGGGATGGTTTTCATCATGGCCGAACTGCCATACGACCGAGATAAGCCTGGCTATACTAAGCCACAGAGTAGGCCGTACTAACAGTAGTTCGGTTCTTCTTGTTACACCATATCTCGGTTCTCTCATACACGAACCATGGTGTGTTCGGACCGTTCTACCGAGTAGCAACATTCCGACCGATCTAAACGGAATACCTTATGACCGGACTATCTCTGAGACCGGCCTAACTAGAAAGGCTGCAC
Organism: Camellia sinensis; assembly: GCF_055761805.1. Classification (NCBI taxonomy): domain Eukaryota; kingdom Viridiplantae; phylum Streptophyta; class Magnoliopsida; order Ericales; family Theaceae; genus Camellia; species Camellia sinensis. The sequence goes on along the minus strand of NC_138971.1, from coordinate 126,245,593 downwards.
GGACCGAAGTAACTCAACATCTCTCCTGGGTCGGAGTAACTTTATCACTCTGACCGGAGTAACTTTCATATTTCCATTGGGCCTTTTTATCCAGTCCTTCGTACTTTGGGCCATAAAGTCCATCTCGCAGCTCGGCCCAACTTTTACCAAAAATTACCCTCTCATTACATAATTCTAATTTTGTCAAAATATAATTTGCATCTTCTTGCAAATTAGTATCTCCTACAAAACCATATAAATTTTCTTTTATGATTTTTACAAACTCAGCTAATATTGTGTCAAGTGTGAAAAAATTTGCCAACAAAACTGTTTTTTGACTTTTTTCAGTTTCAGATTTTTCTCATTGTCTGAACCATTGCAACACATCTCCCTGAAGAGTTGCTGTAATATAATCAAGGAATTTTTTCTTTGAACAACTATTTTTATAATTGGTAATAATAATGGACAATTATTGTGCTCAATCATCAATTGATTGTGGTTGATCCTTAAATGGAACATGAAACAAGTCTAAATAAGTACCATTTTGAGTTATTGGATACTAGTGATTATTATCTTTTTTAGATATTATTCGCTCAGGTATAGGATTGGGGGTACTTCCAGTATTAGTATTATTTTTAACTTCATTTGTTTGAATAAAGTCAATTTTCTCCATCTTCTCATATGCCAAACAATTCGGGATCATTCGGCTCTTCTACCTTTCCTTTTCCCTTATTTATTTATCTATTGTTTCTTCAGATCAGAATGATTATCATCATCATTAGTTGATATATTAATATCATAATTGAAGTGTTGTCAAATGGCTTCATGTTCTAAATAAGTTTCTCTTATCTGATCTAGTAGCCTATTTATTTCATCAATACCTATATCTGGGTCTTTATATAATTTTTTTCCAATAATCCAATATTTCAACAATGTTTTTATATTTAGTCATATTATAAGAACTAGTTTGAAGTACCAAAATATCTTCTATACCATAAAATAGCCTAGGAATGGAGTTATCTTTTGGACTATTCATTGCATCATTGTTTATGAAGGATATGGCTTCTAATTGAGTTACAAAATTGTTTATTTGGATTTTTGCTTCTTTGTTTAAGTCAATAGTTATTATAGAACCTAAATTGTCTATTTTGAATTCTATAAACTCAACTTTAGTTTCTAGATAATTTTGATTTATTTTTTATTTTTATCTAATTTAGAAAACTAAGAGCACATAATATCGATAATATTATTTAAAGTAGAACACACACTATTTATATTTGTAGACTCTTTAGTAATATGCAAACTGTGGTTATATTTATTATTAACGTCATTTTTTGTATTTTCAAAGCATATTATATCTTCAAGATTAATTGTCATTATAGATTGTTATTAGTACCTAAAACCCTCCTAATGTATTTATCTAGTGTCTAAAACCTCTTTATGATCTTAAAGACTTAAAAATGCCTAATTATGACCAATAGTCAAAAGATATATAGGTTTTGATATACACTAAAAATATAAGTTTTAAGACAACGATAAATGAAACAAATGATTATAATGATATAAAATACAAAAGATACACAATTAAAGACTAAATTTTACCGCCACATCCATCCACCCCCCACTGCCTCTGACAGCTCACTAAACATTTTTTTTTTTTTTCCAAAATATTTTTGAACTCCAAACAAACTTTTTTTTTTGTTCTTTACCCAAAAAACAAAAAAACAAAACCTTGTTCTTTGTTTTTCGGTTTATAAAAAACAGAAAACAAGAAATTGACAACTATATCAAACTACACCTAAGTTTCAAGCATCTCAAGGCTCAATCAACACAAGTATACCCAATCAACATGAACAAAACAATGGATATCATGCAAAGGAAATCTAGCAAATAAAATTTCATCAAGATTTTCCATACATGTCATCTTCAGATACGTAAAAGATTGCAACCCATCAAATAGTTATAGATTGATGTTAAGTTACTCCCAACAGACTACAAATGTTTACAAAACATGCTCAGTAACTGTATGTAATTGTGAACTTACTGCTCAAATTATTCCCACTTTACAAATTCCACCATATGAGGATACGGTCCGGTAGAGCACCCAAACTGGATACAACACAACAACCACAAGAACTTACAAAAAGAAAAAGAAAAAAAAAATGAAAATTCAGAGGTTAAACTGCAGATTCAAAGACTGACATCACGAGTGCCAACGAAATACCAGAAGGTGAAGAGCAGTTCTGGGACAAGAATCAGCTGTTGTTGAACTTTAAGAAGACTGATTCAACCCGTTTTGGGGAAGTTAGAGTTGCCACAGACTTGAACTGTCATGATACCCACATTTTCTATCAGTTAACACAACTGAATACCAATATATATATATATATATAAATGGGGATTTCTACAAATATGGAGTTTAATTCAGTTAACTTTTTCTACATCTCTCACTAAATTTTTTACTTCTTAGGTGCTTCTAGACTGAAGCCCAAAATTTTTAAATGGAAAAAGTCCACTTTTTTGGCTTTGTTTAGTAGATTTTTTAAATAATAATTTTTGGGTCTTCTAGTCTAGAAACACTAAAAAAATTATTTAAAATTTGACAAAAAGTACTAAGGCCTCGTTTGGGAACAGACTAAGTTAGTAACTTTTTGACTATTTAGCTAAAATATGAGCTAAAAAAAATTAGTATGTTTGGGATGTCTTTTTGGCTTTTTACAAAAGATGTGTAAAAAGTAGAGAGAAAAAAGAATCATTGACTTTTTAGTATGAGTTGTTGGCTTTTTGATTTTTTTAGTAACTTTTTGACTTTTTAGCTAAACCGGTCTGTTGCCAAACGAGGCCTAAAGACCAAAAATTGAAAAAAAAAAAAATACAGCAAAAGAAGCATTTGCTGCCCCAAAAAAGGTGAGGAACTTCAAGTCTTTAACAGGGCAACATAATTTAGAAACACAAAGCGTGACATATGTTTGGCAAAATATAAAAGCCTAACAAATGGAGAGATTTTCTTAGTAAATCGAAATGCACAGAAAATTTTCACAAAATAAGACACAATTACAAGACAAATGATGAATCCCACATATGGTGACCCCACATGTGGGACACACCATTTGTCCCACATATTTGTGTCCCGTTTTGTGAAAATTTCGTGTTCATAACACAGCTGCAATTTTCCATTTAGAAGCAAACGTTTTTCATTTAGAAAAGTAACAATTAAAACACATTTAGTGCACTATGATATTAGCTCAATCTTTTGAAATCCAAAGATACATTGCGGTGTTCATAATTAAGAGACGTAATTGGCACATATGACCACTAATTAGAAAGCTTATGTGGTCTATACTTGCTAAAAAGCAAACAAATGAACACAGAGAGAAGAGTTGTCATAAAATCCAGTACATTTGTTACCTTCTGTTGCCTATACTTTTCACGAATAGCATTAAGTGAACATCCTTCAGTGTTTAGTTGCAGCTCTTGCAAAGCAAGAACTGTGCCTTTCAAATCTGATGTCACGTAACCGGTATAGCGCTCTAGAGTCAGATTCTGCAAAAAGTCCGTATTTAGTCACTTTCTGTAGTTGAAAGGGAGCAAGAAAAAAGTTAAAAGTTAAAGAGGCACAAACAATGCAGACCCATGGGTGATCTGACTGACTGAGTATCCATCTGGCTAGGAATACTGCCGATGCAGCTATTAAGGATGGAAAGAACCTGAGGAACCTATACTCGACAAGAGTCAATTCTGCTAAATAATTTGCCAAGAATTCCATTTCAACACAAGGAACCTGCAAACCAAAGCAATTCGATACAGGGGCTAGAGTACTTTGCCATGAATTGTCAGTGAAGGTCAAAAGGGGCAGTAAACACCATCTAACATACCTTGTAAGAAACTTGTGATGCTTGGATGAATCTCCTGAAAACCAGTATGTGATTAGTGTAAATTAGAAGCTTTAATTCAGTCAGATGGTGTAGTTGGGATAAAGACGGCGGATGGTGGATATGCAAAGTACCTAAGGAATTTTTTTGTGGTCGGAACAGATAATTGAAAACCCAATAAGTTCAAAACTTGACACTCCATTTTCAATACCTGCCATGTAACTTCATTCATAAGCCAATACAATGCACTTATACATTGATAATTTCACGTGATAAGACAAAAGCATAATTTTTTAGAATATTGTATGAATCGTTAACTAGAAAGAATGTTATTTCCATGAAATATGAGAATTAAAAAAAAAATAAAAAATACAGGGGATCACAAAATGGGTACAAGAAGCGAAGATGGTTCTCATGTGTGGAAGGCTAATTGCAGGACCTAGGAGTAATATGACTCAGGTTGATTGGACTGTGAAGGCAAATAAGAATTTTGTGAGAACTGAGTTGATAGCTGTAGCTTGGTAGAATTTGTGTCCATAGGATAGATTGTCTTGATGATCCATGGTTTTAGAGGGGTAGTTTTAAGAAACTGGCGGATCAAAATGTGAGAATATTAGGTTAGACAATGTTTCCTTTTCTGAGAGATTGTATAGGTGTATATATATGGCAGTGTTTTAGGTGTGTATATATGGTAGTGTTTCAAGTGTATACATATGGCAATGTTTCCTTTAGGTTAGGTTTATATATATGGCAGTGTTATAGGCAGTGTTTCCTTTAGTCTTGGGGTTAGGTTTACTAATAATCAGATGTATTCTTTATATTATTACACAAGTGAAAATACAATTTCATTCAGAAAACTTACATGATATCAGAGCCAAAAACCCTAGGTTGTTCAAAGTTCTCTTGGTGGTTCTACGAAGTTGCAAAAGCTTCTTATCTCTAGGCTGAAGTCGCAACTCTCTGTTCTAGGCCTAATCGCAAAGGGCCCTCGTCTCTCTCTCTAGTTCAAAAACGCAACTTGACACTCATCGTGGGCCGTTGTTTCTGTTCGATTGAAGCCTTTAGTCTCTAATTCTAGTTCGTTGGTCTCGATCGAAGTTGTTTGATTTTGGTTTGCCTAGGTCTATTTCTTCTCTCGACCTCTGACGTGGTTCGACATCTTCTTTCTGGATGACATCTAGTCGACCCATCTGTTCGACGTGGTAGCAGTGATTTCGTCTTCTGACAGCTTAGTCTGTCTCTCTTCTTTTGGTTCTCTCGACTTCAGTCGGTGATCTCTTTGTTTGGGTGATCGCTTTATTTGGTCCTTTAACTTGTTCTGAAGTATCTCTTATTACGTTTTGACCACAGTTTGTATCTCTAGTTTTGGTTGGACTCATTTGACTGCCACTATTATGAGTGTGTTCATTGTTCTTGTTTACGAATATACTCATAATGACGGATACCCATTAGCTTTAGTCTCTAACAAAGCCTAAGAAGGGGCCATTAGCACCAGATGAGTGTGCCTTCTGCCATCAGAGGGGCCATTGGAAGTATTATTGTCCCAAAAAGTGATGTTTGTCTGCTTTACCTGTGTCTGCCTCGTTTCTTAGCAATTTCCGATCCAGTTTTGCGTCCCTTCTCTAAGTACTGTTCAGCCTCTCGGCGATTCTACTGCATCTGCTCCAGCTCCTGATCCTGACTTGGCTTCCTTGAATACTTAGATTAGTCAACTTCAACATATTTTATCTACCTCTTAGCCCACCCTGTCTGCTTCGGTTGTTTTCTCTCTTCATTCAGGTTTGCTTGGATCTTCTTCAGGTATCTCTTCGTCTGTCTGGATTTTTGACTCCGGTGCCTCTCATCATATAACTCTCCATCTCTTCTTACTTCAAAATTGTACTCTTTTCTATTTTATTACTGTTAATGTTGCTAATGGGTCTGGTATGTCTATTATATATGTTGGCTCTGTCTTACCGTATGTTGTGTCTACTGTATCTATTCCATCCGTTCTTTATGTTCCTCAGTTATCTGTCAATTTATTATCTATCAATCAGCTTGATGCCTCCGGTTTGATGTTATCTTTTCTTTTTCTATCTGTCCTGTGTAGGATCGGATGTCCAAGCAGCAGATTAAGATTGGTTGTAGAGTTGAAGACCTCAGGTTAGCAGGAATGGTACCGGCGTATTGTTTGGTATTTTGGGTGTTACTAGTTAATGAGTTCGTTGTGATCCCATCAATTATGTATATTGTGAGCTTGCTATCGGTTGGTGACCATGTGGGTAAGACGAGTTAGTGGTGTTATTGGTTATTGGGTGTGGATTGTGAGAGGAAAGAGAATTTCTTGAGTGGATAATAGCAGCATTCTTTGAAAGGAAGAACAGTTTATGTTCTCGGGTAACGAGAGTAGCGTTGGTTAAAATTGTCCTTCGTGTTTGGGAGTGTGTGGTTGAGGTTGACCATGTCGGTCTTAAGTTGAGGAAATGGGCACGCTTGCTATGTAAGCAAGGGGATGATGACTCCCTTAGAAGCACATCAGTGTGTGGTTTACTGAGTGTGGAGGTTTGTTGAGTTGATTAGTCAGCTTATTGGCATCGGATTTTGGGTTGACATTGGTCACCTTGAGGATAGTCTTGATTGTTGTAGTCATCGTGTGTTGATTAGGGAAAACTGAAACTAATCACCCGGAATGTGTCATTGAATTTGACGGTTAGAATAATACAGCAAATTTGTGAATTGATTAGTCATTGTATGTGATAAGTATTTGAATGCATGGGTGCCGAATCCCGCGGATGAAATTTCCGTAAAATGGCAATCCGAAAATATCTATACATGGGTGCCGAGTCCCGCGGATGAAATTTCCGTAAAATGGCTATAAGAAAATAATTACACATGGGTGCCGAATCCTGCGGACGCAATTTCCGTGAAATGGCAGTTTGGAGTATTGTTGGCATGAGATGTAGTCTCATTTAAATTGTTCGGTCAGGTTCTGAGCCATGTTTATGATTTTAAATTGGTTAAGTAAAGGAAGGTGGAATGAAATTGCAAAACCATGAATTTCTTATGCCTTATGTATTGATAGCAAAGTGTTTATTTCTATTAACTATCATTATAGAAATGTTATGTTATGTGTTGGCTGTGGCATCACCGTGTGAGTGATGGATGTTGCTAGTGTTATCTTAAAAAGGAATAGACAATAAATTCTTCCTAGTTGTCATGGCCTTTTAAGGGCATTGTCAAAAGGAAAATGTTGAGGATTTGATTTAATTTGAATGTTATGAGAATTTCCAAACAAGTAGTTTTGGCAAATGAACTGGAGATGATTATATTTATTGGGTGGCATCATGTTTGTGACAAATGTTTACAAAACTTTTGAGTTTCAGTTGGAAAGTGCAAAATTTATTTCGGAATGTCAACGTTGAAAATTTGACTATCTTTGAGAAATGTCTCATGAACAAGAAAATGCTTTTTTTTTTTTTTTTATATTTATACAAAGGATTTGTTTTGGTTGCCTTTTTGGGAATTATGTTGTTGAGTAGTGACTTAGCTTGAAGCGCTAGTCGGATATTAGTGAATTGTTTCGGGAAAGGTTTGGCCTTGTTGAAGCTTTTTGTGCCTGAGTGTTGTCTTTTGAAACGTGTTTCCTTGGTAAGCCTTTCTTTTGGTGAGAGCTAACCGCAGGTTTGTTGCGAGAATAGTTTATTTCCTAGTACTCGGGTGTTGGGTGCTGTGTGATCTATTGGCCTTGTGCTTTTGGCGTGTTCTTAATTTCGGGGACGAAATTCCTTAAGAGGGGAAGGTTATAGCGATCCCGGTTTTTCCTTTCCTTTGATTATAGCATTCCAGACTTGGTTTCGTGATTATGTTGTTGTCTTATTCTCATTTCCATCTTTTACTCTTTGTATTTGAGTCTTTGGTTGTGTTGGGCAGGTTTGGAACAGGTTGGTTGTGTTAGAAATCAAAAGTTAATGCCCAGCTTTTGGCCTTCACGCTCGAACGGGGATTTTGACGCTCGAGCAGACCCTTTGTTGTTGCTTCTCCGCTCGAGCGGACGTTTTGACGCTCGAGCGTGAATATTCATCTCCCAATATTTTGTCTCTGCAGGTTGTCGTACGCTCGAGCGGGAGTTTTGACGCTCGAGCGGGACCTTTCGTTTTTGTTCCACCGCTCGAGCAGGGAGTCTGACGCTCGAGCGGGGACCATGGTCTGCAAAACTTCTGAAAGTGTGCATCCGGCGCTCGAGCGGCGCTTTTGACGCTCGAGCATGAGCCTGTGTCTGACGCTCGAGCAGGGAGTTCCACGCTCGAGCGGGGCGACTTGTATATCAGTCCGAAGTTCGACTTTTTGGATCACTTTTTCAACTCCTTTTCTCTCTCTTACTTTTCAAAACCTCCATTGGAGAGCCTCTCTCTCTAAAACACAACTTCTCACTAGGGTTTGATCTAGTTTGAGTGATCTCTTACCTTGGTGTCTTTGTAAAAAGTGTAGAGCTTGGCTTGAGCTACATTTCCATCCGAAAATCTTGGGATTTGGAGCACTTTGAGTTTTCATCATCTTCTCCATTTGAGCTCCAAATTTGGGGTAGGGATTTCCTTGTTCTTTTACAATGCTTCGTCTATAGATAGACATGTGGTAGTTTTGTATTGCATGAAAATCATATCCATGTTGGGTTTGTTTGAAAATCATGAGGGTGAACCTACGGTTGGTTGTTTGAAAATGGGTTTGTTATCATTGATTGTGGTTTGGACCAATTGGGGTGTAAATTAGTACTCCCTCCGTCCCAAAATAATGGTCCCTTTTGGGGAATCCAACTTTTTTTGGTAGTATAATTATTGCATTTGAAAAAAGTTGATTTTCCAAAATTATCCTTTTGATAGTACATTTTTTGAGAATATCAATGCATAATTGTACTTTTTATGTTGTTTATTAATTTAAAAGAAGGGTAAAATAGGAAATTTATATTATTTTTGTACTTGATTTTTGAAGAGGGACTAATATTTTGGGACAATGAAAAATGGAATAAGGGACTAATATTTTGGGACGGAGGGAGTATATCATTGTTGAAAGAAGAAAAAGCCCTAATTTATATTTGATTTGATAAAATGAAAGAGGGGTTTTGTACTTTGGGCCAATACATATGTATTTTGGGTCTCAAATGAGGTCATTGTTGTTTGTTGTTGGTATTTGAGCCTTTTTGGTCAATATTGAGAAAGAGGGAGAAAAGCCCTAATTTACCGTAATGAATTAATTTGCGTAATTGATTTGGAAGGTTATGAAAGAATGAAATTGGTTTTGTGAAATGAGAGGAATGATATTGGTTCTGTGAAATGGGAAAAGTGTTTTTGGAAAAAGTGGTGGAACAAGTCGATTTTGAAAATGGAAAATGAATTTGGAAATTGAAATATTGTATCTTGAGTATTGAATACACACATTTGGGGTTTTAACTTTACCTATCATACTAGCGTTGTTGTTAGATTTAAGATCTCACGATAGTTGAGTCTTTTAATAGATGTATTGAATACATGCATCTAGAGGTTTTGTCCTTGGTCATCGGTGGAGGATGACATGGTTGTGTTGAATTGTCGTATATGCATTACACCTGTGTTGATTGAACATTGTATGTAATGAAGTGCTTTGATACATTATATATGTATAATTGTTAGGAAGGAGATAGAGGATGTACTCCAGTGTGTGGGAGGAGATAAAGGATGTACTCCACACATACCTATGTGTTCATATACTTTAATACATTCTTATGTATCTTGATAGTTTATGTGTATGTATTACACTTGTTGGTTATACTCTGTTGTATCGTGATTATTGGTGTTATACCCTACGCTTATAATCAGAGGTACCGTTACCTTCCAGCTAGCGCCTGGAGAACTGACTACGCTGAGAATCTAAGGTACCACTCTCTTCCAGCTAGTGCCTGGTAAAATGGCATACCGTTGTGAGAGTTGTATCTTTGGCTTACTGTGCATATAGCCGGTAGAGCAGAGTTTTATTGTTTTTGTCTCAGTGTATCTGAGTATATTATGGATTGTGATGTTTACAGTTTTGGAGGGCCAAGTTGCCTCATTTGTTGATTATATACATGTTGATGATTTGTTATCTCCCTTTATTGAAGGCATGCATGTATAGATATGAATGTATTAGGAACAAACCAAAATGCCATTATGAGATTTTGGGAAAGTGTGAAGGAAAATTGGGTATTTGAAAGTATGTTTTGAAAAAGGGAAAATCTGTTGTAAGTATAGAAAATGAGAGAAAGGTAATGGGCTTAGAGAAATCAATTTTCTAAGAAGTGGTTATTGTTATGAAAGTTTGGGAACAAAGGGTAGTGAAAAGAAAAGAAAGATGAATCGCTTATAGCGTTGAATGAAATGGCTGTTTTCAAGGAAAGTTTATACTTATGTATATTTTGTATAAACTGCCACATTATTATTCTAGTATGAGATTGGGCATTCATGATCATAGCTATCTGTAAGTTATTATTGTTGAGGGCCATGTTGAGATCCCTACTGGACTATATGTTCATCCCACGTTGTTGAATCTTTTTCAGGTGTTAAGCAGGATGTGCTACAAGATGTGGATCTTCTTATTTGTTGGCCACGGGGCCTCTTTTGTGTTGGCGGGATGCCATATATGAAAAAAGGTTACACCCTTCTTTTTGATTCTTTAATGATGTAAGCCTTCGGGCATTTTATTCAGTATATTCATGTTGTATTTAATTTGCATTCGGATGAGAGAAATGTTATTTATTTCTACTTATGGGACTAAAGAGTTTATTTCCGCATGTTATCTCTGAACTTGAATCAAGTTAATGAATTTGGTAATGACTTTGAGTAATAAAAAGTAGGGCGCTACACTTTCAGACTGCTGTTATTGAAATTAGATTTCATCCATATGCTTCCGACTCTGCTTTGCTTCTGAAACATACCTCAGCTAGTTTTGTTGCTCTCTTACTATATATGAATGATATGATTATCACTAATTCTGATTCTTCTGCTATCTTTGAGGTCAAGCAGGATCTCTTCCGCACCTTCGAGATGAAGGATCTGGGTCAATTGCGGTATTTTCTTGGTATTGAGGTTGTTTTTTTCCCCAAAGGACTATTTTCTGTCTCAGGCTAAGTATGCTAATGAGGTCACTCGCCATGTTGGTCTTACTGATACTAAGATTTCTGATACACCTACTGAGCTTAATGTGAAACTCAACTCTACTGATGGTGTCCCTCTGGATGATCCCACTTTATATCGCAAGCTTGCGGGTTGCTTAGTCTGTCTGACAGTTACTCGTTATGATCTTGCCTATGTTGTTCATGTGGTTAGCTTGTTTGTTTCTGCTCTTCGCTCCACACATTGGGCTGCCTTGGTTTGAATTCTTCACTATCTCTGAGATACTATATTTCAGGGTTTACTATTGTCCTCTACTTCCTCTCTAGATTTGTTGGCCTATGCTGATTCTAATTAGGCTGATGATGTTACTAATCGCAAGTCCACGTTTAGTTTCTGTATGTTTCTTGGTGATTCCTTGATCTCTTGGAAAAGCAAGAAACAAACTGTTGTTGCTCGCTTTACTGCCGAAGTTGAGTACTGTGCTATGACTCATGCCACTGCTGAGATTGTTTGGCTTCGTTGTCTCTTATCTGATTTGGGTTCCCCTAGTCTTCTCCAACCTCCCTCTATTATGACAACCGTAGTGCCATTCAGATTGCCCATAACACTATCTTCCATGAGCGGACCAAGCACATTGAGATTAATTGTCACTTTGTCCGTCAACATCTACAATTCGACTCTATCTCGCTTCATTTCGCCTCTTCAGCTTTACAACTTGCTGAGTTTTTTACCAAAACTCACACCACTACTCTGTTTCAGTTTCTTCTTGGCAAAGTCTCAATGTTTTCTATAACAACACCTTGAATTTGAGTGGGGGTGTGAGAATATTAGGTTAGTCAATGTTTTCTTTTTTGAGAGATTGTATAGGTGTATATATATGGCAGTGTTTCCGTTAGGTTAGATTTATATATATGGCAGTGTTTTAGGCAGTGTTTCCTTTAGTCTTGGGGTTAGTTTTACTATATAATCCGATGTATTCTTTGTATTATTACACAAGTGAACATACAGTTTCATTTAGAAAACTTACACAAAACTGAGGTTGTTGAAATATGCTTTAGAGTGAAAATAGAATTGGTACATCTGCTGTCTCTCTTTTGAATATCCCACAGTTCTTTCTTTGCATAATATAGATTGAAGCATTCAGAAGAACCCAGCTTCAAAGATTAGATTAGGACATACCTCTTCTCTCATGTAAGTGTTGTCCGTGATAAAGCAAAGTTCTTCTACACGGGGTGCACAAATTTCTTCATATTTTCTTCAGGCAACAATAGAAAAGAAGCAAACAATAAAATCCCTGAGTTATGGAGAAGATCCACAAGCTATGTAATACATTAGCCCCAAATCCCAATGCATGCAAGAGATTTTGGGATATATAAACTACAAACAAGTTGGTTCATTCTTCCAATCAAGACAGCAATGTAATGATAATATAATGGATAAGGTGAATTGTTGCAGTTAGTTAATTCTTCCAACTAAGAGCAATGTAATAATAATATGATGGATGAAGTAAGTTGTTGCTTCTTCATGGGCATACATGCACATGTGAGAGAGTAAGAGATTTCAAATGTACTTAATATTGATTTCACAAATCTTCTGACATCAGTTCGTCGAAGGACTAGTGAAGGCAATTGTTGAAAACATGATGACTCCTTTTTACACTTGACTCTTCAGATAAATAATTGGGTTCAGACAAATAATTGCAGTTATAATATAACTGTTGAATGCATATTCACCAATATCTAATTCTTGACAGGATGAGCTGGGATGACGATTTTGGAAATTACAGCTTCAAAAACATGTAGGGATTTATTTATTGGTGTCAGACTCAGGGGGGTTAAGGAAGAGTACAGACTAGAGGTGGGAAACATCCAACTAGAATCCTTTACTGGATTGATTTCAAAAAAGAACTCCCTTTGCTACTTGAAATTCACCAACATAATCTCTCAAATCCATTTGTGGGTATTGACAGTAATACGGTATTGTTGAAATCCAAATCAGAGTCGTTACAATTAAATGAGAAAACAAACATTAATTCCTTCCCAATTCATCAAATCAAATGCAATATGATATCTTTGGCCTTCATCTATCTATTACTTGATACATCTTGCAATCTAGTTCATGAATCTAAAGAAAAGGGACATTCCTAATGCACAAGGCTTCTGCCTACACTAACAACACAATTGACCACACTTTTTGTGGAGAGGCTGCAACTTGAAGGGAAAAAAAGAAAAAAAAAAAAAAACAGAAACTGAAATAGTAAAGAATTCAATCATATTGTTGACATTAAAGAAGTTCCATCATCATCAAAATCTATTAGTGCTTTTGAATCTGGAACATTATATCTATGCAATTTTTCCTGGTATTTCAAATGAATAATAGTAAGGCACCAACAACAACAAAGAACTTACGAGGCAATTAACATGCAAGCAACACCAAGCAATTGGAGTTTTTGTTTTTCAATGTGGTTTTGAGAGAGAAATCGATCAATGAGATTGACTGTCAGGTAAAGGGTGTCTGGGACCAGCCTATATTCTTCAGAAACCTGAAGGAGAAAATAGAAATAATGGTAAACATTTTCATCACCCTCCACTGATAAAAAAAAAAAAAAACTATGCACTTTAACAGAAGGATCAACTTAAATGCTAGAAATCTAAATTGTTAAAACCTAAAACCTATCACCTACTTCACCCACTTAAACCTACTCCACTAAACCTAACCCACTACACCACTACCACCTCACCTACTCCACTAAACCTAACCCACTACACTACTACCACCTCCACTTCACCTACTCCTTACCTACTACACACTCACCCTCTTCTATATATAGGAATCATGAATCATTGTAATATACAACAACATATATCAATCAATAATACAATTCTCTTTATACATTAAATTTCAACATGGTATCAGAGCAAGGTTAAGAAGCTAGTAATTTTGCTTCACCGGCGGGCGGCAGTCTCGCCTTGGCCGCCCGCCGGACCTCAACACATACCTCCTCTCCAATCACCGCCAATAACCACTGCAGCAACTCAAACCACTGCTAGCTCGAATTGACGCCAACTCTTCCAGTAACTCCAAGAACCGAGTAGAGGCCCCTCCAATCTGCATCTTCTCCATACTTATGTTGCGAGTTGCGGATAACAGATTTTCCCTTCTCATCCTTTCACTTGCAGAAACCCCAGTTGTAATGAGATCCATACCAATGGTTCCAGTGGAGTGATCTGTTGCAGACTGTTGCAATGCAACTTCCAGAAGACGAAAAGCCTCCATCACATCTCTCTATCTCCACCGCTCTTATTCATCATTTTAGACTCCAAATCTCGAAGCATTTGCTGTGCCCTCTCATAGGCCTTGAGGTGGGAGTCCACACCTCTTGGGCCATCCATGGCTGCTGGTTTTACTCTCCGAAGAGTCTCTTTCGCTTCGGCAATTCTCCCTTGCTTCATCAAGCAAATACCCAAATTGCACATCTTGTTATTGTCTAGTGCAATCAATAATGCTCTGTGATAAGCATCTTCCTTTTGGCAGGATTGAATACCCACTCACTCATATTTTATTAAACTTTCTTTATTTATTTCTTTTAATCACCTTTTACACCTCCCTCACCGACTCCCTCACCACAAAATAGAATTTTTATTTATTTCTCTTATCTTTTTTGTGTTCCCTTTTTCACAAAAAAAAAAAAAAAAAAAAAAAAAAAAAACAACAACAACAACAACAAAAACAAAAATATAAAAAATATATATAGCTTTGCACACCAAACCATATTTTATTCATTTCAGGGATCAACCCCGATCACCATTTTACACACAAAAAAAAAAAAAAAAAAAAAAAAACCACCACAACACACCCACATCCACAGTGGGATTTTTTCTTCTCTACTCTGCTGCAGGTCTCTTCTTCTTGCCTCCGTCCTGGACAGCCCTTGCCGGTGTTGCCTCCGTGTTTCCCACTCCACTGGGCACGATCACTCCACCCTGCTCCTCCACTACAGCATATGGCGGACCTCCAAATCGGAACATCACGGTGGCCTTCCGCTTCAGCTCCTTGTTTTCTGTCTTTAGCACACTTATCTCTGCTCGCGTATCCTTATACATGCGTTGGAGCAGAGCCAGCTGGGAGTTTAACTGTTGCACCTCATTTGTCCTGCTCTGCAGCCGGTGCGACAAGTTTGTGACCGCAGTCATGGTTTCCACACATGACTTCAGAGTATACTGATTGGCCTCAATATCAGTTTGCACCGCCATTTTTTGCTCCACCGACCGCATCGGAAAGTTCAACGGAGCAAACACAGAGGTGTTTGGTTGAGGTTCACTGGCCACCGCACCAGTTCTCTCTCTTGTTGACTCATTGAGGTCGGGAAAGAGAGTGAGCAGACCACGGGATGAAGAGGCCATATTCTGGGTAGCTGAACGGGAAGAAGAGGCCAT
Source organism: Camellia sinensis (assembly GCF_055761805.1). NCBI lineage: Eukaryota > Viridiplantae > Streptophyta > Magnoliopsida > Ericales > Theaceae > Camellia > Camellia sinensis. The sequence continues at coordinate 126,230,209 of NC_138971.1, read as the reverse complement.
GTTTTTTGGGTTGCTGAGTGTTTCAGCGAAATAGCAATTTCAGACTGATAATGTTCGGAAGGGGAGTGTTTCAAGATTTGCAGCTCTTAGAGGCAATCTCTCAGAAAATGAAGAGTTTTTCAGAAGTTTTTTCCCAGGTTTTTTTGTCTTCGCTTCTGCCTCAAGCACAGCCTCCGCATTGGTTTATATCGACACAGACGACGCGGCCGACACGCCACTCTGTCGCTCACGTGCCTCGCCGCGTCTCCGGCTCACCTTTTGATGGCTCGACGCTTTCTGTCGGGCACGACTTTTGATGAAGTAGGCGCGCCTTTTGAGGGCGCAACTTTTGATGGCACGTCTTTTTATGGATTGGGCACGCATTTTGATGGCACGTCTTTTTATGGATTGGGCACGCCTTTTGATGGCACGCCCTTTTGAAAGATTGGGCACACCTTTTGAGGGTGCGACTTTTTAGGGGTCCGACAAGACTCTGTAAACTGTCCCGACATTGATTCCGGTTAGCTCCTTCATGGGTCCGACAAGACTCTGTAAACTGTCCCGACATTAATTCCGGTTAGCTCCTTTATGGGTCCGACAAGACTCTGTAAACTGTCCCGACATTGATTCCGGTTAGCTCCTTTATGGGTCCGACAAGACTCTGTAAACTGTCCCGACATTGATTCCGGTTAGTTTCTACAAGGGTCCAGCAAGACTCTGTAAACTGTCACAACAACTGTCACAACATTGTCTGCTACAACGGTCCGACATGACCCCATAAACTGTCTTCTACATCGGTCTGACACCACCATACAGTGTCCTCTACAACGTTATGACACCCCCATACAGTGTCCTCTACAACGTTATGACACCCCCATACCGTGTCCTCTACAACGTTATGACACCACCATCCAGTGTCTTCACCAATGGTCTGACACGACCATACAGTGTCACCTATCCTCTTTTATTTTTATGTATTTTCTTGTTTTGTAACTCTCTCCAAACTCAAGTTGGTTAGTTCCTATCCCCCTTGAGTTTGCGGGGGGCTGTTAAAACCTAAAACCTATCACCTACTTCACCCACTTAAACCTACTCCACTAAACCTAACCCACTACACCACTACCACCTCACCTACTCCACTAAACCTAACCCACTACACTACTACCACCTCCACTTCACCTACTCCTTACCTACTACACACTCACCCTCTTCTATATATAGGAATCATGAATCATTGTAATATACAACAACATATATCAATCAATAATACAATTCTCTTTATACATTAAATTTCAACATAAATTAATACACTCTGACAAGTATAGCTTGACTAGTAAAGTACAAGAAAAAGCAAGTGATCATCAGAGTGAAAATTTGTTTTCAAGCGAAGATTGGTTTGAACCTTACATCAGATGTTGCTATAATATGATAGTGTATGGTGTACTCTACTCCATGATTTATATCAATATTACAGAATAGAAAGTGAAGATCCAAAATAATACTAATAGCGGTTAGGTACTTGTAAACAAAATAAGAACTGACTACCATTTATTAAAACAAGGAAAGAAAAGAGAAAAAGTTGAAAGCAAAGACCTACCCATAAAAAGCAATCAGTGATTCAATGCAAATTTCATATTCATTGATAGAAAATAATCATCAATGTACACTACGCTGCTTAACAGTGGTAATAAAAAAGATAAATAAAGAATAAGAGGAAAAACAAGGAATTATTGGAAACGAAAGGAGCAACAAAGTGAGATACAGGAAAGAAGACCATATGCGTTTATACATTGTAATTGCTTCAACCTTCTTAGATGTGAAACTTATCCAGGAAAGATAGAATCAAATGAAGTTGATACTTACTTTGCAAAGTTATAGAGTGAGCATTGAAGAAATTAATCGAAATGAGTTTTTATCATGAATCCAATGTTTGTTCAGATGGATGGTGCAGATTCATGCACAAACAAATTAATGTTTCTGGTCTATTGAAATAATTCCAAGGGAACAATTCATGAGGCTTCACCAACATCTTGAGCGGAACAAACAAAAACTGCATGTCTTTCCAAACAGATGCATATACTGTTACATAGCAATGTAATGTACATAAGCCCAAGTGGCTGAGCAAACCTCCACAAGCCAATCAATCAGAATTCCTCGCATGTTCGGATTAACATCTTGCTGCAACATTTCCATGTAATTGACTGAAGGCCTTCGATCAAGCTGAAAATAGGAGGGATTCACACATGTGAACGTATAAACTTAAAAACATTTTGTTGTAAAAAAAAAAATTCAAACTTCAAACCAAAATGCTGATGTGCTTCAAAAAGAAAGCAAAAAGGCATTTATTTAAAAAGTAAGGAAATTAAGCAAATGCATAGTTCTTGTCTTCAGATATTGCCATTCAATGAGACAAACTCAACTAATGTGGAGATCATATTGTGTTGGAGTCCTATAATGATTACATAATTCTATCTTGCTGTTAGAATTTGACAATAACTTAACACGTATGAAAGTGGTTGGTACTGCAGCAGCAGGGTGTGCAATTGAGCACAGTCAAAATCAAAGGCAAGTAAAATAGTGACAACTATTAGTAAATGATGTGGCAGGTCAGCAGCCATACAAACCTCCATAACACGTAAATTATTATAAATATCAGGGGCATACAGGCTGCACATTTGAGGATCCTTGTGGTTAGAATCGACATCTGCAATCTGCAAATCTTTTGGGGTGTCCAGTTTTTGACAATGCTTGTCTTCTGCATGACCCAAGAAAAGAACATTATGCTTGGCTAATAAATTATTGAAGGAGAATAATCTATTTAATAAATATTTTGAGACTAAACAATTAACTTTTACTGTCTAAAACATATGACAGGAAAAAACAAGTTCCTCTAATAATATGACTCCAAATGTTGAAGAAGCATGCTTGATGACCAGTTTTCCCGTATAGACACTTTTGTTGCTTAGCAAAAAAAGGGGGCATGAATTTACCAAGAGGACATTCAAGACTAAATCAATGATACTAAAAGATATGAAATGATTCATAGATCAATGTAAATGTGTAATAAATAGATGCGATCTTGTTGAAAACTCAGAAACTTCACACGTCAATGTGATCAGCATATTGTAGTAGTCGATACAAAGATGCTCACAAGATTCTATGCAGATTAAAAAGGAACATAAATCAAGCGGTTGAAACAGTGCATTTCATGTCAGCCACTATATAAATAGCAAGCCAAACCATATTTTCATATGTTATGACCTGGTGGATAAGATGAAGCAGAGTATTTAACCTTTCTTTGAAGGACTTCGCTGTCGAGCATGTGTATTGGAACTTTGCTTTATAAGCATCATGTCTGCTACACCAAATTCTCTGGCATTAATTGATTTAGTTTGTCCCTTTGTTGAGTTTGTTTGTTGTGACTCCTCCATCTTCAATCTGGATATTTCTTCAGTTATTTTTGCATCTGCACCCTCTTGAACCAGAGGATTTTCTAGGACATCAACTGGAGCCACCTTTGCATTCTTCTTCCCAATGCTTTTATTAACCTGTTTGCTACACTGAAGCAGAAACATCGATGGTGAGCTTATTGAGCATATAGCCAACTACAAATAAGAAGTTCCTTTTTGCATGAACAGAAAATGATAACATCCCAGAAATATTTAAGTTCTCAATATTCATCTCCATTTTGCTATCGACAAAACTAATAAACAATTTATGGGAAATAAATTTTGGCTTTAGAAAAAAAGAAAACTGGACTTCAGATTAAGAACCCATCTAACATATTGTCCTTACCTGAAGTTTGACTGCATTAATGCAGTTGATATATGGATTATCACATAAAATGTTAGTGACATCCTTTAGAACTGCCCTTTTCTTATGCTGGAGACAATCAGTGATGCTAACGGAAGGATTGTTCTCATCTGATGCTGATCTTTTTGAACTTTGTTGGAGGATTAGCTTCTGTTCTTGTTTCATTGAAGGCTTTGATGGGGGTAATCCTCCCGATGTAGCTAATGCCTTAGCCCGTGCTCTTGTAATTCGAACAGTGGGCTCTTCAAATTTAGCAGCTGTTCTATTTTCTTTATTCATATTTGCATGCCTTGTAGAATAGCTATGCATGGCTTTAAGCTGAAATGCTTTTCATCAGACCTGCATTTCTGTGATTGGTTTAATGCTCAGAAAAGATAAGTGAAGGACCTGAAAACAAATTCAGCAACTAGGAATAGCCAAAGATACGATATTAAATAATTAAAAAACCTATGTTCATAGTTGCGTAGGTGGAAATATTTGAATACTGCAAGACATTTTCATGAGTTTTCTTTACAATTATAAAAAAATTTATGAAATTCTCCCACTCTTATTTGAAACTTAGACCAGGCAGATAACTAGTTATTCATCATATTGGGACTAATTCCTCTAGTGTCTTCATTTTTCCTTTAGTTTGTAAAAACAGCTGCTTTTTTTTAAAAAAAAGATTTTTATTTTTTTTCTTTTTTCCCAGCAAATGATATGTGCATATCAAAGGGTGAAAAGAGGAACAATGTTCTCAGGTAAATGAACTCACGTAGGGAAAAATAATAACAGACTTGCAAAAATAGTCATTTTGTCCATTTTTTTTTTTTCATAACAAAATGGCATATCAGGTCAACCGATATAGAGATGTAATGTAAGCCTTATATTTGAATAGTTCAATACTAGGCCGGCAATCTGTAAACTGCCCAGAGAAAAATAAACATAGTTGCATAAGTTGATTGAATAAATAGTCAGTCAACCAATGTCAAATGCACTGAGAGAAAAAATAATGAATACCTGTTAAATTCAAATCTCTGTAGCTCAAAATCACACGTCAAATTTAAGATTCTTCTGAACAGAACGTGATTTATACTGTGAGTTTGGTAAAGAGGGAGAGAAAAAGAGAGGGACTGAAAGTTGGTGTTATTGTATTATGTTTCAGTATTAATTACAAGAGAGCAAGCTCCCTCTCTTTATAGAGAGGAGAGGGAGACAATTAGCATCGGATGCCTGGAATTAACTAAGGCTAAAGTGAAGTTCCCTTCTTTACAGCTACACATGGAGCCTTTACAGATGCAAGGTTGCCTTTACAGATGCAAGGTTACAGCTATACATAGTGGGGGATATATTATATGTATATTATATGTTAACAGCCCCCCGCAAACTCAAGGAGGGTAGGCATCGACCAAGTTGAGTTTGGAAACAAGATCACGAAAGCGCCCAGGAGAATGAGCCTTGGTGAAGATATCAGCAGGTTGATCGGCAGAAGCAATTGGGAGAAGATGAACAGTACCACGTGTAACATGTTGTCGAATGAAATGGCAATCAATCTCAATATGCTTGGTGCGATCATGGAAAACATCATTGTGAGCAATCTGAATAGCACTCTGATTGTCACAATAAAGAGCGGTAGCGCCAGAAGAGGAAATACCCATATCAGTGAGGAGCCAGCGAAGCCAGAGAAGTTCCTGAGTAGTATCGGCAAGAGCTCGGTATTCAGCTTCGGTGCTAGAACGGGCAGTGAGGGATTGTTTTTTGCTACGCCAAGTAAGAAGAGAATCCCCTAAGAAGAAACAGAAGCCCGTGGTGGAGCGTCGATCCGTAGGATCCCCAGCCCAATCAGCATCAGAGAAGGCACGCAGTTCCAGAGATGAGGAAGCAGAGTAGTGAAGGCCATGGAACAGGGTGCCTTTGATGTACCGAAGGATGTGAAGGAGAGCAGTATAGTGGGGAGTGCGAGGAGCCGACATGTACTGACTAACAATGTGAACAGCATAGGCAATGTCAGGACGAGTTACTGTGAGATAGACAAGACTGCCGACGAGCTGACGATAGAGAGTAGCATCAGGGAGGAGAGCCCCGTCGAGAGGAGTGAGACGAATCTGAGGATCAACTGGAGTAGATGTAGTTTTGCAATCAGTAAGACCAGCACGAGCCAGAAGATCGGATGCATATTTGGCCTGAGATAAGTAAGAGCCAGTAGGATCATGAGAGACTTCAAGGCCTAAAAAGTAGTTGAGAGTACCAAGGTCCTTCATCTCAAACTGTCGGTGGAGAAAGCGTTTGAGGTGGAGAATACCAGCTGCATCATTACCAGTGATAATCATATCATCCACATACAGAAGGAGAAGAGTGGTACCATGAGGAGTAGTCCGGATAAAAAGAGCAGAGTCATAGGAGCTGGAGGTGAACCCAAAGTCATGAATGGTAGAACTGAACTTAGCAAACCAGGCACGGGGTGCTTGCTTGAGGCCATAGAGGGCACGCTGTAGTTTGCAAACCTTATGAGGGGGAAAAGTAGACCCAGGGGGAGGTTGCATGTAGACCTCCTCAAGAAGATTACCATTGAGGAAGGCATTTTTGACATCCATTTGAAAAAGCTCCCAGTGGCGAGCAGCAGCAACAGCCAGTAAACTGCGAACAGAGGTAAGCCGAGCAACAGGAGCGAAGGTTTCCTCATAATCAATCCCATATTCCTGGTTGAAACCCTTGGCAACAAGACGAGCTTTGTAGCGTTCAATCGAGCCATCAGAATGAGTCTTGATTTTGTAAACCCATTTGCAGCCAATCGCAGTTTTGCCAGGAGGAAGGTCAACAAGATCCCAAGTATGAGTTTTGTCCAAAGCCTGAAGTTCATCAGTCATAGCTTGCTGCCAAAGAGGATTAGTACAAGCCTCACGATAGGAGGTAGGTTCATAAGTAGAAAAGGCAGCAGACCCAACAATATAATCACGAAGGTGGATAGGAGGTTGAGTTACCCGGTGTGGTCGACCCGTAGGAGGATCGGTGGGAGGAAGAACCAGTGGAGAAGAAGGTGGTGCAGGGAGAGGTGGACCTTCAGGGAGAGCAGTCTGGTGGGGAGCAGGAGTGAGCAAGGGCGTCTCAATGACGGAGGGACCTGTATCAAAATCATCAGAGAAGAGATCGATGGAAGGATTAGTAAACAGTACATTAGTGGAAAGTGCAGGTAAGTGAAATGAGGATAGGGAGGAAAACATTTGGTGCTCCCAAAAAACTACATGGCGGGAGATACGAAGACGTTTAGAGAGAGGGTCCCAACAGCGAAAGCCTTTATGTTCAATTCCATACCCAAGAAAGCAACAAAGACGAGAACGCGGTTCAAGCTTGGTGCGTTCATGAGATTGAAGGAGAACAAAGCAGGCAGAGCCAAAAACCCGAAGATTAGCATAGGAAGGGGGAGTGCCATGCAGACGTTCAAATGGAGTTTGATTATGGATGACAGGGGAAGGAGCACAATTGATAGTGTAGACAGCAGTGAGGGCAGCTTCCCCCCAAAAGTTTTCAGGGCAGGAAGAAGAAAGAAGGAGAGCGCGAGTAGTGTCAAGAATATGCCTATGTTTCCGTTCAGCACGGCCATTTTGCTGGGACGTGCCAGCACAGGAACGATGAGGCAGTGTACCATGACTCTGAAGAAAAGAAAGGAAATCTGAATCCCGATATTCCATAGCATTGTCGGAGCGAAAAAGTTTGATGGTTTTAGAAAATTGGGTGTGGATCATTTGGGCAAATCGATAATAAAGAGTTTTGAGGTCAGACCGAGTTTTCATGAGAAAAATCCAGGTAAACCGTGAAAAATCATCAATGAAAACAACAAAATAACGAGATCCCCCCATAGTAGTGGTAGGGGAAGGGCCCCAAATATCCGAATGTATAAGATCAAAAGGTGCACAGGAAACAGAAGTACTTTTATTGAATGATAAAGCAGGTTGTTTGGCAAGTTGACAGGGTATACAATCGAAAGTATCTGGAATTACATGACCCAATTGTCCACTAGAAACCAAAGACTTTAAGCGAGTAATAGAAATATGTCCTAAGCGACAATGCCAAAGCTGAAAAGGAGATAATGAGGAAGCAGAGGCAGGAGCAGCAATCTGAGGAGAGGCAGGAACATGAAGGTGAATGAGCTCATAGAGACGTCCATGCTTACGGCCGATCCCAATAGTCTGCCTCGTCTGAGGGTCCTGCACCAAACAATGAGTAGCAGAAAAGGTGACAGTTAGACCAAGTTCACATAATTGACCAATAGAGATAAGGTTTAAAGTGAGAGCAGGGATATGATAAACTTGAGGTAAAGTTAAGGAAGATGTGGAAACAGTACCAAGATGACGGACAGTCATGAGAGAACCATCAGCAGTTTGAATTGAGGGAATATGAGGAGAGGAAGAGATAGAAGAAAATATAGTTGAACTGGAGGTCATATGATTACAACAGGCAGAATCAAAATACCAAGAAGAGTTACCTGGAATTACAGACAAAGCAGTAGGAGGAGGTGTACCAGAAGGGGAGAGAAGGTGTTTGAACATGGCCTCGACATCTGTTGGAGAAAAGAGAGGGGTAGACGGAGCCGGAGACTCAGAAAAACCCTCAGCGGCAGCAGCAGCAGTGGCGGTGTGAGGAAACTGATTCCCAGGATGAGATTGGTTTCTGGAACGATGAAAGCTCCCCCGAGAAGAACCACCGCGAGAAGAGTGGTTGTTGGAGGATGAGCGGGATGGATGGCGAAGACAATCCTGTTGCAGATGACCAGGACTAAGTTTGTTGCAATATCGGCAGGTTCTGACTGGGCAATTGACCAGGAGATGTGTGGAAGGAAGGCCCCGATTCTGACAGTAGAGACAGGCAGTGGTCCGCTGGGGGAATGATGGTTGGTACGGGGGAGTGGCAAGAACAGAGTCCACATGATGAGGTTGGAGAGTACCAAGACGAGTCTCTTCTGATAGCAACTCAGAAATAGCTTGTTCCAGAGTGGGCAAGGGATGGCGATGAAGAAGAGAGGCACGTACAGGCTCAAAAGATGAAGTGAGAGCCATAAGAAAGTGCACCAACCTTTGCTGATTACGATAAGCAGTAAATAAAACAGCATCTTCTTGGTGAGGCCAAGTTGGTTCAGAAAGAGCAAGCTGGTCCCAAACGGAGTACATTTGAGAGAGGAAGTCATTGATGGACTGACTAGATTCTTGGCGCATCCGATGAAGTTGGCTCTGAAGTTGATATTGATGAGCAAGACCAGTAGTCTGGTAGCGTTCTTTCAAAAAATCCCAGATATCTTTGGCAGGAGTGGTGACAGAGTCAAGCTGAAAGCGGCCAAACTGAAGACTGATAGAGGTAACAGACGTATTCCGAAACCAGGTAATGATTTGGTAATTCTTACTGTCCCATTCCTCAAGGCGATCTTCATATGTAGGAGTAGCAGGGGAAATAGTGGTTTCAGCAGTGTCTTTGACCGGTTGGGTGATGTCCCCGGTGATAATTCGCCAGAGCTTCTTTCCTTTGAGGAAGGAAGACATGGCTTGGGCCCATAGAACATAGTTGGAACCATCCAAAATAACGGAAATAGGATGGGAGGCATCAGGACGATCCATAATAATAGATGAGGAGGTCTAAATGGATAGGGAGAGACCTGTAGGAGCAAAATTAGGTAAAACAGAGTGTACCAGTGAGTCCGGAAGGTCGAAAATAGCTAGGAAAGGTGGGCTGTGCAAGGATGATGTCAGCAGGGTGGAAAATGAGGTCAGCGGCGCACGTTAGCAGGAAGGGCGTGCGGCGCACGGTAGCAGAGGGGACTGGCAGTGTATGTTAGCAGAATGGCGCACGCGGGTGCACAATAGCGGAACGGCGCACACGCGGCTCACGGTAGTCGAACGGCGCACGCTGGTGCACGGTAGCAGGTACGGCGCACGACAGGGCAGGATGGAAGGCGCGTGGCAGCGCGTGTGAGAGTGGCAACGGAAGCAGAGACGCGCCGAGAGAAGAAGCGGCGCGTGAGAGCGCGTGAAGGCTTGTTTGGTGATGGGCTTGGTGCCGTTGGGATCGTAGGGAAATTCCGAGCTGTTTGGTATAGTCCACTGTGTACGGAACTAAGACCTAAAATTGAGGGATGCCAGAATTGTGTTTCTAAGCTCTGATACCATGTGAGTTTGGTAAAGAGGGAGAGAAAAAGAGAGGGACTGAAAGTTGGTGTTATTGTATTATGTTTCAGTATTAATTACAAGAGAGCAAGCTCCCTCTCTTTATAGAGAGGAGAGGGAGACAATTAGCATCGGATGCCTGGAATTAACTAAGGCTAAAGTGAAGTTCCCTTCTTTACAGCTACACATGGAGCCTTTACAGATGCAAGGTTGCCTTTACAGATGCAAGGTTACAGCTATACATAGTGGGGGATATATTATATGTATATTATATGTTAACATATACGATGTCAAGAAGATCAAGTATCATAAACCACATAGGCTTTAGATTCTTCAAATCTCTCTGCTTTTCGTAATTCCATCAATATATGTAACAAAGGGTTCAAAACTCACATCCAAACCAATGTACACAATAAAACCAAAGTACAAAAACACTCAAAATAAAAAAGTAAAAAATCTCAGAATGTAGCCCAAATTTTATACAATTATTTTCTCAAAAGACATAATCAACCAATTGTTGTGGGAATTGAACAATAATTACTCTAAATCAATTTTATAGAATAAAGATATTAAACAGAGCAGATTCTGAAAAAGGGTTTTTTTCTAATTTGATAAAACCATATATATATATATATATATATACACATAACAGAATAAGAAGAAGACGACAAAAAGGGTTCAGAAAATAGCCTGTGCAATTGTAAGAGGCACGTCAAAAACGTTATCCTAAAGTCATTATGTGCTCCCTCCACACAAACGACTTCAAGATACAACCGAAAAACTCACAGGATCTGACACAATGACCTGTTGCACGAAAAAGATTTGCCAAGTCCGTATCGATTGCCCAGAAATGAGGAATATCATTTTTTGCCTGAGTTACAGTCCTACTAATATAGGCTCTTTGAGGTCTGTTGGGACCTGACACACCATTTGCTTTTGAAACCAAACACTTATTTAAAATTCAAATAAATAAGACTGTTAAAAGAAACAAAGAAATAACAATTAAAGTTTTGAAGCTTTTAAGGAAATCTTCAACGTCAATAACAGGAAATTATAACAAAATCGAGTGAATTATGGAGCAAATAACCAAAAACAGAGGCCAAAAATAAGTAAAAACCGAGCCGAGCACAGATCTGCGTTGCGAAGCTGAATATATATATACATATAGATGTACATACTCATTCATGTAATTACGCATCGATATAGGATTTGGAAAGAAGACAATGTAAGTACATATAATGAAGCTCAATGTAGTTGAATTTTGAAATAGATGAAACGCATGAGAGAGGTGAGCTTACTCGGCTGCATTTGAGAGCTCCGATAGACCTTTTCAATGGCGGTCTTCATAGCAGAGTTAGGGTTTCGAATCGCACAAATTGCAGAGAGAGAGAAGAGTGTGGTGGTGGTGTTGGTTGTAATAATAAAGAAGAGATATAAGATAGGAGCGTGAGAGAGAGCGGGACAGTGTCACAGTTCAAACTTCCCAAAATCCAAATATTAAAAAATTGTTATTTCCACTAATTTTTTGCTTCTTCCAATATTTGGAATATGCAAATTTTATTTTTTTGATTTTTATTTTTAACCCACGTGTTTAAAATGTGTTCACATAGGACATGGAACTTGGTGTTTCTAAGGTCAACTTCCCTGCGATAGTTGTGTAAATGACGATGGAAAATGAGTGAAAGTTGTAATTAAAGTTATCATTAATAATGTTGTAGTGGGTCTTGTTTATTGTTACGGTACGTGTTGTGTTGTTTTTTTTTTTTTTTTTTTAATTACTTTTCCACCATATTAATGGTGAGTTTAGAGTTACGTCAAGTTTGGCAAATTGTTAAAAAGTTAAAAAGTTATCACTATTTACCAAAAGTCAAAAATTACGGTTACACAATTCTCAATCCTAATTTTTCCCTACACACTAATTTATACAATTTTTTAATACACATTTTTTCATAAAAAGTCAAAAAATTAATCCAAACATTCATATTTTTTTCCTCAAATTTTTAGTCTAAAAAGACAAAAGTATACTTATTTAGGACACCCCAAGTAACCCCTAAATGAGCTAAATAGTTTATTAAAGCCAAGTTTGGAAACTTGTAAAAAATTCAAAAAGCTAAAAAGTTACTCAAAAAGTTAAAAAGTTAACATTATTCACCAAAAGTCAACAATTATGGCTGCACAACTCCCAATTCGAATTTTTCTCTACAAATCAATTTTTACAATTTTTTATTACACATTTTTCCATAAAAAGTCAAAAAATTAACCCAAACATCCATATTTTCAACCTCAATTTTTTAGTCCAAAAAGATAAAAAATGCACTTATTTAGAACACCCTAAACAACCCCTAAACTAGTGGTCTCTAGCATGAATGGCAATTTAAAAGGTATAATTTGGTAAGAGCATCTACCCATGCTTGCTATAATGTTATTGTCATTGTTATAATTTGGTAATAAATAATATTATTTTGTCAAATTTTAGTAATGGTATTCCAATGGTCATTTGTTATTTTGGCAAATCTCAACTAATTTTCTCTCTAAGTTTGTAGGTGTTATTTAAATATAGGTTTTTTTATGATTTTATTTTTGTTTATTTTTTGACTTTTGTGACATTTTTTTACCTGTTTGTAAAAAAAATTATATATTTATATTATTTCCAACTAAACAAATATAAAAAATTAAAAAAAAAATTAAAACATTGGGGAAAAAATTAAATATAATTCACCCCACCAAAAAACATATCACTACATATTTAATAAATTTTTTTAACTACACATAAAAAATAAACAATCACCAATTACCCACCAACAACCACTCATTATTAACCCAGCATTCATTCACCAACAACTACACACCCAACACCCATCCATTATTCACCCACTCATAATTTTCTCTATAAATATAACACAAGGTTTTCTACAATTTCATATTCACCTACCTATTATTTTCATATCTTTCTAACTCTCTGTACCCACTCAGAAGATTTTCTACAATTTTCGTATTCACCCACTCACCCATCCACCTACAATGAACAATTTGACTAAAGCCATATTCGATGGAGATTTTGATGAATCTTCATCATCTGATGATGATATCATCATGATGCAACTGTTCACAGTGCAACAACAAAGAATACAAGCGTTAAGCCTAAACCAACCAACTAGACGTGTTGGTTCCACAAGTGGTCATCGATACATTAATCGTGAGAGGATCAAAGGCGACGAACAAATTTATAGAGATTACTTTGCAGATAATCTTGTCTATCTAGAAAAAAATTTCCAAAGATGTTTTCAAATGAGACGATCATTGTTTGTTAGTATCTTACATGATATTCAACAAGTGAATGAGTATTTTATCCAAACCCGTGATGCCACTGATGCTCCTGGATTATCTAGTGTAAAGAAGATGACTGCAGCACTTCGGATCCTGCAATACGGCGTGCCTGTTGATGTTGTAGACGAGTACATTAGAATTGGCGAAAATACTACAATTGCCGCCTTGAAATTTTTTACCAGATCAATTATTACTACCTATGAAGCCGTTTACTTAAGATCCCTAAATGAAGCAGATGTCACCAGATTATTGCAAGAGGGAGAGCAACGCGGGTTTCTTGGAATGTTAGGGAGTTTGGATTGTATGCATTGGCATTGGGATAAATGTCCAACTGCCCAAGTCAGTGCTTACACTAGACACTACCACAAACCAACAGTTGTACTCGAGGTAGCTACCTCCTATGACTTGTGGATTTGGCATGCCTGACTCTCTAAATGATATTACTGTTCTTGATAGGTTGTCTTTATTTGTTGAATTAACTAGAGGACGTGCCCCTGTTGCCAACTACACCATCAATAATCACGCGTATATCATGGGGTATTATCTTGCTGATGGTATCTATCCTCGTTGGGCAACAATTGTGAAAACAATATCTCAACCTTAAGGCGCAAGGAGACAACTATTTGTGAGGATGCAAGAGGCATGTCGGAAGGATGTTGAAAAGGCATTTGGAGTGCTCCAAGCACGATTTAATATTGTCAGAGTTCCAACTAGAGGTTGGAGTGATGAGGATCTGTATTACATCATGAAGACATGCATTATTTTGCATAATATGATCATTGAAGATGCGCATAATATTCCAGAAAATGAACGTAGTGCAGCACAACTTGAGACTGATACCAGTAATACCCGTTGTCAAGTGTCACGTGATCCGAACGAGGAGTATGCTCAATTTACATTGAATCGGCAGAGGATTAGATCTACTGAAGCCCATAATGCAAATCATAATGATCTAATTGAACAATTGTGGTCCCGAGCTGGAGAGTTAGATTAAGTTTGTATTTTATCTTTTTAATAACAGTTAATGCCTTTTTATTATAATAAAATTATCTTCATTTAATGTATTTTATCTTTTTATTGCCTTCATTTGAAAAAATATATTTATTTTTTTCATTATACTTTATTGAAAAATTTAAATTATTTTAAAAATTAGTCAACATTATACATTGCAAAAATAATATTACATTGTTTTGTAGAAAAAACTCAAAAAAAAAAAAAAAAAAACACGCACACATGAGATTTCATTACAAAATAAAAAATGACACTGCAAATAAAGACCAACAATTACATCAAAAATTAAATGACATTGCAAAATTTAAAAATACATTATCAGGTAATTATTCATCAAGAGATAGGGGAAATAAAAATTTGAGTTGCTCACATTTGAGGACCACTTGGCGAAAATCTCATTTTTTTGCATTGTCTAATACGCTTTCATCTGAGGGTCCAAATGAGAAATGTCCATAATCATTATTATATGTTCTTTTTTCATTTCAAAGTCATGTTTTTTCATCTCAAGTTCATTCATCTACTGCAGTGCTTGAATCATTTTTTCTTCTCTTTCCTTTTTTTTCTTTTCTTTCTCAGCAAGGTGTTGGTTAAATGTCTCCAATTGTATGCTCATTTTTTGGACTTCAGTTTCAATGACTTGATTTCTCTGAAATAATTCTTTTGCAGCTTTCCTATTCATAGGCATTTTATCCCTTGCAGAGACACTGCCCTCAACAACAGTTGGATTATTACCAACACTTGGACTGTTGTCGTCTTCAAGAGAAATGCAGTTATTCATGGGGGAATCGGGGGTTGAATTAGGGGTAAACGTTGTATGCATCCTTGACTTTACCATATTCGTAGGAGTTATATCTTGCCACCTAATATTGTCTTGCAAGATTGGCCAACAATGTTCAAAAGCAAAATGTTTGTTTTCATCTTGATGGTATAACAGTTTTACTTGAAGCATCTGTATAAAAAAAATTGAAACATTATTTAATTAGTTAATTTTTATACGATACTAGAATAAGAAACTAAACATAATAACTGAAGATGAAAACTTACTATATCAACTTGAGATATCCACTTGGGTGAAGATTTTCGACTTGGGTTAAACACCCCCGAAATTTGTTACAACATTTCATGATTATACCCCATCGAGATTGAATAGACACTTGTGTTCTTGACTGATCATTCTGAAGCAAGCAATAATTTTCGTAAATTCTCTCCAAAAAATGAGCATACGTTTACAAATTGCCAAAAATTGGGTCTTCCGAAACGTGACACCAAGATTTACAAATTGTCATATCTTCTTCAATGGTGAATGATTTTCCTCTTTTTATTTTTTATGAACCTTCCATAGTGAATGGATGAAAAAACCAAAAAGAAAATAATTTTAGAGGTTTGCTATGAAATCAAATTCAGAGAAGAGAGGAAAAAAGAAAAATTAATTCCAAATGTTTGTTGTGAAATAAAATTGACATGGAGGGTTTCAATTTATAGAAATTCAAAATATTACCGTTTGGGGGGAAATAGCCGGTTGAAGATAGCTGTTGTAAAAAAAATTAATATTTATTTTTATTTTTATTTTTTTATTATAATTTTAACCATACAGAGCACAACGGCTCTTTTTATACAGAATGAGAGCATCTCCATCGTCCACGTATAAAACTTCAATGGTTGAAATGATTTCTCTAGAATCATCCAACCTCTATTCGACTGATATGCACCATCTTCCTCTCCCTCTCACTCTGTCTTCCATCTCCTCAAACCACTCTCCCTTCTCCTCCTCCATGATCAAAACCTCTCTCTCTGTGTTTCCACTCTATCTTCCCTCTCTCTCTGTTTTCACTTTTTCCTCTTCATCTCTCTATCTTCCATCTCCTCAAACCAGTCCCTTCTCCTTCTCCATGATCGAAACGTCTCTCTCTCTCTCTCTCTACCTATGAAGTTGTTTTCACTCTTCCTCTTGCTCTCTCACTTTCCTCCATCATCCAAATGTCTCTCTTTGTCTGTGTCTCTGTCCTTGAGCTCAAGTCTTCACCGATCTGTCTACTCTCTGACATGTCTACTCTCTCTCTCTCTCTCTCTCTCTCTCTCTCTCACTTTGTCCTTGGTTCCAAGTCTTCACCTCCACACAATCACCCTTCATTTCCTTTCTCTCTCTGTCTCTGTCTCTGGTACGATCTCCATCTATATACATATTCATATATATATATATATATATGCTTTGATTTTTTTGTTGATTTTTCTGGTTGTTAATGTGGATCTGAGGTGATCGCGATTTTTGAAACTCAATTCTCGCGATGGCTTCAAACCAGATCTTCAAAGAACTCAAGCATCTCTAGAAGGATCTTCAAAGAACACAATCTAGTATGTTTGCTAAAATTTTCTTAATTATTTATTTTGATTTTTGGTTTAATTTTTGTTCATCCATCTATTTTGTTTATCCATTTATTTTATTTTGATCTTCAAAGAATTGAAGCCTATTTTGGTTTGGTTTATTGTGATAATATCCATCTGATTTGGATCGACTGATTTGGTGATAAATGATTAAAAAAAATAAAAAATTAAGAGAAACCAAATTTGGGTTTGCCAAATTTATTTTGAAATTTGTTAATTTGGCAACAAAATTGAAAATTGGGTTTGATTCTCATACTTGGGTTTGATTCTGAATTTTTTGGGTTCCCTACTATTTCAATTCTATTTTTTTCAACTGAATTTGGTGCTAAAAAATCTGTTGATATTTGCTAATCTGGCAAGTTTGGCAGCTGCTATTCAACCTGTCAAATTTGAGAACAGATATGGCATCTGCTATCTTTGGCAAGTAGAATAGCAGGCCATTGGAGACCCTCTTTTTGCCATTCTTGTCAAATTTTAGCTTTGGCAGGTTGAATAGCAGCTCCGTTGGAGATGTTCTAAATGATAATATTTTTAGGGAAGATTTAAGCCTTGTTTGAGAATGATTAAAATGACTAAATAAGAACAAAAAAATAACTAGGCTAATGTAGCGTGCTTTTCGTGCTTCTTTCGGATACGATAGCCCTACAATTCGGACTCTTGTGATTTTGAATCTAATCTTATAAGTGCAATGTGAAATAGATAAACACAAAAGAGTCCAAATTCAGTAAATCTTTTGGAAAATCGATTTTGAATCAAAATGCCAAAAATGGACTACTTTGCCAGATTACAGAGTCGCCACCTAAATATTTTTGAGAAATTTAGGAAACCCGGGACTCGTGCCAAAGGCCACTTATCCGTCATCACCAAAGTGTCTCGGCTCCGATTTATTAGGCCAACTTTACTAGGTGATGCATGCAAGTATAGACTAATTTGCAAAAGTTGGAATATTTGATTTTATGTTTGTTTTGAAAAAAAAAAATATTTTGAATATGCATCACTTAAAATAGTGAGTTTGTATGTACATTAATCAATTTATCCCAATTTTAACAATTAGCCTTCATTCATCTGCATTAAAACAAGTATATCAATTAAGCACTTAGCCTCATGGTATTATGTTTGGCATGGCAACAATCATACTTATACGTTATGCTAAAATAATAAGTGTTCACCTAGTACTCCATAAAGAAAAATGATTAGAAGATATGCATGTTCCTAAACAATACAATGTGACTATGCAGTGCACACATTTATGCAATTTTTATAAGCTCGGCTATGAGCATGGTATATGATCTAATCCAAGACATGTGATAAATCACATTTTCAAGCAATGAAATTGAAATTGACATTAGTTAGTATGATGAGCCGAACCCAAATGTACATGAAACAAGTGTATGCGAACATGGGAATGTTAAGTAAATATGATGCTTTAAGCTACCATTATAAACGGGTAAATAAAAGGGAGAAAGAAATGGGAGTTGGAAGAGATATACCATTATTTGCCCTCATGCAAGAGGGTCCGAATAAATGTCCAAATGTCCGGATTAACTAATTATTACAAATTCGAATAAATGAATTAAATAACTAACCTGCTAAGTTAATTAACTACTTATTACAAATTCGACGAACACTAAGCTAACTATCTAATTTATTACAACAAAGATATTATATCAATACTAATTACACGACAATAATATCCAATGCAATTGCAACAACAATTAATATTTACAACAACAACAATAATTACAATAATAAGATAATAATACGAATACAAGTAACAATGAGGCACAATGATTGTATGCACAGTGTTTAGAAGCTACTCTGTCTACCCAGACTGCTTTGCCTCACCCTCAGCCACTGCCCTCTGTTTCTGTAAAAAACTCACTGCTTGCCAAACATTAGGAGCCTACCGGCCCAAAATGAGATCCGGTCGTGCCCTAATTTTATGTCAAAACTCTTTTTGTGCTCTGAGGTAAGAACAGTGCAGACAGAGCCCTTCTAGGCTCTGCTTATCCCTTATGCACTTCTCTGTCATAGGAAACTCAAGAGAAGAACGATTTCGAGTCCAAAACCACCAATAAGCACAATTTGATGACTTGATGATTTCGAACACGTTTAGACAAAATTTAACAAATGCAATGGAAAACCAGTTTTCTCTCCTATCATGAAGACTCAAAGAGGGAAGTAGACACGCACCAAGTGTTATCAACATATTATGGATTGATACGTAACAATTCTTGGAACGATGGACTCGGCATAACGTCCGGCCGAATCCAACCAACTCTAAATATTTTCTTTATGTCGGTTTAGTTCATTTTAAGTCGATTTTATTAGTCTTTCCCATTCTTTAATCAATTTGTCCAAAGTGATAGTTAAGTCCACTAAATGAGAAGAAACGTCAAACGAAAAGCGATCCTAAGCATGAAAGATAGCCTATGCCTTGACGATGAACCTCCGTAGAGATTAATCCACTGAGCATAGGTTTCTTTCTCATGCTTTGAATAACCGTCTATTGGTTGAAGTGACTCTCAAACAAAAGAAGAGAAGAAAAGAGGGAGGTTGCAGAAATGATTGTGGGATCAATTATTAGAATGAAACTCTTCAACATAGAAATTAAACAAATAAAGCTATCAACTCAAACAACTCGATGTTTAAGGCCTAAACAACCGAAGCTATAAGGACGTACAATACAACAAGCAAATATTCAAAGCATAAACTAATTTAATAAATTAGGATAGCCCTAAATAGCCCTAAATATGCAAAAAACCAATGGCCAAAAATTATGTTAAAGAGCATAAAAAAAGTAGGAAAAAAACAAGGAAATACAATGCTAGTGAACAAGAGTAAGGAGAGGTGGCTATCCCCTCCATTTTTGAGACCTCAAACCATGTTTTTTTAGCCTTTCTTAAACTCTAAAAATCAGTTTAAAAGTCAAAGAAAAGAGTCTAAAAACAAGAGGGTGAGCTATAAAGTAAGGTGCAAGAAAGGGTGTTAAACCTTTCTACCTTTGGTAGCTATTCAAACCCAAGTTTTAACACTTGAAATGGATCCAAAACAACACAAAGACACCCAAAATAGATAGAAAAGGACATAAATGAAAGTAAGAGAAAATGTGGTAAGCTTATACCTCTTGAAGAGGACAAGCTATTGTTGTGAACCAAACTTGGTCCAAGCACGCTCTCAAATTTGAATTGTGATTCAGAAATCTCAACTAAGGCTCCAAGGCTGTGCTCTAAGGTTGTACGTAGTGTATAGATATTGTGTATGGATGATCAAATATCTCAAAGTTAGCTTGCACAAAAAGAAAGGGCTCTCAACTATGTTTTAACTTCTTTGAAATTTTTCCAACCTCTAACACTGAGATACATGCTCGTATTTATAGAATTTGAGCAAAATAGGTCAAAAATATCTTCAAAAATGGACAGCTGGTTAATTCCCGCCCAGAACAGTGTTTCTCGCTAAAGAGAGCCGTCCAGCCCCCAATGCTCACGGCCGGCTCACAATATACAATGTGTTTCCCTGTTCCTCTATTTCAAACTCAGTGTAGGGTGGTACAATGTTCAAATGGAATTTTTGGGTTAAGAACAGTATGAATATGAAATTTGGGATTGGTTTTGGAGCTTGAACTTAAATCCCTCGTTGAGAACTCAAACCACACTCAACGCAACTTTCATCACAGAGTGCGCAGGACAAAGCGTCGAAGTCTTACGGGCGGTTAAAAATGGGATGTCTACAATTAATTTAATTAATAAAATAAAATGTCATATTCAAATCATAATTATTTCACTTTTTTGTTTTTAATCATCGTGGCCAAATCAAAAAAAGTCCAAAGTTTTTTCGAAATAGAGTTGCGAAAAAGTCAAAAAGCCAGGCTAAATTAACTTTTCCCAAACGAAGGGTTAAAGAAAATCTAAAATTTGACTTTAGTAATAATTTTTTTTTAAATTATTTAATTTAAATCTTAATCTTTAAAATGGTTTCAATTCTAATCAAATATAAATAATTTAGATTATTTAATCACTTTTTATCGATGGTATTGGATGTCGATAACAACTATGAACTAGAAAAGAATAAGAGGGGTGACAGTGAGCTTGAGAAAAGAAGGAATGATGGTGGACAAGGAAAATGGATGGAGGGATGACAATGGATTGAAAAAGATGAAGGGGTAGTGATAGACAATGGTAAAAGTGGAAGGTTGTTGTCAATGCTAATGAGAGAGGGGATGATGTTTATAGTTTAAATTGAAACAATTAAAAAAATTAGGATTTGGTTTGTTATCGATGTCAAACCTTGAGATTTTTTTTTCATTATTTAATAATCCAAATGTCATTCTGGCACAGTTCGTAAGGGGTTGTTTGGGGTAACCTAATAAGTACACACTTTTTATCTTTTTTTGGTCACATCACCTCTCTACTTTTTTGTACATATTTTCATAAAAAGTTAAAAAGTACACTAATAAGTGTTTGGGATTATTATTATTTATTTATTGGTTTTTCTAGGAGATAAAAAAAATTAATTATATTTGGAAATGATCTTTTTAGTTGCAAGAGAAAAAGTGACATATTTTTACTTTTCGCATGAATTTTTTGTTTTTTCCTTTCAAAGGTAAACATCTATGCACTATGAGAGCAATTTGATCGTTCAAACTGGTACAAAAGATTTCCTAATTTTTTAGTGCGTGCCAAACATTTTTGACTTTTTAGTTTGTCTTTAATCAATATTTAAATTGTGTCAATTTAATTCTTAATTTATAAAAAGTATTTTGATTTGATCCTCATTAGTAAATTTGAAAAAATTATAATTTTAGTCTCTAAATATACGGTTTGTCATTTTTGCTATAATTTTTTGCAGTTGTCAAAATATATTGTCGCCTGAAAGTTACTTTCCGCAATAAAATGGGATTCTCATTACCAATATTGTTTATAGATGATTTTTTCCATCGTGAAAAATGATTTTTCTTTTAGTACAGCGTCTAATATGTTTGGGGAATTCTATTTCCACACACCTAATTAGCTCAGGGCACATCTTTTCTCAATATAACATCTACTAATTTGATTATTAATTAATTTTCTCAATCCACACACTTAAAGTTACAATTATACCCTTCACTCATAACCATTGTACAAACACCACTAACCTTCCTTTCCACACACTTTGATTGACTCTACTTCCACATTTGTAAACCCCCAGACACCCTTGAGACTTTGGTTTGAAGTGAAATTTCCTCAATTGAAGACGTGCATAGAAGACCTCTATTGAAAACCATTGAAAACCCTCCAAAATAGTGTTGAAGATAAGGCAACTTTCCATTTTCTTAATACATTTACTATTTTTGGATCTATGTGCGCTTCATTGGCATATAACCTTCAATTTCGTTCTTGTGATTTACGATTTGGGGGTTCCGGCACTGGTTTTCCAAAACAATAGAGTAAATTTGGAAATTGACTTCCGAATAAATGGTATTAGTTCGACTAATTACTCAATGAGACCCAATTCACAAGCAAAGAGAGAGACAAGAAAGAATGAAAAATTAGTAATAGAAACGAGAGAGAGAGAGAGAGAGAGAGAGAGAGTGAGAGTGAGACAGAGTAATAAGAAAATAAAGAAAGAAGAAGCAAATGGTGTTCAATAGCCTGGTGGTATTAACAGTGGCAAACATATCAGCAGATGTATATCAATACATAGCATGTTTTCTAGAGAGGATAAACAACGATCAGTTGTTGAATGAAAAACTAGGGTTTAATTTTTTTTAATTCAAAACGTGTATATTGAGATTTTTTTTGTTCTTAAAAGATGTGTATAGATAATTTTTTCATATAATATTATGGATGTTGCTAGATGCCTATTATAGTCATTTTTGTTTAGGATATAATTGTCATTAAATTAATATTTCATTAAATGTGTGGGAGCAGAGTAAAAGAGACAACTTAGGAGCTGCTCAGATACCGAGAGTCGAAAACACTGGCGAGGATAATTCAGCATAACCAGACCCATTTGAACAAGACCAAGGCCAAGTAGAATATATCCGAAAGCCGAGCATTTCGAAATTCTTCTGGCATATCTGGGGGTCCCAGATATGATGGCGAAAGGAGATGAAGGAAAAGCGGGCCCCTAGAGTGTACTATAAAAATGAGGAGTTTCAGCCAAACTGGGGTATGTGAAAATAAACGAGATAACTTGAAATAAAAGTAAACTTGAGAGGATACTGACTTGTCCATCGAAGTGCTAATTTCAGCACCCCTGACCGGAGTGTTCATTTCTTTTTCAAGTAGTAATCAATGGATCAAGATCGTCTGATTGGATCCAAGAGTATTCTTAAAACCTTTTTTTACCACAATTGGCACCGTCTGTGGGAATACTCAAGTGCGTTCGTGGCAGGCGTGACAGATGATCCTTTGGTAGTTGCTGACAATGTTACACCAAGAGATAATGATACTCTAAGAAACATGCTTGGATCGGAGAATATCACCGCGCAAAGGGCCCTGAACTTCGATCCAGTGGCTCAAACCTCACCCTCAACCTCTGTGTAGGAGACTATGCGGATGATCATGGATCAAGCAAAATGAAATGAACAGTGTCTGGAAGATATGACGGCTCAGAACGAGCATTTACATAAGGAATTGGCCCTAGAGTTAGCCAAATCTCAACAGGCCGCACGTCATAACCGAGGCTGATCACCAGAAAAGAAGAAGGATGATCGACGGCGTTGACTTCAGAAACTTGATAATGGTAGTGATTCCGACTCGCCATCTCAAGAACCCAGAAAGAAGGGGTGAGTTGATGTATCCAGCTCATCCGAGGGAAGTCCGTATGTATAACACAGGCGAGGGGAAGGAAGTGATGGTTCGGATGAAGAAGGCAGGCACGACCCTTTCGTATGACGCATTGCAAGGGTTGCACTACCTAAAAAGTTCAAAGCACCGACATTTACCCTGTACGATGGAAAGTTAGACACCACGGACCATATTTGTCATTACAAACAAGCGATGACGTTGCATGCTGATGATGAAGCCCTCATGTGTCGAATGTTTCCAAGTAGCCTGGGGCTATCGGCTATCAGATGGTATTACAAATTGGAGCCAACATCAATAAAGAACTTTCATCAGCTCCAAAAGTCCTTCAGGGCAAGATTCATCGCTAACGAGTGTAGACACACCATTTTTGACTGCCCTTAAGACTTGAATGTCCTTGCAGGTATATCCGATGATAGGTCTGTTTGCTCGCCGAGTGCTCGAAGTCTTTAGCGGAATGCCACAACTTTGAGCCTTTCAAACCCTGCTTCCTTTTTGTCTCATTTTTGGACTAGGCCTTTATCTTTCCAGCCTACAATCTTTGGTGGCCTACCAGCCATCCCTAGAGGCTGCCGGCCATCATTTCTTGTCTGCCGGCCATTGATGTGCCTTGCCGGCCATCCATGATACCTTGCGACCCATCACTGATAGCTTACCGACTACCAGTGTTTTCTATAGATATTTTATGCCAACTGTGCCAGCTGTTTGCACAGATGCTTGCATCTGTCCACACGTGGAGGGCTGGATCTCCTTGTATAGATTTCATATTTTCTATATATAGGGACCCTCTCTCTCATGTTTGGAGGTTAGAAAATTTTAGACTAAAAACTTTTCTTCTCTCTCTACAAATTCTCTACACTTTTGCCTACTTACACTACACTCTTGCCTATACTTCCTTAACCAAACTTGATCACCTTTGAGCTGAGGTTCCTTGGGGTCTTTTTGGAGCTCTTGAAGTTGGTTTTGGCTTGAATTGTTGCCTAGAATCACTCTTCTCTTCGAGAGGTATAATATTTGCTTTGTTAGCTTACTTTGCATGCTTGTTTTCCTATCTTTTTCTCACTATTTTTGAGTTGTTTTTAGGCTATAAAAACTCTGTTAAAGTGGGTTGAAATTTGTGATTTGAAGCCATTTTAAGGTAGGGGTGATTCACCCTTCTTTGTACCTTGTTTGTTACGTTTTCCCACTTATGTTTTCCACTTTCAAACTATCTTTTTTTAAGCTTTTAACCACTGAATTTCAGAGCTTTTTTAGTGGTGAAAATTATGTTTTGAGATCCAAAATTAGAGGGGTTAGCCTCCTCTCTTTGTGTCTTGTTTGCTAGCCTAGTTGGTCCCATGTGTTAGCTTATTTTTCTAGCTTGTTGTAGCTTAATTCCAGTGTGTTTTAGCCTCTAATTTAGGCTATTTTAACTCTGTTTTGGGTTGGTTGTTGCATTTGAGTCTTGTTTTGCAGCTTGTAGGGTAATAGTCCTCACAAGTTTGGTGTTATAGATCTCTAGACATCGCTTGTTTGAGTTGATTGCATGTTTTTAGAGCTTTTCATACTTAATTTCAGCACTAATCATCTCTGCAACCTCCCTCCTTTCTTGAATTTTCATTTTTCTTTGAAAGTGGTTTCAAGTCATTTGTTTTCCTAAGTGTGAAATTGAGGTTTCATACTTAATGGTTTAATCCCATAAAGGGTTCATTACCAATTTCATACCCAAAACAACTTGTGTTTTGAGCCCTCTTTCCATTAGAGGACTTTAATTCACCTTTTGGACTTAATTGGATTAAAGAATGGTTGGTAAAGTAAAATGAGTAACTAACAACTTGGGATTAAAAAATGAGCACGATAATAACACTTGTGTTGTGTGTTCAATCAGATGTCAATTGAACACAAAGGAAATTGGGACATTTCATACTCAAAGTGATGAAATGTGTCAAGTTTCCTAGGTTTCCATTGCCTTTGATCATGCATGATATGGTGATGGTTCTTGTGTGTCTCATTTTTCATTTATTGAGCTTGCACATCTTGAATCACAAGCCATCATGCAAATGAAATTGCTTAAGTTGATGGTTTGTGGCTTAAGTTCACAACTCCTTGGATTTGTTCATGAAAAGGAAGGGTGAGTTGTGCAAACAATCCTTGGGAATACCCTCTTTTTGCTCTGTTTGTGCTCTGTTGCAGCAAGATTAACTAGTGCATCAATGGTCAGCAAACCACTATCCATGGCCAGCAGAGCACCATTGATGGCCGGCAGGTGGCAGGCAATATTCACCAGTGGTTAGATGGCCACTGATGCAAGTCTCAGTAGAATGTTAGTAAGGTGGAGCAAAATGATTCTGGAAGTGTTCAACTGTGCAAACAAAGGTTTTCAAGAGCAAAATGGAGGTCTTTTTGGGTGGAAACCAAGCATGCGCATGCATATCTTTCATTTCTCGAGGCGGAGTAGCTAATTAGCTTAGTCTAGTTACTTAGTTTAATTATTAGTTGCAATTGTTTTGTAATTATTTAATTAGTTAGTTAGCTAATTAATTCATTTGTTATTGTAATAATTAGTTAATTAGTGTAGCTAGTTATTTATTTTGGTTTGTAATAATTAGCTTAAGTAGCATAGTTTAATTAGCTTAGCTTAGTTTATTTTTTCGGACTCTCCTTCGTGAGAGCAAAATGTAATAATGTGCATGTCTTCCAACCCCACGTCTTTCTCCCTTTTATTTATCCGCTTTCGATGCTTAGATTAAGGACATCATGTTTCAATTAGCATACCTTATGCGTGCATACATTCATCTTGTCTTGCATGCACCGAGGCTCAACGCATCATTCAAACTGTATTGTCATTTCAATACTTCTTTGAATACGTGCTTAGACCGTATGTTATCAAATTGCCTCATATGCCATATTAGTAGCCGAGCCTTTTAATTGTATTATTGCATGTGTTGCATTAGTGTAGACACCTCATTTTGACCAGACCTAAGACTTGGGCGCTTTCTTTTGATTACCTGATGATGACAATTAGAATATGTTTCTCACAGAATCTTCAGTAAGAGAGATGGAATTTGAACTTTAATCCCAACTTTCACCATTATGGCCAAATTTGTCACGACCCGCTCCTCGTACCCAAGGGTTAAGTATCGTGATGGCCAGTAACTGAGGTTAGCTCTAGCCAATTCTTAAACAAATTAATAAACGTAAGCGGAAGTAATATTTAAGTGAGAGTACCAAAATAATCATTGGAGCTTATACTTTTATTACAAAACTTATTGACCAAAAATGCCGATATTTACATATAAAAATATCATAAAAGTGTTGTGTGTGTCTATTCTGCAGCCCCGTATCTAAGACTTTCCAAAAGTTATTTCTGAATTGTATTGTTTTCTGAAAATTGGTAAACAATTATAAGCACCTGGCAGAGTGAGAAATCTTATACCAAGAGTAAAAGGGACACGAAATAACCATCGCCAAAACATTTACATAACTAAATTTGGTAAATAAATCATTAGTAAACAAATCATTTAAGTGGCAGAAACTGAAATACAGAAATTATGTAAATAAATAACCATAACCACGCTACAGAATAGAACAGAACAGAAGTCACAAAAGTGATAGTCAAAACAGATGTACGGACTATAGAGGTGGCTCGTACGGACTATAGAGGTGGCTTCCACAATAGTGTAGCACTTATCTCCGCACAGAACAGAGGTCAATGGATCCATGACAAACAGAGGACCACAAAGTGGTCAAACAGAGGCCAATGGTTATTTAAGTCTCCCAAGGCATGAGACTCCCGTGGTGGTACTTACAAAACATAATTCTTTATAAGGTTATAGTCAAATATTCTTTAAAATATAAACAAACATATCCATGGGTTTCCTTTTAAGCAAATAGGGTTAAAAAAATAATCCATGTAACTGAAATAATAATATAGTTTATAATAATTTATAAAACATAACTTGTATAAAATAAATGTAGTAAGTCAAAACATACGTAAAATACATTATGGTAACTTAAGGTATAATATAACTCACTTTAACTTTAATACATTATTCTTTCTTTCCACTATCAAAGACCCTCTCAGCTTCCACTATTTTTTTTCCTTCATTTCCTCTCCTTCTTTCTTTCTTTTCCTTTTTCTTCCGCCCAGGTGAATCACCTCCTCCCTATTTATAGAGAGGGAAGTGCATACGTGGCCTGAGCGAATCTCCCTCATATTCGATTAATTAATTTCATAGATTCGTTCTTATCCTTAATAAATATTTAAAATAATTACATTTTGACTGAACTTTTTAATATAATTATATAAATAAATTAATCCCTAATTAAATTACACTTTATCATATACCAACAGAAAATTAATTATTTATTTTACTTTCACATCCATTATTATTATTATTATTTATTTATACTTTGACCTCTAAATTTTTAATAATTATATTATTTTACAAAATTACACATAATAATACAAAATAAATTATATATTTTCTTAACTGTGATTAAATAATATTAGTATAAATTTTACAGAATAATTAAAAATCTAGATTGTTACAAAATTGTTTTAAACTATCAAATATTTTATTAGTTTAGTATTTTGTAATTTTGCATAATTTTATGTGTTTGTTCATATTTTTGGTATTTTTATATAAATTGGTATAAATTATATATTTTTAATATTCTATATTATATTATATATATATATATATTATACAAGACAAATATTGTTCATATTTTTGGTGTTTTTATATAAATTTGTATAAGTTATATATTTTTGTTATTATATATTATATTATATATATTATAAAAAAAAAAAAAAAAATTTATGTCGGTTAGCCCTTGGCTGCCGACATCCAAATCCAAGCACATAATGCATATATATAATATATTAAATATTTATTATATTATATGTATATAGTTTGTTTGTGGAGAGAGTTTGGCTGGCTTGCTGGATTCAATTGCATATAGATATATATTATATAATATTTATATTATTATATTATATTATATTTTGTTTGTTTGTTTCTTCCTAGTTTTTGCTTATATAAAGCAATCAAAGGGAGAGGCTCGGGAGGGGGCTAATCTGTAAAGTCTGAGAGAATTAGATTAGAGAATTAGAGAGGAAAAAAGAAGTGGTGCGAGAGAGTTTGAGAGAAAAAGAATCTGAAAGAAGGAAAATTATGTTTTGAGAGAGAGGGGAAAATAAAATATTTTCTTTAATATTTTTATTTCCATTTCATTAATACACCATTCAAAAAACAACCACTAAAGCTGTAATTTCAAATTTTGGACTGAGAATTGAGAACACATTCCACAGACTTGAGGGTAATCAAAAGAAAGTTTGTGACTCAAAAAATTCATCATTTTCCCAAAAGGTGAGCTTTCGCAAACTTTCATTTAATTTAAAAATGTGACATAATTTTTTTAAATACTTCATTTACTGCTTTTCATAATTGTTTTACTGCTTTAACGGGAAGGCTGCACCACTCACATATCTGTTGTAAATTACTTTTTTTTAATATAATTGTTTTACTACTTTAACGGGAAGGCTGCACCACCTACATATCTGCTGTAATTTAAATATTGTATATAAACTGTTGTAATTTATTACTTTAAATAATTTATCCCACCGAATAAATAGTAACCTCTGCTGGTGAATAGTAACCCCCGCGATGAATAGTACCTTCAGCAATGAATAGTAACTGCGAATGAAAAATGCCCAATAAGATGAATAACGATCAAAAAGGGTAACTAGTAATTATCGTGGTGAATAGTATTGTCGGCAATGAATAGTGCCCCGGGATGAATAGTACTCCCGCAAAATAAGTTTCCCCAGGCAGAACGGAGCAGTCTTTTGGTGTCAAGTAAAATATTTTCTGGCAATCCCTAAAGCACATGAAGTTTCTTTATTTTTATTATTATTATTTTTTATTTTGAGAGCTTGTGAGGTTTTTATTTTGTTGTAATATTCTCTCTCTCTCTCTCTCTCTCTCTCTTATTTGGTTTGTAATAATTTATTCAAAGTGTTGTAATAATTCCCCGCCCTACTTCTTTCTATCTTGTTCTTTTACTTGCTTTCTTTATTTGTGAATATGCATCATATTTCGTCTTTCATTATATCCATGCTTTGTATCCATGTTTCATGCATCTTGATTCGACTAATTTTGCATTTGTGAATTTAATTAATTCCTATGTGATTATGTGCTCTACCTCATGTTCTTGAGATGATTCACATGTCATATCTTAGAAGTCGAATCTTTAGTTGTATCTCATGAGTGAATTGTATTATGATTTTGTATACAAGATCATGCATATTTTACTAACTTTGTTTTGTAGCTTGTTCGCGGGTCATCAAACATGTAAGTTTTTATGCTTTAGTATCCTATTTGTGTGTGCTTTTCTTACAATGTTTAGCATTCTACCATGAGACTATTTGCTTATGTGATATAACTCTATAAATGCCAGTGGATGGAGGTTGTGTCGCTTAATTTAGAATGATGTTGATTTTCATGTTTGTAAGCTCAATTTATTTAGGTTGTACATCTTTAAAACTCTTTCAAAACTACATGAAATCAAGTTGTTCCAAAGTGGGTGACATAGTCTATACTTGTATTTTTCACATAGTAAATTTTAGGATTTATTAAATAATCAGAACATGAACATATAAAGAAAATAAAATTCATATCATGGTTCGTAAAGGCCGATCTTTTGATCGGGTGAGAGGGGGCGCTCAATTAATGACCTTCCCCTCTCATACCTAAGGTTCCGAACCGAGACAACTTTGGTTACGACGAACAGTGGCCTTGACACGAGTAACAGGTTTCCTAATTTTTCCAAAATAATATTAGGTGGCGACTCTAAGATCTGGTGATGTAGTCCATTTGTGGTAATAATTTTGTAATAAAATGGATTTTCTATAGAGTTGCCAAATCTAGACTCTCATTTATGTTTCACATTGCACTCGTGAGACTAGATCAAAGAGACTGAGGGTCTGAATTGTTTAACGCGCACGGGTCCCTCCCCGGGCATGTTACAATTAGTCATCTCGCATAGTTAGGAATCATGCATATTTTTCTAACTCATATCTTCTTAGCTTGGAGTACTAGGTGAGTTTTTAACGCTTTAGCATATTTGCATGAGTATAAGTGATTGTCATAACTAGCATGCTTGCCATGAGGCTGAATGCTTACTTGATAAACTGCTTGAATCCCTATGGATGAAGGTTTGTTGCTTGAATTGGAATGATTCAACAAATGTATACTTTAAGCTTACTTTGCTGAGTGGCAAATTCGCAAACTTTCACCTGAGGTGGAAAAATCAAA
The DNA here is from genome assembly GCF_055761805.1 of Camellia sinensis. Taxonomy (NCBI): domain Eukaryota; kingdom Viridiplantae; phylum Streptophyta; class Magnoliopsida; order Ericales; family Theaceae; genus Camellia; species Camellia sinensis. The sequence continues at coordinate 126,199,480 of NC_138971.1, read as the reverse complement.
CCCTTTTCGCAAACAAACATGAAATCGAATTGTTTTAATTTGAGCAAACTAGTCTATACTTGATTGTGCGCATCACATAGTAATGCTAGCCAAATAACCGGAACAAGAGCACATAATATTGATAAAAAATCATATCATGATTAGTAGAGGCCGATCTTTGATCAGGAGAGCGGGGGTGCTCAATTCATGACCTTCCCCTCTCGTACCTAAGTTCCCCAACCAAGGCAACTTTGGTGATGATGGACACGTGGCCTTTGGCACGAATCATGGGTTTCCTAAATTTTTTCAAAATAAAGTATTTAGGTGGCGACTCTATATCTGGCAAAGCAGTCCAATTTTGGCATTTTTGATTCAAAATCAATTTTTCAAAAGATTTGCCAGATTTGGACTCTTTGGTGATTATCAATTTCACATCGCACTTGTGAGATTAAATTTAGAACCGCGGGAGTCCGAACTGTAGGGCTTTTTTTCAAACTTCCGAAAGGGGGCGTGAAAAAGCCGAGCTACAACGAGGTTCAGCCAAAGCAAGTTGACTCTCTCTGGGCGATGCAAATTAAACCAGAAGAAACCCTCTGTAAGTATTCGACACGCTATTAGGAGTGTTTCAACTTGGTAGATGATGCATGCAATGATTCTATGGCCATTATTGCCTTTAAAATGGGGCTACACCCCGATAGTGGTTCAACCGATAAGCGTCGTGCCACCAAGAAGCCCTGAACCTCAAAATCGAGCTAAACGAGACAACCGGCGTGATTCGCGCCGATTAAGCAGGCAGTGTTCGCACCTTCAAACGAACAGTATCAAGTGGATAGCAGGCGCACCAGACGTTCGGATAAGAAGTATACGGAATTGGCGAAACCGATCAGTAAGATCATTCCCAAAGTCCAGCATTTTCCGTTCTTTAAGTGGCCATCCAAGATAATGGAGCCCCTTGATACTAGAAGGAGGGATAGGCGGTGCAAATATCACAAGGTTCATGGCCACGACACTAACAGTTGTTATGCACTGAAGAACCACCTGGAGGAGTTAGTGCAAGACGGCTAACTAGCGCAGCATATCCGAAAGAACAATCCCAAACATGGTTTCCCTACGGCCGGATTCACTCCCATTTGGCATAATTCACATGATATATAGCCTCTCGTCACCAGCCCAAGTACATACAATTCAGTTATAACCTAGCCCATCCAAGCCGATCACACCAGTAAAACGGCCCCATGAAACTGGCAAAATTAGCTTCGATGACACCGATCTAGATGGAGTGACTCTCCTCCACGTTGATCCCGTCGTCGTCGAGCTACGAGTGAACTAATTCACGGTCGAACATGTTCTCATCGATCAGGGAAGCACCTCAGAAATAAAGTATTACAAGACATTCATTAAACTCGGCTTCACTGATTCGGTTCTATTACCAGTCAATTACCCATTGTTTGGTTTCAACGCCAACTAAGGGTGCAACTCAAGCGGGTTGGGAGGTTGTCCAAGCCCAGCCCAAGTTGTGCTGAGACCTATCCAGGCCCTCCCAAGCCCGAATTGTAACCCGAGGTTACCTGTCCAAGTCCGACCCGAGTTAAACCCGAATTGCCCGAATTGTAAATGAATTTTAGTTTTTTTTTTGTAACTACTTTATTAAATTATTAAAATTTGACTCTATTTACATTTTTTTTATATAGAAAATTATTAATGCCATCAAAACAAATAATTTATATAATGTAAAAGAGATGCCGTTATAGTAGTCCCTACAATTTATGAATGAAAATAAAAAAAAATATAAAAAAAAGAGTATGTTTTATGTTATTTGTATATATAATATATATTCAATATGATTTAATAATCTAAATTACTTTAATATCATGTAATGACCAATAATTTATATGTATATTTAATATTTTTATATATCTATATATGTATAATTCAGGCTTTGGGTTGCTCGGGTTATTCGACATCTTTGTCCATGCCTGCCCAAAGTTAATCGGGCTTTTGAATTTTTGCCCAAACCGTACCGAATTTGAAAATATCTTGTCCATGTTCTAAAAAAAATCGGGCTGGGTTTGGGTTGTTCAGGTTAAGCCCACCCAAGTTGCACCCCTAACGCCAACCCCGAGTATTCTTTGGGCAAGATCACACTACCAGTACAGGCGGGTACCAAATCAGTCGACATGGAATTTCTAGTCGTCAAACTCCCGTCACCATACAATCTTATCATGGAAAAAACCTGGCTACATGCAATGCAGGCTGTGCCAAGCAGCTACCATCAATTACTCTGTTTTCCAACTAAATATGGCATTGAGCAAATTCGAGGCTCTCAGAAATCGGCACAGGCATGCTATTTTATTGTTGCCGCAAAAAGGCTAAGGGAACTAGAAGTGAACTCGATTAAAGTACAGGATCAAGAAAGTCTCAAGGACATTGGGAAAACCCCCAGTGAGAAGGCAGCTGAAGACCTTGATCGAGTCGAAATCAATGGGGACCCTGACAAGTTCTTCATGATCGGCATTTCCCTGAACGAAGTTGAAAGACACGAGCTAGTTTCCTTTTTACTCGGCAATATCGACGTGTTCACCTAGACACCATATGAAATGCCGGGGGTGGATCCAGTTGTGGCCCAACGCCGTTTAAACATCGACCCAAAAGTCAAACCAATCATTCAAAAAATTCGGTGGTCTGCCGCAGAGCATGTATCGGCCGTCGTTGGCGAAGTTGACAGGTTGCTTGATGCTGGGGCAATTCGTGAAGTAACTTTTCCCACATGATTGTCCAATACCGTGGTTGTAAAGAAGAAAAATAGATTTTGGCGCATTTGTTTGGATTTTACGGATTTGAACAGGGCTTGTCCCAAGGATTGTTTTCCTCTTCCCTGAATCGACCAACTTGTGGACGTAACTACGCATCATCAGCGCATAAGCTTCTTGGACGCCTACAGGGGTTATCACCAAGTTGCCATGCATCCAAAAGACTAGGAAAAGATTGCATTCCTCACCCCCAAGGGGAACCTATTGCTACAAGGTCATGCCCTTCGGACTAAAGAATGCAGGGGCAACACACTAGAGGCTGGTTACCACTATGTTGGAGGAACAACTTGGCCGCACCATGGAAGTATACATTGATGACATGGTGGTGAAATCCAAGGAAAAGCATACCCATCTAGTCGATTTAGCAGAGACCTTCGGCATTCTCTTAAAGCACAAGATGAAACTGAATGCCTCAAAATGCACATTCGACATCGAATCCAGCAAGTTTCTCGGCTACATTGTGAACCATCGTGGAATAGAGGCCAACCCGAAGCAGAGCACATCAATTCTAGAACTCGGCTCCCCTCAGTCAGCCAAAGAAGTTCAGAAGTTGAAGAGAATGGTCACCGCCCTCAATAGGTTTATCATTCGTTCATCAAATTGCTGCTAACAATTTTTTCACACACTTCGGTAGGGCAAAGAATTTGAATGGACACCGAAATGCCAGGCTGCACTAGACGGCTTGAAAACTTATCTCCGTTCAGTGCCACTCTTGGCAACCCCATCGCCAGGCGATCTGCTCATCTTGTATCTGGCGATATCCGATCGGGCAGTCAGTGCCGTGTTATTGAAGGAGGAACTTGAGGAGCAGCGACCAATCTACTATGTAAGCAAGGGAATGGTTGACACCGAAACACGATACCTACCACTAGAAAAACTTATCCTAGCTCTCATAGTGGTTGTTGAAAAGTTGATGCACTATCTTCAGGCTCATACCATAGAGGTGTTAACGGATTATCCTCTCCGAGCAGCGCTTTGTAGCGTGGAAGCATCGAGGCGAGTCCCTAAATGGGCTTTGGAACTCGGCCAATATGACATCTAGTTTTTTCCCAAAACAGTTATTAAGGGGCATGTGTTGCCTGACTTTGTAGCCGAGTTCACAGGATGCTATGCCGACTTCAAGTTTGATTAGGTCCACCTTCAACCATAACTCGGCTGGAGAATGTATATTGGAGACATCTGGCAAATGTATTGTGATGGATCATCCAACAAACATGGCAACGGGGCAGACATAGTAATCATAACCCCCAAAGGGGCAATAATCAAATAGGTAGTCAAACTGGGTTTCGATGCATCAAATAACGAGGCTGAATACGAAGCATTACTAACCGGCCTTCGAAACGCACTTCATCTTGGTGCACGACGGTTACATGTTTTCTGTGATTCAAAGTTGGTCATCAACTAGTTGAAAGGAAAATATGCTGCTAAAAATAATCGAGTGGCAGCCTACATGAAAATGGTGAATTTCTTGCTCACGAAATTCGACCACCACGAGCTGAATCAGATAACCCGGAATCAGAACACGCATACGGATGCCTTTGCTTGTCTAGCTTCCGCCATTAACTCCGAAGTGAAACGAACCATCGAAGTAGGGTTCGTCCCAGAGCTGAGTATCACTTCTTTTGAAACAGTTCAGATTGACATCATTGATTTAAAACCGAGTTGGATGGACCCTATCGCTGTATTTCTTTCCTCAGAATAGCCTTCCAATAGATAAGAAAGAAACTCACAAATTGCGGAATAAAGCCTTGTGATATTATTTGGATCCGTAGGAAAAGCTGTACAAAAAATTTCTCTCTAGGCCATATTTGGAATGTGTTCGCCCAGATAAAGTTGAGGACTTTTTAGCCGAAATACATGAGGGTAGTTGTGGTGCTCACTTTGGAGAACGTTGTCGTAACACAGGGATATTATTGGCCTACCATGCATACTGATGCCAAGAACTACGTCAAGAAATACGAACAATACCAAAAGTTTTCCCCATTAACTTATCTGTCTGTCGAAGCATTAAATTCCATTACTAGTCCTTTGGCCATTCACTCAATGGAGACTTGACATCGTTGGACCGTTACCACGAGCTTCAGGAAACAAACAATTCCTGATCATCGCAATAGACTATTTCACGAAGTGGGTCGAAGTAGAGGCATTGGCACATATTCAAGATGTTGATGTTAAGCGCTTTGTTTGGAGAAACATTATAACTTTATTCGGCATACCAAGAGCACTGGTATCCGACAACGACACCTAATTCGATTATGGCGTCTATCGGGAGTTATGCAACACATACGATATCCGACCCTGTTTTTCCTCACCGGCGTACCCGCAAAGCAACAGGCAGGTTGAGGCCTCTAATGAAGTGATTCTGGATGGCATTAAGAAATGATTGGAAAAGGCCAAAGGCAAGTGGGTGGAAAATTTGCCTAGTGTATTGTGGGCTCATCGCACCACTCCGAGGTGATCTATTGGAGAAACACTGTTCGCCTTGTACTTTGGACACAGGCTATTATCCTTCTTGAAATCGGCTTGCCCACACAGAAATCGAAGGTTTTTGACATGGGGCGTAATGACATGATGCTGGCCTTAGATCTGACTTTGATCGAAGAACGCCAAGATCGTGCTCTTGCATGCATGGCGCAATATCAACAGCAGCTCGCCAAGTAGGGGTGAGCATGGTTCGGATTGGACCGGATTGGGGTAAAACCAGAACCAATCCGTTATCTACGGTTCCTGAAAAATTGGAACCAATCCAATCCGTTTAAATCATGGAACCAATCCGAACCAATCCATTTAAATACGGATTGGATCGGTTTAGGACCACGGATTCACATAATTAAATAACAAAAAAATATATATAACACTTTAATTTCATAAAAATATAAACATAGCGCTATATTAGTTCCACAATAGTAACATCTATTTCTATAATAGCGACATACTGTGCTAGAATTTAAACAACCATAAGAAAACTGGTTTCACCATAAGTATTTAGACCATTACAAATTAAAACTAAAAATTAACAAATAAAAAGTAATAAAAGAAGATATTATACGGTTTTAGGTTTGAGTTTAGATTTTATATAGAATAAGAGAAGATACTATAGGGGAGGATGTATAATAAAAATATATACTATTTGTATACGGTCCGGATCGGTTCCAATCCGGAACCGTGAGGTTCAATCCGGAACCAATCCGTGTACTGCGGATTTTTAATTTTTCAATCCGAAACCGAACCACGGATTCAAAAAACCAATCCAAACCTATCGGATTGGACTGGATTGGATCGGATTACGGATTTCACGGATTCCTTGCTCAGCCCTATCGCCAAGTCGTATAACTAGCGCGTTCAGTTGCATCGTTATGTACCTAGAGAACTAGTCCTCAAGAAAGTGCTTCCTGCTACTAAAAATCCGACATATGGAAAATTAGGCCCCAACTGGGACAGCCCTTACCAGATTGATTCGACTGCCGGAATGGGGGCATATCGGCTTTTAGACATGACTGGCATAAATTTACTATGCCCCTAGAATGCGACCCACTTACGTAAATTTTATCATTAAGCCAACTTGTACGACATGCTAGTTCATTTTTTGATTTTTGTTGCTATACAAACATGTATGCGTCTATGTATTTTGTAATATAGTATGCCTTTCTTTATTTATTATTGATCATCTCATTGAAAATGATAAAGCCTCCGAATTCGGAGCACCCTTCGTGCATGATCACATTTGGGCTGAATAAGCCTTCAAATCCGGAGCGCCCTTCATGGATATCACGATTGGCCAAAATAAAGATCCGAATTCGGAGCGCCCTTGTGCATGATCACGTTTAGGCCGAATAAGCCTCCAGATTTAGAGCGTCCTTCGTGGATATCACGATTGGCCAAAACAAAGACTCCGAATTCGAAGCGCCCTCGTGCATGATCATGTTTAGGCCGAATAAGCCTCCAAATTTGGAGTGCTCTTCGTGGATATCATGATTGGCCAAGACAAAGACTCTGAATTCGGAGCGCCCTCGTGCATGATCACGTTTGGGCCGAATAAGTCCCCAAATTCGAAGCACCCTTCGTGTCATAATTGGCCAAAACAAAGACTTCGAATTCGAAGCGCCCTTCACGTTTAGGCCAAATAAGCCTCCGAATTCGGAGCGCTCATTATAAGGATTAGATCAGCATAGCCTAAGTCGGTGAATGTTAGTAATTAGACTAACGATCAATGGAAGAAACAATTCTAAAGATGCATCAATAAGCCAGGAGCAAGAAGATGGCATGGGACCACAAACACACATTCCTAACAGGGGCAAAATATCAAAACAAACAAGTACAAAGGCTATTTATTTCTTACAATAATATACAAATACATGGTTACCGACAGACTAAGAAATACAATGTCTTTCTGGTTATCTAGGCCTTCTCATTGTCGGTGCCTTCTTCTTCGTCATCAGTTTTTTCGACCTCATAAGCCTCGAAGAGGAACTCGTAACTTTGGTACAACGAAGACGCCAAATCAACACCCGCGGCTTGCAAAGCCTTGATCCATCCGTGCTTGAAACCACGTTCTCGCATCGGCAAAGGTCATTCGCTAGCTTTTCCCTGGTTTTCTCAATGCCGATCTTTCGTTCGTCAAAAAAGCCTTGTTCATAGGCCTGTGTTCTTGTCGCCTCTTTTGCGAACATGCTTGCCGTATCCCGATCGGCTATGGCATGATCAAGCAGATGCTGGTTTACTCTGTCCATCACAACTGGGTTCATTTGACCTGCCGATTGCGTCTCGGCTGCCTTGGTTTTTCTTAGCTCACTCTCCGCCTTTTCTATACGGCGCTCCAAGTCCCGAATGCGACCGTCTTTCTGTTCGATCTCTTTTCGTGCGGTGCAAAAGTGCATGCCGATCTGATAGAAGCTATATAGTCCTTTGACCGCTCCATGGACACCCTCTCAAAAAATTTCGTAATCAACCCGACTACCCATTGACTGCAGTACTTCGGGTGGAAATATTTACCGAATAAACTCTACTGCCACGTTTGGATCACGGAAAATTGAATCTGCTTCGATCATTGGTTTGTTCCCAACAAACACTGAAAAGCTTAGAAGGCGTGATAGCCTTGTTGGTTCGTTCCGTGCTGAGACATGGACACTCCCAGTCCTAGAGTTCCCTTATTGATGCGCCCCCCTCTTGGGTGATTTTTCTACCTCACCCCCTCTTAGGGATCTGTTTCGATGACGGGGGGACTGACGTCTCTCTTTTTCCTCCGACGTCATTTTTCTCGTGCGAGAAGATTCTCCACTGGTTCCGCGGTTCATTTTTGCTTCCAGATCAACTAATGTTTTTCCCTCACCTCTGCTGTTAAAGAACACCCTACTTGACATACGTAATCGTTGGGGTCGCACCAGTGTTCCTTTTTTTAGTCATACTCTCATCAGCGTCTATTTAAAGAGTCCACAGGCCCTACACGTGCCTGACTACCCCGTATATTAATTGCGGGTACGATTACGAAGCACCCACTATCTCCGTCTACCTATGTATTCGGCGATTATGCTATGTGATCAGCTGGAACAAGGGCAGATTTATTAATCTATTCGGCTTTTCATTAGTTTTGATTAATTCAGACAAATGCCCCACCTGACTCTATAAGCTTCTTTTAGATTGTATTCGGTGATTACGGTATGTGATCAGCTGAGACAATGGCAGATTTATTAATCTATTCGGCTTTTCATTAGTTTTGCCGAATTCAGACAAATGCCCCACCTGACTCCATAAGCTTCTTTCAGACTGTATTCGGCGATTACGCTATGTGATCAGCTAGGGCAATGGCATATTTATTAATTTATTTAGCTTTTCATTAGTTTTGCCGAATTCAAACAAATGCCCCACCTGACTCCATAAGCTTCTTTCAGACTGTATTCGGCGATTACGCTATGTGATCAACTGGGGCAAGGGCAGATTTATTAATCTATTCGGCTTTTCATTAGTTTTGCTGAATTCAGACAAATGCCCCACCTGACTCCATAAGCTTCTTTCAGACTGTATTCGGCGGTTACGTTATTGTAGACGCGCCCGCGGAGGGGGACCTCGCTACTACAGTTCGGACTCAATTTGTGTCACGGTTCTTAATCTGAACCAAAGAGTCCAAATCCGGCAAATCGTTTTGAGAAAACAGATTTTTGAAAGAAGTACCAAACATGGACTGCTTTGCCAGATACAGAGTCGCCACCTAAATATTTTATTTTGGGGGAATTTCGGAAACCCTGACTCGGTGCCAAAGGCCACGTGTCCGTCATCACCAAAGTTGCCTCGGCTTGGGAGCTTGGGTAGGGGTGAGCATGGTTCGGATTGGACCGGATTGGGGTAAAACCAGGACCAATCCGTTATCTACGGTTCCTGAAAAATTGGAACCAATCCAATCCGTTTAAATCATGGAACCAATCCGAACCAATCCATTTAAATACGGATTGGATCGGTTTAGGACCACGGATTCACATAATTAAATAACAAAAATATATATATAACACTTTAATTTCATAAAAATATAAACATAGCGCTATATTAGTTCCACAATAGCAACATCTATTTCTATAATAGCGACATATTGTGCTAGAATTTAAACAACCATAAGAAAACTGGTTTCACCATAAGTATTTAGACCATTACAAATTAAAACTAAAAACTAACAAACAAAAGTAATAAAAGAAGATATTATACGGTTTTAGGTTTGAGTTTAGATTTTATATAGAATAAGAGAAGATACTATGGGGGAGGATGTATAATAAAAATATATACTATTTGTATACGGTCCGGATCGGTTCCAATCCGGAACCGTGAGGTTCAATCCGGAACCAATCCGTGTATTACGGATTTTTAATTTTTCAATCCGGAACCGAACCACGGATTCAAAAAACCAATCCAAATCTATCGGATTGGACTGGACTGGATCGGATTACGGATTTCACGGATTTCTTGCTCAGCCCTAAGCTTGGGTACGATCGGGGAAGGTCAGCTATGAGCACCCCCTTTCGCCCGGTCCGAAGGCCGGCCTCTACTAACCGTGATATCCGTTTTTAAAAACTTTATGTGTTCTTAAACCAATTGTTAGCCTAGAATTACTATGTTATGCGCGCAGCAAACAAGTATAGACCAAATCGCCCAAATTGGAACAAAACATTTCATGTTTGTTTTGAAAATGGTTTGCTACTCGCAAGTAGGCTAAAATGCAGATTTTGCCACCCTCAAGTGGGCTTTTAGAAAAGATGATTTTGCCACTATCTAGTGGGCTTAAAACTCACAGTTTTGATGCATTATTCCAATTTAGGTAATTCAACCTCCATCCACAGGCATTCAAGCAGTTATATCACATAAGCAGCTAGCCTCATGGTAATCATACTGTCATGGCAACACTCACACGCATGCGATATGCTAAAGCATAAAAGCTTACCTAGTACTCCGAGCCAAAACAGAAACTAGTCAGTAATCATATGCATGATCCTAGTTCATGTTAAAAATGGCTAATGCAACACATGCAAAGACGCAATCTAAACAGGCTCGGCTAACCCTAAAATGGCATATGAAATGCTACAAGTAACATGTATTCAATTTGGAATTGAAAAGTACAATGTAGTTTGTATGATGTACCGAGCCCGGTGCATGTCAACAAATGCATGAATGCACGCATGCATAGCATAAGGTATGCTAAAATAAATGTGCCCTAATCTACCATCATAAGCAGGTAAATAAAAGGGAAGAAAGAAGTAGAGGTTGGAAGACATGCACACCACGCACACACACTTATTACAGACACGCCCTCACTCGGAGGGACCAAAATAATAATACAGCCCGAATAATTATTACAAAACTTCTAGTCTAATCAAAAAAAGGTGCCAAGGGAAGATGGCCGCAGCCCCCGCCTCGGGATGCGTGAATAATGCACGTTCGATCCAACTTGCCCGGAAACTCGTTGCCATAGCACTACTGCCTCTGTTTTCATTGCCTTTTCTTCTCTTAAAACTTGTCAAAGTCCCAGAGAACCTTCTATGAGCATTGCATAACATCATCGGCTGGGAGGAATGGCCATCGGCCGTGTACAATATCCATCGGCTGGAGATAAAGCTATCGGCACTGAATAAATGGCCGGTCGGCACTGAATGTTGCCGGTCGGCAGCAACTTCCTGCAGAAGACAGTTTTGACAGCAACAAAGGACAGACAGTGTATGGCATGAAATTCCAAGTAAATGTGCGCACCAACACATCCCTTATCATGCTTTTGACTCAAAGGGGGGTGTTCCTTGATTCTCGGACCACCAATTGCGCATTTCGATGCGTGATGGTCCAAGAAACCAAGTATGTGCTTTGATTTCAAATGTCATGCAAACCAAACAAACACATAAAGCCCAACCTCTATCACATGATCAAGAGGCAAGGCATGCGTGCCAATGCAATGCAACCTAGGTATGCAAACAAGAATACAAGCATGCTATGCAACTACATGGCATACACAATGCTAACAACATAACATGCGCAACGCTTTGAAACATGGCATACACAATGCAAGATGGGCTTACACCAATACAAGTGGACCTCAGCCACACTCACATAGGAGGCCATAAGATGAAAATGAAGTGCCTCGAAATGCGTGCACGCGGGCACGCAAATCGAGGTAATGGCATATGCAATGCAATGGCTAAAATGGCATATAGAATGCAACATGGACTTATACTAACATGAGAGAGCCTCAGCCACACTCACATGAGAGGCCGATGGATGAAAATGAAGTGCCTCGAAATGCGTGCACACGGGTACGCAAACTGAGGCAATGGCATATGCAATGCAATGGCATGGAAAATGATATGCAAACATGCCAATGGGATTTCAGCACTGAAATGTGGGGGAAAACAGCCCCGAAAAGAGGCGGAAACACACCCGATGCATGGAATAGTCCCGAAACATGGACTTTTGGCACCCGAAATGGCCTATAGCTATACCAAATATGCACAATAAGGACATGCAATGAATAGAAAGTAGCAAGGCAGTCCCAAAATCAGCATTTTTCCAGTATAAATCATGGCCAAACAGCAAGCAAAGATAGGGCAACAATGGCATGCAAAAATGGCCCTAAACATGAGATTATGAAGCAACTCACAGCTGCTAACTCCAAATAGGTTAGGGCCCTTCAACAACATTGAAGAGGGGCCACAAATAAGCCACTTTACAGAACTGTAAAAACCCTAAAAACAAACATAGATATGGCTAAGCTCTTATGCAAGAAAAAGGGCCAAAGAGGCAAGTGGTATATGCACAGCCCAAACTGAAAAATTCCCTTCTACAATATTGAAGAGGGACCAAAAATAAGCATATTTACAGAACTGTAAAAACTCCAAAACAGTATACAAACATGCTAGAAATGCAATGCAAAATGAGGCTCAAAAGAGGCTATAACATGAGGTATACAAAATATTCATCAAACAGCCAAAGACCCTTGATGAAACATGTTAAGAAGGTCAAAATAAGACTATTTCTAGGCCTGTAAAAAGACCAAAAACAGAAGCATGATAGGCTGCCAAAGCATGCAAGAAAATGGCATTCAAGGAGGATATTGAAGCAAGTGCAACATGGAGGGCTCAAACCGGGTTGAGCCCTTAATGAAACAAGAAAATGAGCTCAAAAAAATGACCTTTTTCAGTTTTGGTCGGAGCTCAAATCAAAAAGCATGTATGGCTTATAAATGGTGCAAGAAATGAACCAAAAAGGGGGAAATGCTACTCACCCTTGAAGACCAATGCTTTTGTTGCTTCTTGGACCAACTTTGATGATTCTAAGCTGCTGGAATTCCTCCCCTTGCTGCTGGAAATGGAAGTGGTGGAGTGATGCTATAGGGTGTAGTGCAAATAGGCCAAGAACAAGGCCCTTTTGGACCCTCAAAACCAACACAAATGTAGAGAGAGAGGGAGATATATAGAGAGAGTGATATATATCTCTTCTATCTCAGATTTTTCCAACCTCCTAAAGGGGAGGAGAGGCTCTCTTTATATAGAGAAACCAAAGGGGCAAAGCTTCTCTTAGAAGCTTTGACCAAAAAGGCCAAGCTTCTCCTAGAAGCTTGGAGCAAAAGGGCCAAGCTTCTTGGAGAAGCTAGGCAAAGGGGTCAAGAAGTTCAAGCTTCTTGGAGAAGCTAAACAAAAAGGTTCAAAAGGGTCAAGCTTCTTGGAGAAGCTTTAAAAGGGTCAAAAGGTTCAAGCTTCTTGGAGAAGCTAGAAAAGGTCAAAAGGTTCAAGCTTCTTGGAGAAGCTAAAAAAAGGTAAAGTTTCTTGGAGAAGCTAAAAAAACGTTCAAGAGGGTCAAGCTCCCTCAAGAAAAGGTCTCGGCCAGGACAAGTGGCCGACTGATCTAAAACAGTGGCCGGCCGGCCAAACACAATGCCGACCGGCAACAAAAGGTGCCGACCGGCAGAAAAGATTGCCGATGGCAGTAAAAACCAGCTGGTGGCCTCTAGCCACTGCCGGTGGTGTGTGGGGATGCCTCACAAGGCATTCCCTGCCCCTCCAAGGCAAAACACAAGTGTTTAGTGCAAAACCAAACACAAAACGGTCAAGTTCGGAGATCCTGAGGCAGGGCGCGCGAGCCGAAACCTCCGGGAACTCTAAACGAACACAAACAAGGATGATCACCGAGTGTTCAAACGATGACGTCCAAGTCTTAAGGACGGTCAAAAATGGGGTGTCTACAGTTATGTGATCAGTTGGGGCAAGGGCAATCTATTTGGCTTTTCAACTAGGGCAAAGTAAGATTTACAAGTCATGTTCTTAATTGATATGACATATTTTAGTTTTTCAATGCCTAATCATTAACATTCATTAACAAAACAGACATTTTCATTAACAAACTGCGAGAGTGCATCCACTTTATACATGAAAATGGCCTACGTCCAAAAATAAAATGCTAACAAAAACTAATAAATGCTTACAAAACAAAGAAATAGCAGAGTGTAGACACCTCATTTTTGACTGTCCTCAAGACTTGGACGTCACCGGTGGAACACTCGGTGATCATTCATGTTCGTGTTCATTTTGAGTTCCCGGAGGCCTTGGTTGCGCGCCTTGCCTCAAGATCTCTCAACTTGTTCATCTTGCGTTTGGTTTTGCACCAAATACTTGTGCTTTTGCTTTGAGGGGCAGGGAATGACTTGTTGGCCATCCCCACACCCCATCGGCCTTCCCTTTGCATCACCGGCCATTAATTGCTGCCACCGGCCATGATTTCTTAATACCAATGGCCGGTTGGCACTCTATATGGCCAGCTGGCACTTTATTTGGCCGGTGACCTATTTTGCTGGCCGGTGTGACCCTTTTGCACCCTTCAGACTTGGTGCATGCCAGCTGTGCCAGCTGGAATGCACCAACACTCCTCCCCGTGCATGAAGTGGTTGTTTTGCCCCTTTTGCCCCCTTTTGGTCAAAGCTTCTTGAGGAAGCTTGACCCTTTATCAAAGCTTCCTCAAGAAGCTTGGCCAGCTGTCCTAGCTTCCTCAAGAAGCCTTGACTCCTTTGCCCCTTTCACTTAGCTTCTTTGAGAAGCTTAAACCATTTCCCTTTGCCTATATAAGGACCCCTCTTCTCCCATTGTCAAAGGTTGGAGTTTTGAACATAAAAACCAGAGCTTATATACATATACATCTGATATATACACACTCTCTCTCTATATTTCCCTCTCTCTCCTCCCTTGTGTGTGTTTTCTTGGCCTAAAAGTGCATTTTGACCTTACTTTTGCACTAATACACACACCATTACACCTTGCTCTGAGATTGAGAGGCATTGAGGGTTGTTTTTTGAGATTTTGGACTGATTTTGCTCAGTAGACTGTGGCTGGACCAACTGTTCTTGAAGTGTTCTTCAAGGGTGAGTTTCTTGCTTTATTTTCCCCAATCTTGCATTGGCTTTTGACCTATCTTTCATATTGATTTGAGCTTTGTGTATAACTAAAAAAGGTCTTATATTTTCATGCTTAAGAACTTCCATTAAGGGCGTTTTGGCATTGGGGGTCGAAATCCCCCTCTTAGGTCTCTTTTGGCCCCTTTTGGTGTCTTTTTCTTTAAGCCTTATTTGCTTTGTTGTATTAGCCTTATCACCACTGAAATCCAGTGGATTTTTAGTGGTGAAGAAGATGGTTTGAAGTCTTGTATAGGGGAGGGACACCCCTCTCCCTTTGTGTCTCATTTGTGCATGTTTTGGGCTCATAAGGGTAGCATATATGCTTGGTTGCTTTTGGCTCCATATCAGATGTTTTTGGTGCTATTTAGGTCACAGGTTATCTCTGTTTTTGGTTGGATTGGTGGCCCTTTGAATGCTTAACATACTTGCCTTGTATTCCCTTGTTTGTGCCTAGAAATGCATCATGACTTTTGACTACCATGCTCTCATATCTTGGCTTCACTTTGTGAAGTTCTTGACCATATTTTATCATGCATGAGGTCTGTTGGCCACTGATTTGGTCTTGTTTAGCATGCTTGATATAGTTGCTTTGCATTTTGGACCATGAGCCTTGAGTGTATGGACCATTAACATGCCTAGCTTGGCCTATTATCATCATTTGGCATTAGTTGAGATCATATTCCAGTCCATATAATGTGGTCTTACATTGTTCTTTGTGTCTCTTTCAATGCCTTGAAGTGTTGTGTTTTCATGCCTTGACATGTGCATTGCGTATGCCTATGTGTTTGGGTCATTTCAGGGCTGCCATACCAGCGGGTTTTGGAGCTATTTTGCATGCTAAAATTCTGTTTTTGGGTAGTATAGTTCATGCCATGCTTGTTTGGGTTAGTGGTAGTGGAGTCCCCTGTTGTTATGCCTTAGCCTTGGGCCCCTTTTGACTTGCATGCTTGTAGTGCATTTTGTCCATCACTTGAGACACTTTTGGCCACTGTTTTGGGGGGTGTTTGAGGCCTCCCATTTCAGTCAAGTCCCTTCTCGGACATGGTTGTATGCGTGACTTGTTGCCTCTAATCGCATGCTTGTATTGTACCATATTAGCCATTGCATGATGAGTTGCATTGTAGCATTGCATGTTAGGAACATTGCATGCTTGCCATGATATGTTGCATTACATTTGGCATGCTTTGCATTTTAGTGATATGTTGCATTTTCGAGCCATGTTCGCATAACATGCATTGCGTTGCTTGGTTTGGGGTGTCAAACCAAGTGTGAGGGCGGAGAAGTGTCCATACTACAAGTGATGTAACGCGTCTCAACTCTCGGTCACCGAGGCCCTTGACTTTGGCATGATAGGGTTTTGGTATTCATTTATATGTTGCATGCATTTCCATTGAATTGCAACCTTGGCTCCTTAGGCCATCACGCATCAAAATGCACGATTGATAGCCCGAGGGTCGAGGGTCATGCTCCCTTGAGTCCCTTGCATGATAGGGAGTGTGCCCGCACATACATTTGCTTGAAATTCCATACCATACACTGTCTGTCCTTGTTGCTGTCAAAAACCAGTTTCTGCAGGGAGTTTTTGCCGACCGGCATTGTAGAGTGCCGACCGGCCATGGATTGGTGGCCGATAATATGAAACCCCAGCCGATGGATAAGTTCCTTGGCCGATGGATATTCTCGTCAGCCGATGGTGTGCTACAGGGTTCAGGGAACCTGTCCCAGGATTTTGGCAGTTTTTTGAGAAGCAGGGCAGTGTAAACAGAGGCAGCAGTGGTATGGTACGGGCTTTCGGGGCAAGATAAATCCGAGCATGCATCATTCACGCATCCCGAGGCAGGGGCTGCGACCATCTTCTCTTTGCATTTAATTTGTTAATTAGATTAGAAATTTTGTAATAATTAATTTAGTATTATTTATTCGGACTGTAATATTTATTTAGACCCTCCGAGTGAGGGCAATTGTGTAATAAGTGTGGGTGCGTGTGTGCATGTCTTCCAACCCCCACTTCTTTCTCCCTTTTATTTACCCGCTTATGATGGTAGACTAGGGCATATTTAAATTAGCATGCCTTATGCTATGCATGCGTGCATTCATACATTTGTCTTGCATGTACCGGGCTCGACGCATCATTCTAACTGCATGTGTATTTCAATTCCAAATTGAATACGTGTTAGTTGTAGCATTTCACATGTCATTGTAGATTAGCCGAGCCTATCTTAGTTGCATTTTGTATGTGTTGCATTAGCCATCTTAACATGAACTAGGATCATGCATGTGATTACTAACTAGTTTCTGTTTTGGCTTGGAGTACATTGTAAGTATTTATGCTTTAGCACGGCATGCATGTGAGTGTTGCCATAACAACATGATTACCATGAGGCTAGCTGCTTATGTGATATAACTGCTCGAATGCCTGTGGATGGAGGTTGAATTACCTAAATTGGGATAACGCATTAAAACTGTGAGTTTTAAGCCCACTAGATAGTGGCAAAACCATCTTTTCTAAAAAGCCCACTCGAGGGTTGCAAAACCTGCATTTTAGCCTACTTGCGAGTAGCAAACCATTTTCAAAACAAGCGTGAAATGTTTTGTTCCAATTTAGGCGATTCGGTCTATACTTGTTTGCTGTGCGCATAACATAGTAATTCTAGGCTAATAACCAGAATAAGAACACATAACGTTTTCAAAAACGGATATCACGGTTAGTAGAGACCGATCTTCGGATCGGGCGAGAGGGGGTGCTCATAGCTGACCTTTCCCAATCGTACCCAAGTTCCTGAGCCGAGGCAACTTTGGTGATGACGGACACGTGGCCTTTGGCACCGAGTCAGGGTTTCCTAAATTTCCCCATAAAAAAATATTTAGGTGGCGACTCTGTATCTGGCAAAGCAGTCCATGTTTGGCACTTCTTTTCTAAAAATCTGTTTTCTCAAAACGATTTGCCGAATTTGGACTCTTAGGTTCAGATTAAGGACCGTGACACAAATCGAGTCCGAACTATAGCGAGGCCCACGGGCGCGTCTACAGTTTCTGGCGACTCTGCTGGGGACTTAGAGAGCTTGACTCGAACTCGTGATATCCTGTTTTGATTTCACTTATGTGTTTCTTGGCATTGCATGTGCATTGGTGCGCCTAGGACACCGTGTTTGCCATCTGCCATTCCTAAACGATTTGTCGGAGGCTTGTCTTGTCAAGGCATGACCATAAGGCTGACCGGTTGTGGGCTCTGACAGTATGGTAACACAAACCCTGGTTTTACCGGGGCACCCTTTTCGACCATTCGACCTAGTGCATATCGAAATCCATAGTGACCATTCCAAACTAGGACAGGTTGCTTACCCGATGTTAGGTTGTTTGAAAACTGCCGCGTGCATAGTGAAACCCTAGCTCCTGACAAAAATAGGACAGGGAAACCCTACCCCTCCATAGGGGTGTTTTGGCTCTCTTTACTTGCTATGTGCTTTTAGAGTGCATCTCTAAAGGGAATGTACATATCAGTTTGCAAGATTGAGTATTAGGCCCGAGGGCACCAGTATCAATGTTGTTGAGAAATCAGTTATCTGCGGGTATCAAGTTCAGTTTTGGGAACGGTGATTTGAGAACAATGATCAGTATCGAGGAACAGTGTGTTCGGCTTACCAACTGTGTGTTATAAATACCCGACTGTGCGTTGTGTGTGTTTATTTTACGCCGTTATGCTGTCCGATTGTCTGGTTATTTATTGCTTTATTTATCTTTTTGCTAGGTAGTTTAGCACAATTGCTTCCAACCTGATAGATATTCCCCAAGCACTCTGGACTACAGGTCATCGACTCCATCGATCTGAGGATCTGGTAGGCGGACAACCAGTGTACCATTCTTTACCCCCGGTTACTAAACGAAGGGCAGTTAGGCCAAGGGCATCAGTTCAACAGTCAGTTCAGAGGGCCTTATCTACCCTACCAGAGTACAGTAGGGATCAGGGTTCTGTTTCACCCACAGAAAGGGAACATATACCGATAATTCAGTCAGAACAGAACAGTATGCCTAGTTTAGAGGAGATGGTGCGCCAACTCCAAAAAAGCATGAAAATGATGTAGCAGGATGCTATCCGACAGGCAGAGTTTGCCAAGCAACAAGCCACGGTTATGAATGAACAAGCAGAGTTAATCGTAAGGTTACAGCAGCAAACCGGAGCATCTGCTTCGCAACAAGTTCCTCCCCCGCCAGGAATTCCCACCCCCGGGGAGACAGCTAATGTTCAGAATGACACGGACATTCCCACGGGACCACCTCCACCCCCGATCCTACCCCAAATCCAATCCCAGTTATCCAAAACACCCACCAAACTACCGGACTCTCCCTTCGAGTTCGAGATAGATCCCACAGCATTGAAGTTGAGCAAGCTCGAAAAGCTGTTCAAAAGATCCCAGGGAGTCAAGACCATCCCTGACATCGAAGATGGATATACCGACGCAGCTGTGACGCTGCCTGACAGATTCAAAATGCCACACATTGAGCGATTTGATGGGTCCGGGGACCCCATGGTGCACCTGAGATTGTTTTCAGACATCTTAAGGCCAATGGGCCTCAGCAGACTTCAGAAGCTGTCTCTGTTCGGCCGAACCCTGTCAGGTGTGGCAGCTATTTGGTATGCCAAATTAGAAGATGATGTCAAGAGAAACTGGGACGAGATGCCCGAGGCCTTCATTACGCAATACTCATACAATACACAAATCGAGATTACAACCCGTGATCTCGAGACAACAAGGCAAGAGCCTAAAGAGAGCTTCTCAGAATTCGTGACTAGATGGAGGGCCAAGGCTTCGATGATGACCCTAAGGCCTACAGACAAAGACCAGATTCAGATGATTATGCGCAATCTTCAGCCGAAGTTGATGCAGAAGATGATTGTACTCCCCTTCCCTACCTTTTCTGATCTACATGAAATGGGGGTGCAGATTGAGGATGCCTTAAAGCAAGGCTTAATTGATAATGACCGGGAGCAACCCCGAAGAACTTTCAACCGCAACACTAATGCAGGTCCGAGCGGTACTACAACTGCAAGAGCCTCCGAAGTGAGCATGGTCACCACCAACCCCCTTCCAAGAACCATGGCAGCTGCGCCATTCTCCGGTGCATCCGGAAGCAACCCATAAACAACCAAATACCCACCCAAAAACACCAGAACCTTCGCTCCGCTTTATATGCCCCTATCCAAAGCTTTGGGGGTTTTAATCAGAAAAGGGCATCTGAAGCCCCTAGAGCCGCGGCCCTTACCAGAAAGACTCCCCGCTACCCACAACCCAGCCAAATATTGTGCATTTCACCAACAGCACGGTCATGACACCGATCTGTGCTTCCGATTACATTATGAGATTCAAGATCTCATCGATAACGGGGTGATTTTGCCTCCCGAGAAACCCAACGTTACTACAAACCCTCTTCCCACACATAACCGAGCTCCACCACCCAAAAGAGTCAACTTCATCCAAATTGGGGTCATACCTTACGATCCTAGCATCTATATCACTCCTCCCCACCTGCCTAAGCCGGAAGTGTTCCTTCCCTATTGCACCGATTTGTGCATGATGGACATCTCCATAACCCAACCTAAGCCAACGGTGATGACTGTCGAGGACAAGAGAGAGAAGATTCCAAAGGAGAAGGGGGTTGTTGAGCCAGAGTCTGCGGAATCTGGGAGTGGTGTTGAGAAAGCTTATAGTCCAGGTGACTACATTTTGTCAATAGGCCAGGATAGGCCAGATATGGAACTACCAACAGAGGGGGAGCTGCGTGTGATCCAATGGGACAGTCTGGGACAGGGAACGGATGATTTAACGGCTGTGGAAGAGGACCTTGCCAAGTTTCAGTTTTACAGTAACCAAGATCCAGGAGACTCAGCCGTCAACTGGTTCGATTATGAGGAATCAACAGAGGCTACGGGATGGTTGGATGATCAACTAGATGTGGTAGAAGAGTTTCAGCCACAACAAGGCCCGACGGGGGCAAGAATGTCAGTGACAGTCGGAAGGGTTAAAGAACAGAGTGCATCGCCGGAGAGCGCCAGTGTCAAGAATTTCGCTCAGGATTGGAGCATTTCGAGTACGGGGATTATTGAACAGTCGGAACAGGAAAGATTCGAAGATTCCGAGAGAATTAGGAAGGCAAAAGCCCATGTGGGGACTGAGACTGCTGTGAGCACAGAAATGGAGAATGCCGCGAGCATAGAGATAGAAGGTACTGCGAGTATGAGAACAGTCATGCCAGAGCTGGACAAGTGCCTGTCGGCTGCAGATGGAATGTGGTGGGAGGACGATGATCTATGTCTTGCCCACACAGACGAAGATTGGGGGAGTAACCAACCAGATGATACCTGGTATATCGACGAAGTCGATCACATGACTAGGAGTGGACGGTATTTCAAGCCTCCACACCTAGATCAACCAGAGGCGTCTGGAAAAGATAGGGAGGCAGAGAAGCAAAAAGAAAAGCAACTCGAGGATGAGGCCGTATTGAGACAATTGAAAAAGATACAAGCAGACATCTCCATCTGGGGGCTGCTAATGGCTTCTCGAGTACATAGACAGGCTGTCCTTTCAGCCATGGACAAGGCTAAACTCTCAATAGAGACTACGCCGGAGCAGTTGGTTGGATTGGTTTTTCCGGGAGGAACTGCCCCGATGCTGACATTTTCCGACAAGGAATTACCACCCGAGGGGGCAAACCATAACAAGCCACTCTACATCTCTGTGGAGTGTAGGAATAAATGGATACCGGTGGTCTTTGTTGACACAGGGTCCGCCATCAACGTCTGCCCGGCAAGGACAGCCTATGCGATCGGTTTGAAAATCGCGAACTTTGTGCCAACAGCCCAGGTGATTCGGGCGTATGACAACACAAGCCAGGAAGTAATGGGAACAGTTAAGATTCAAACAAAGGTTGGGCCGGGACATCATGAGATAGATTTCCATGTCTTGGAGGTTCCTGCAACTTTCAACCTGCTTTTGGGGCGGCCGTGGCTGCATCAGGTAAAGGCAGTCTCCTCCACCCTACATCAAGTGGTGAAATACCCCTATGGGAAGGGAGTAGCCATTGTTTTCGGAAATTCGTCGATTCATCCGCCGTCGGAGGTATCTACGCTTGTTCCAGAAATTGAGCACGGTATGGAGGATGTGTTCATATCGGGTTTTACCTTGGCTGAGGCTCAGGTTGTACAGAACATCATGGTAGCTAATGAAGGGATATATGTCAGTGCTCAAGCAGTCTATCTCATGAACAAGCTCCAACACATCCCCGGGATGGGATTGGGAAGGAGTGGCCGGAAAGGCGTCGCAGCATTGGCCAAAGTGCCACACAACCCTCATACCTTTGGATTGGGTTATCTACCCACCAAAGAGGACTGGATAAGGAAGGGAAAGGAAATGGCTGGAAGAGCCAGAGCAAAGCAGGCTGGGAAGCCTTTTGAGTTGATGCATAGGCCCATTCAAGGTACCCTAAACGGATGCTTCATCCGGGAGGGGGAGGATTTTCCGTTTTGCGGTTTCCCAGAACCGTGGCTGAACGCGAAGAAGAAGCGCGTGCCAGGTTTCGAGATCTTCTTCGACCTGCAAATATCCGGGAATGACGTTGCCGAAGAGCAGACAGACCCATCAGCTGAGGCTGAGCAGTGTAAGGAAGTGGATTCCGAAGGCGCTGAGATTGAAATAGGGATAACACTGGCATGTCTACTTTCAGATCCTCCGATCGACCAAAAGTGCTTGGGGGATAACTCCTCGGTATCCATGATTGGGAATGAAACGGCTGCGGGCCTACCATCAACTATTTTGCACGCATCCATCGCACCGTCCCTCGTTTGGCAGTACGAAGAGGGATTTCTATCAAGCAACACTAGGTCAGGTAGTGAGCCGGAATCTGATTCCACTGAGTCTTGTGAGTCGGAATTAGGTTCCAGCTCGACTGAGTCTGAGTCCGGTGTTCCTGGGGGTGATAACCCGGATGCCACAGTTCTGTCTAGGTCGTCATTTTCTTTCTCTCTTGAGTCTATTGTAATAGAAGGATCGGACGGCTTGGAAATATTTAATGAGAATGATGTGGATGTGGTTTCTGAGTACTTTTCTGTGCCTTTGATTTATTGCTTAAATCAGGACTTTCAAAATTTTGATGAAAACGATGAGGAAGAAATTCCTCCAGTTTTGTAATGATTAATTGATCAAGAGCAGGAAAGATTTGTTAAACCCTTAATGGATGAAATCACTACTGTGAATATTGGTACTGAGAAGGACCCGCAGCTGGTCCAAATCGGGTCCACGTTGTCTTCAGAGGAACGCGAGCGCTTAGTTGCTTTATTAAAAGATTTCAAAGATATTTTCACGTGGTCCTACGAAGACATGCCTGGAATCGATCCTGAGATTGTACAGCACCGGATCCCTCTTGACCCCGAGGCCCGACCTATCAAACAGAAACTCAGGAGGATCCGCCCGGACTGGGCTCTCAAGATTAAGGAAGAGGTCACCAAGCAAATCGACGCAGGCTTCCTGTTAGTATCCGAATACCCGACTTGGTTAGCCAACATTGTTCCAGTGCCGAAGAAGGATGGTAAAATTCGAGTATGCGTGGACTTCAGGGATTTGAACAGAGCTAGCCCGAAGGACGACTTTCCCTTGCCGCATATTGATGAGTTAGTGGACTTCACAGCGGGGCATGCTTTGCTTTCTTTTATGGATGGTTTCTCAGGCTACAATCAAATAGTGATGGCACCTGAAGGTCGGGAGAAGACTGCTTTCACCACCCCGTGGGGGACGTACTGCTACAGAGTCATGCCGTTTGGGTTGAAGAATGCTGGAGCTACATATCAACGGGCCGCGACCACAATATTACATGACATGATCCACAAAGAGGTTGAAGTGTACGTGGACGACATGATTGTCAAGTCCAAAGAAAGGGAGGGCCACTACACCGCCTTGCAAAAGTTCTTTCAAAGGATCAGAGAATTCCGGTTGCGGCTGAATCCTCAGAAGTGTACGTTCGGTGTCACGACAGGAAAAATGCTAGGGTTTTTGATTACACAAAGGGGCATCGAAGTCGACCCTTCCAAAATCAAGGCCATCCTAGAAATGCCACCACCAAGGACTGAAAAGGAGGTGCGAGGCTTTCTGGATAAAGTGCAATTCATAAGACAGTTTATCTCAAAATTAACCCTGACTTGTGAACCACTTTTTGGTCTCCTGAAGAAAGGAAGGAAATTCCAATGGGACGGCCGATGCCAAGCTGCTTTTGAACAGATCAAGGAATACTTACAGAACCCGCCTGTGTTGTCACCACCAGAGCCGGGGAGACCGTTGATATTGTATCTTTCGGTAACCAAGACCACAATGGGCTGCATGCTCGCGCAAGAATCAGAGGACAAAGTGGAGAGAGCCATCTACTATCTGAGCAAGAAGATGCTAGAGTATTAGACTCGCTACACACCGTTGGAGAAGGCTTGCTTAGCTTTGGTATGGGCTACCAGGAAGCTGCGGCACTACCTGTTAGCTCACTCCGTCATGTTGGTTTCACGACTCGATCCCATCAAATATCTTTTCGAGAAACCGGCACTTACGGGTAGGCTAGCTCGTTGGTTGCTGTTGCTTTCCGAATTCGATCTAAAATATGTGACGCGCAAGTCAGTCAAGGGAAGAGCAGTGGCAGAGTTCTTAGCCGATCATCCAGTGGAAGAGGGTGAAGCAATTGAATACCTATTTCCAAATGAAGCCATTTTGCACGTCGACGACGAGTATTGGACGATGTACTTTGACGGAGCGTCAAACCAATACGGGTACGGAATAGGAGTGTTGCTAATAGCACCCGATAATTCTCGTATCCCTCTAGCCTTCAAACTCCGGTTCAAAGTCTCGAACAACGAAGCAGAATATGAGGCATGTATTGCCGGTTTAGAAACAGCCCTGGAACTGGGGGCAAGACGGTTAGACGTCATCGGGGATTCGAACCTTGTTGTGTCTCAGGCAAAAGGAGACTGGAAAGTCAAAGAAGAAAAAATGATAATTTACCATCAGACCTTGGACTTGTTAATTCCTCTGTTTGAGAAGCTAACTTTCGCTCATCTAGTAAGAGAGAAAAACAGGTTCGCAGATTCACTAGCAACTCTATCTTCCATGATAGACATCCCGTCTGGAGTTTGGATGCGTCTGGTTATCATTGATCAGAAGTTTGTGCCGGCGTATGAATCAATCGCCGCCATAGACGAAGTTCAGGACGAAAACCCCTGGTATTACGAGATTTGGAACTTCTTGGAGAAAGAGACGTATCCACCAAGGGCAAATGCCAAGGATAAGAGGGCGATCAGAAGAATGGCCATTCAGTTCATCATCTGCGGGGGTAAGCTGTATAAGAGAGGGTCATCTGGGAATGCATAAGCTGTGTGTTGAAGCTGAAGAATCAAAACGCCTGATGGAGGCCATTCATGGAGGAGAATGCGGTGCGCATATGAACGGAGTAATGCTAGCACGGAAGATCCTCAGACAGGGTTACTACTGGTCCACCATGGAGGAGGATTGTATCAGTTTTGTCCGGCGATGCCACAAATGCCAGATCCGTGCAAATCGCATGAATATTCCGCTGTCGAAGCTGTACAATATGACTTCGCCATGGCCGTTTTCAGTTTGGGGAATCGATGTGATCGGGGCTGTCACTCCAAAAGGGTCGAATGGGCATGAGTTCATCCTGGTCGCAATAGATTACTTTACAAAGTGGGTCGAGGCCCAATCATATGCGGTGTTGAAGGCGTCGCACGTTGCAAAATTTATCAGAAACAATATCATCTGTCGCTATGGGGTCCCAAATGAGGTCATTTCGGATAATGGTTTCCACTTTAAGAAGGAAGTGATTGACTTGTTGGAGAAATATAACGTGGCCTTTCATAAGTCATCCACATACCGGCCGCAAACCAACGGAGCGGCCGAGGCCGCCAACAAGAATGTCAAACACATACTGCAGAAGATGGTGGAAACCTACTGGGATTGGCCAGATAAGCTGCCGTTTGCTCTGTGGGGCTACAGGACTTCAATTAGAACTTCTACCGGAGCGACTCCGTATTCATTGGTTTATGGAATGGAGGCCGTTCTACCTATCGAAATTGAGGTTTCGTCATTGCGAGTGTTGGCTGAGTGTCAAATAGCCGAAGTAGATTGGTAGCAGAGCAGATTTGAGGAACTCATGCTCTTTGATGAGAGAAGACTGAAAGCACTGTATAATGTTCAAGGTTATCAGCGCAGAATTGTCCGGGCTTTCAACAAGAAGGTTAAGTCCAGGAATTTGAAAGAAGGAGATTTGGTGCTCAAGGACAACCGAGCTCCCATCCACGACCCTAGGGGCAAGTTCAGACCCAATTGGACTGGCCCCTACATCATCAAGTCCATCTGGTCGGGTGGAGCTGTGGTTCTGATGGACCTAGATGGCCTAGAGTTCTCCCAACCGATCAACATGGACAAGTTGAAGAAATATCACCCCTGAGAGGGTCGCTAGGCCGAAAACCCGAAAGGGCGACCTAGGCAAAAGTTAGAGCACAAAAAATTTGGAAAATATAAAAACTGAGCTCGCAAGGTTGAAAACCCACAAAGGGCGGCCTTGGTAAAAGTTAGAGCGTAAAAGGAGAGTGAAAATACTCGAGCGAACCTAAGCCTGAACTACGTAAGGCTTGATTCCCATCTTTGGGATACGTAGGTAACTTCATCCTGGAGTTCAGCCATAAACTTTTTTCCGATCAACTTTGTCCAGTTGATCATCTCGGTCATCTTTGTCTATTCAGCATTCAAGAGTTCAGTTAAGGTCTCCGGTACAGTGCTTTGCAGACTAGGGGCAACTTTCTGTTACTATGCGGTGCCGCGGTACTTTTCACACTAGGGGCAACTTTCCAGTTGTAGAGATCCGGGGTTATGCATCTCGGTGACAGATCTCAGGCGTGTCCAGTTCTGATCCATATCGAAAATGTTTCTGAAAAGTTTTAATAAAAGTTGACTTTGTTCGAATTAATCTTTTTACAACTAAGACCATTTTTTGGACCAAAGCGGAAAATTTTCAGTGCCACAACCTTCAATTTCATTGATTTCAAAACAGAGTTCTCCTGCTCTTCATACAATCGAAGTTGCTTTTTATTACATTCATAAAGAAAACTTGAAAGTACTAATAAAGCAATAAATCCGGGGCATAGTCAAGTCAGGTGTTCCTGCGTCCTCTCTCAGAGCTGGTCGAAGCCTCTGACGCCAAGATGGGCCCGACCTGTGCCTCCTCATTAAGCCAATCCAAGCACTCATCAGATAAAGTGCAATTGAAAGTGGGAGCAGGGGCCAGGAGTTCTCTCGTCCTCCACGCGGTGGCCTGCCGAGCAAGCTGTGTGCCTCGGGCTGGGAATGTAGCATGATACTCTATCCCCTCTGGCGGGCAGGTCTGATCATGGCCAAATTGGCATCGAATCCGGAATGAGAAGTAGAATACACAGTGAGTGAGACCAATCCATTGAATCCCAGTTTGCCCGGACATGTTGTAACTCATTGCCGGAAGGCTGAGCTAAGGGCACCGCCAAGCAATACGGTCTGCGGACAAGCGGCACATCCAAGCGAACCACCATCCCTCATCAAGGGCATTGACTAGACGGTGCCAGAAGAAGTAGCCGCGAGCTGAATATGCTGGGCAAGAGTCCACAACCTGCAGTTTGTCCATCAACCATACCTGGGAAGGGACGAAAAAATGAGAGAATAAAGAATAGAGAGATGTACGATGAGAGAAAAGTGAGAATAGGGTTTTTGTGAGAAAAACTGAGCTTGAGGGCCGAGTGATGTGAGCGATACATATGTGAGATTGGGTGGGAAACATTACCTATAGTAGTAGTGGACTCCCTGCTAATCTGGTCGTCTCATGACGATAAAAGGCGTCTAAGCCCATCAACGTCTCAGCCAGAGTCATGGCAATACAGCTCTTGCCCTCCTTCAAGCCTTGGGCAACCTCGGTCAGCCGGACACTAGACCCTCCGGAGCCTGAGACAAATAGAAAATGAGATAGCATGCACAAACAGAGGGCGTGTCGCCGGAAGCCTTGCCAATGATGGTTGTTGCGATCATCGGCATCAGAAAACCGATCGATCAAACTCGGAATATCCAGCATCCCGTCACAAATCAGAGACCGAGCGTCACACATAATGAGTCCACACATTTGCCTTAAGGATTGGGCATGGCCAAAATTAAGTTGGGGCAGGAGCTCCTCGTCGTACTCGGACTCCATTAAGGCTCGGAAATCTTCGAAGGTAGGACATATCTCTTGCCCAGCAAAGCTAAAGACATGCGTCACTGGATTCCAAAACCTCGCCGCAGCATGGAGAAATGGAAGGTGCAACGGGGTACGACCCAGAGTGAATAGTGCATTTATGTCGAAACCCTGAAAATTCAACTTTTCCGAGCCATCCAAGCTGGCAATCCAAGCTGTGAGATTTTGAGCAAGAAACTCTTCCATTAGAGCAAATCAGTGTGGAATTGAGAAAAGCTACGAAGCTAAGGTCTTTTGTAAGAGATAAGGTTGGGTGGAGGACAGGTGTCAACATTCTGGTGATTCCTTCATTCATGGCCGGCCGGCCAGCCAAATATTGTGCCGATCGGCCATCACTTTTTGCCGACCGAACAAATTTCTGGCCGATGGCCATTTCTTGTGGTCGATGGCCTCTACCCTTGGCCGATGGTCTTCCTCCTTGTTCCCTGAGCTGTTTATGCTAGGGATTGGGGAACTCCACCACCTCCAATCCCCCTCGGTGATCGATTCTTGCGGAGTCATACTTGTCTGCTTATCGAGTTATTGTACATTTGCTTATCGAGTTGTATTTCACTCTCTTTAAGTCTTTGATTTGTTTATCGAGTTGTACTTATACTTGATTGGTTATATCATGCCTTTGTTTTGCTTATCGAGTTGTAAGTCGATTCACTACCTGATTATTACGATGCAAGTACTCAATGTTCAAAACAGGTTCAATTTCGTTCACGTTGCGGTGTGATACCTTGCGATGCGATGCATAGAAAATTTACAAATGCAACATCTTTTGAACAAAATGGTCGTTTCATTCCCATCACGTGTTTTGCAAAATATGTAATTTTGAGAAAGAATAAAACCTGCCCGAGGCAATGCAATGTGCTTAAACTACCAGTAAAAAGGAAAGTAAAGCATAGAATGGCAGGGCAGCAAAGTATCGGAATGGATACTGGTAACCTCCCCTTGTGGTCAACGCACCTCCCGCGCCCTTGTTCGGGTCAGATATGTGGTTTGGCGCCTTCATTACTCGAGACAGTGCAAGAAAGCACACTTTTGAAATGTGAACCTTCGAGTTGACCTCAGGCCACAACTTCTACGAGCGATGCTCGGTACGTACGAAGAACGCCCCTTCCCGTATCCTTTTCATGTCTTGTGGATTCCACAAATCGTTTCAATTGTGTTGTGTTACAGTACTTTACATTCCAGCATCATGAATAGCATGTTTTTACTTACATGTGTACATTCAACTCTTCTCATACACACTACTTGCGTAGACCGCATGTTTGTAATCAATTTCATTACTTGCGTAGACCGCATGTTTTGCTTGCGTAGACCGCATGTTTTGCTTGCATAGACCGCATGTTTGTAATCAATTTCATTACTTGCGTAGACCGCGTGTTTTGCTTGCGTAGACCGCATGTTTGTAATCAATTTCATTACTTGTGTAGACCGCATGTTTATAATTAATTATGTTACTTGCGTAGACCACATGTTTGTAATCAATTTCATTACTTGCGTAGACCGCATGTTTTGCTTGCGTAGACCGCATGTTTGTAATCAATTTCATTACTTGCATAGACCGCATATTTTGCTTGCGTAGACCGCATGCTTTACTTACATGTGTTCAATTTCAAGTTCCTTCTATACACATTGCATGCGTTGTTGCGTTATGCTTTACTTACATGTGTTCAAGTTCCTTTTATACACATTGCATGCGTTGTTGCGTTATGCCTTATTTACATGTGTTCAATTTCAAGTTCCTTTTTATACACATTGCTTGCGTAAACCGCATGCTTTACCTACATGTGTTCAATTTCAAGTTTCTATACACATTGCTTGCGTAGACCGCATGCTTTACTTACATGTGTTTAAATTTCTTCATACACATTGTGCACGTTGTCACGTGTTCGTTACTTACATATGTTTGTGCCTTCACGGCATTGTTATGCATCCCACTCAACTTGCGTTGTCACGCACTTTCGATTGCATGTTATGCATATTGCTAACAATATCTGTACCCATTAAGTTTTCTTTCTTTCAGGCACGATATTGTATGTACGGTTCATTTGAGGCTGGTGCAACCAGACGAACCGCGCAAGTATTATATTCTCCGAGTGAGACGTATCGAGAATTACATAATTCTTTTACATCATTTCTGCATTGTAGTGTAGTTTGGTGTATGCTAGTTTAAAACTGTCGCATGTTATGCTTCGTTACAGCTTTCTTTGCATGATCATAAGTTATGTTCGGCTTTGTGCATTGTCTTGCATTTTGCCCCTGCCTTCGGGCGCATATCTTGTTTGCCTTGCATTTTTGTCTAAGTCTTCGGCCTTGTCAAAAATGGGTCGTCTCTGGGCTTTGACAATCACTCCCGTCATTGTTATGACTTTCGAGTTCTGTCAAAGAGGGGTAACTATAGACACCCCATTTTTGACCGTCCTCAAGACTTGGACGTCACCGGTGGAACACTCGGTGATCATCCATGTTCGTGTTCGTTTTGAGTTCCCGGAGGCCTTGGTTGCGCGCCTTGCCTCAGGATCTCTCAACTTGTTCGTCTTGCGTTTGGTTTTGCACCAAATACTTGTGCTTTTGCTTTGAGGGGCAGGGAATGGCTTGTTGGCCATCCCCACACCCCATCGGCCTTCCCTTTGCATCACCGGCCATTAATTGCTGCCATTGGCCATGATTTCTTAATACCAATGGCCGGTCGGCACTCTATATGGCCGGCCGGCACTTTATTTGGCCGGTGACCTATTTTGTTGGCCGGTGTGACCCTTTTGCACCCTTCAGACTTGGTGCATGCCAGCTGTGCCAGCTAGAATGCACCAACACTGCTCCCCGTGCATGAAGTGGCTGTTTTGCCCCTTTTGCCCCCTGTTGGTCAAAGCTTCTTGAGGAAGCTTGACCCTTTGTCAAAGCTTCCTCAAGAAGCTTGGCCAGCTGTCCTAACTTCCTCAAGAAGCCTTGACTCCTTTGCCCCTTTCACTTAGCTTCTTTGAGAAGCTTAAACCATTTCCCTTTGCCTATATAAGGACCCCTCTTCTCCCATTGTCAAAGGTTGGAGTTTTGAACATAAAAACCAGAGCTTATATACATATACATCTGATATATACACACTCTCTCTCTATATTTCCCTCTCTCTCCTCCCTTGTGTGTGTTTTCTTGGCCTAAAAGTGCATTTTGACCTTACTTTTGCACTAATACACACACCATTACACCTTGCTCCGAGATTGAGAGGCATTGAGGGTTGTTTTTTGAGATTTTGGACTGATTTTGCTCAGTAGACTGTGGCTGGACCAACTGTTCTTGAAGTGTTCTTCAAGGGTGAGTTTCTTGCTTTATTTTCCCCAATCTTGCATTGGCTTTTGACCTATCTTTCATATTGATTTGAGCTTTGTGTATAACTAAAAAAGGTCTTATATTTTCATGCTTAAGAACTTCCATTAAGGGCGTTTTGGCATTGGGGGTCGAAATCCCCCTCTTAGGTCTCTTTTGGCCCCTTTTGGTGTCTTTTTCTTTAAGCCTTATTTGCTTTGTTGTATTAGCCTTATCACCACTGAAATCCAGTGGATTTTTAGTGGTGAAGAAGATGGTTTGAAGTCTTGTATAGGGGAGGGACACCCCTCTCCCTTTGTGTCTCATTTGTGCATGTTTTGGGCTCATAAGGGTAGCATATATGCTTGGTTGCTTTTGGCTCCATATCAGATGTTTTTGGTGCTATTTAGGTCACAGGTTATCTCTGTTTTTGGTTGGATTGGTGGCCCTTTGCATGCTTAACATACTTGCCTTGTATTCCCTTGTTTGTGCCTAGAAATGCATCATGACTTTTGACTACCATGCTCTCATATTTTGGCTTCACTTTGTGAAGTTCTTGACCATATTTTGTCATGCATGAGGTCTGTTGGCCACTGATTTGGACTTGTTTAGCATGCTTGATATAGTTGCTTTGCATTTTGGACCATGAGCCTTGAGTGTATGGACCATTAACATGCCTAGCTTGGCCTATTATCATCATTTGGCATTAGTTGAGATCATATTCCAGTCCATATATTGTGGTCTTACATTGTTCTTTGTGTCTCTTTCAATGCCTTGAAGTGTTGTGTTTTCATGCCTTGACATGTGCATTGTGTATGCCTATGTGTTTGGGTCATTTCAGGGCTGCCATACCAGCGGGTTTTGGAGCTATTTTGCATGCTAAAATTCTGTTTTTGGGTGGTATAGTTCATGCCATGCTTGTTTGGGTTAGTGGTAGTGGAGTGCCCAGTTGTTATGCCTTAGCCTTGGGCCCTTTTTGACTTGCATGCTTGTAGTGCATTTTGTCCATCACTTAAGACACTTTTGGCCACTATTTTGGGGGGTGTTTGAGGCCTCCCATTTCAGTCTAAGTCCCTTCTCGGACATGGTTGTATGCGTGACTTGTTGCCTCTAATCGCATGCTTGTATTGTACCATATTAGCCATTGCATGATGAGTTGCATTGTAGCATTGCATGTTAGGAACATTGCATGCTTGCCATGATATGTTGCATTACATTTGGCATGCTTTGCATTTTAGTGATATGTTGCATTTTCGAGCCATGTTCGCATAACATGCATTGCGTTGCTTGGTTTGGGGTGTCAAACCAAGTGTGAGGGCGGAGAAGTGTTCATACTACAAGTGATGTAACGCGTCTCAACTCTCGGTCACCGAGGCCCTTGACTTTGGCATGATAGGGTTTTGGTATTCATTTATATGTTGCATGCATTTCCATTGAATTGCAACCTTGGCTCCTTAGGCCATCACGCATCAAAATGCACGATTGATGGCTCGAGGGTCATGCTCCCTTGAGTCCCTTGCATGATAGGGAGTGTGCCCGCGCATACATTTGCTTGAAATTCCATGCCATACACTGTCTGTCCTTGTTGCTGTCAAAAACCAGTTTCTGTAGGGAGTTTTTGCCGACCGGCACTGTAGAGTGCCAACCGGCCATGGATTGGTGGCCGATAATATGAAACCCCAGCCGATGGATAAGTTCCATGGCCGATGGGTATTCCCGTCAGCTGATGGTGTCCTACAGGGTTCAGGGAACCTGTCCCAGGATTTTGGCAGTTTTCAGAGAAGCAGGGCAGTGTAAACAGAGGCAGCAGTGGTATGGTACGAGCTGTCGGGGCAAGATAAATCCGAGCATGCATCATTCACGCATCCCGAGGCAGGGGCTGTGGCCATCTTCTCTTTGCATTTAATTTGTTAATTAGATTAGAAATTTTGTAATAATTAATTTAGTATTATTTATTCGGACTGTAATATTTATTTGGACCCTCCGAGTGAGGGCAATTGTGTAATAAGTGTGGGTGCGTGTGTGCATGTCTTCCAACCCCCACTTCTTTCTCCCTTTTATTTACCCGTTTATGATGGTAGACTAGGGCATATTTAAATTAGCATACCTTATGCTATGCATGCGTGCATTCATACATTTGTCTTGCATGCACCGGGCTCGGTGCATCATTCTAACTGCATTTGTATTTCAATTCCAAATTGAATACGTGTTAGTTGTAGCATTTCACATGTCATTGTAGATTAGCCGAGCCTATCTTAGTTGCATTTTGTATGTGTTGCATTAGCCATCTTAACATGAACTAGGATCATGCATGTGATTACTAACTAGTTTCTGTTTTGGCTTGGAGTACATTGTAAGTATTTATGCTTTAGCATACCGCATGCGTGTGAGTGTTGCCATAACAGCATGATTACCACGAGGCTAGCTACTTATGTGATATAACTGCTTGAATGCTTGTGGATGGAGGTTGAATTACCTAAATTGGGATAATGCATTAAAACTGTGAGTTTTAAGCCCACTAGATAGTAGCAAAACCATCTTTTCTAAAAAGCCCACTCGAGGGTGGCAAAACCTGCGTTTTAGCCTACTTGCGAGTAGCAAACCATTTTCAAAACAAGCATGAAATGTTTTGTTCCAATTTAGGCGATTCGGTCTATACTTGTTTGCTGTGCGCATAACATAGTAATTTTAGGCTAATAACCAGAATAAGAACACATAATGTTTTCAAAAACGGATATCACGGTTAGTAGAGGCCGATCTTCGGATCGCGCGAGAGGGGGTGCTCATAGCTAACCTTCCCCAATCGTACCCAAGTTCCCGAGCCGAGGCAACTTTGGTGATGACGGACACGTGGCCTTTGGCACCGAGTCAGGGTTTCCTAAATTCCCCCATAAAAAATATTTAGGTGGCGACTCTGTATCTGGCAAAACAGTCCATGTTTGGCACTTCTTTTCTAAAAATCTGTTTTCTCAAAACGATTTGCCGGATTTGGACTCTTAGGTTCAGATTAAGGACCGTGACACAAATCAAGTCCGAACTGTAGCGAGGCCCACGGGCGCGTCTACACAAAGTATCCATTACAAAAACGCCGATCAGAAGTCCAAATCCTCTAGATCTGATTCCAGTGGTTCGACTTCTTATTGATCATAAGGAATCGGTTGATCGAAAGTCACCTTAGCGGCCGCCAAATCTTTGAGCCATCCATGCTTGAAGCCTCGATTCTCAAACTTCAAGGCTTCATCAACGTACAATTCCTTGGCCTTCAGTTGGCCAGCATCAAAGGCTTTGGTCGCGTCTGCCTCAGCAAGCTCCCTCACCTTCTTCTCCACTTCAAAGTCAGCCTTCAGTTACGAGATTTCTTCTTGAGCCGACTTTAGAGAGCCATCTATAAAGTTAGCTCTCTCTTTAGCGGCCCTGTGGAGCAGATCAGTATGTTGAGCTTTCTCTTGAGCAGCAACTGCCTTTGCCTACTCTTCTTCGTCTTTTGCCGTCGCCGTAGACA
The DNA here is from genome assembly GCF_055761805.1 of Camellia sinensis. Classification (NCBI taxonomy): domain Eukaryota; kingdom Viridiplantae; phylum Streptophyta; class Magnoliopsida; order Ericales; family Theaceae; genus Camellia; species Camellia sinensis. The sequence goes on along the minus strand of NC_138971.1, from coordinate 126,164,694 downwards.
AATCGGCGATCACAACAATGGCCTTGCCTATTTCTTCTTCTATCTAGCGCTCAAGGAGGCTGACTCGTTCTACGACTTGTAATGACAACGGCCGATCTCTGCAATCTTTCCTGTCGTCTGGAAAAGCAATGAAGTCAACATAAGTTTGAGTAGGAACAATTATTTAAACTATTGGGAAATTTTAGATGTTTTATTAACTTACCAAAATGGCCAACTGTGCTGCCAAGGCAATCGAAATGACATTCGGTTCGGCACCAAAAGTTGCTCGGTCAGCCGATAGAGAGAGCGCTGAAGCCACGGCAGGGTCTTTAATGGCTGACCCGCTGGTAAGCACCGGCGCATTCTTCATCCGTGGTTAGATGACGAATGCCTCGGCTAAATCATCTTTGACGGCTGTGCAGCCACCCTTGGCAGTTTCTTGATCGGCACCTCTACTAAATCAATCAGGGTCTCGGCAGGTCGCTTCTGCCCTGTCAGATCGGCTCCTAGGACTTCTACCTGATTCTGTTCAGGAACCAAATCGGCCACAGTTGATTCGCGTGTCATTTCTTCTTGCCGTACCTCATGAGTCGACGTTATTTGGCTCTCGACAGGCCCGTCGACTTATCTCATGGCCGCCATCTTCTCTGCATGTAGTCTCTTGGCAAATTGAGCAAGTGATTCTTCGCTCGTCTCTTCGAATTCGGCCCCAGGAAGATTTTCTAAACCGGTGAAAATATCGTCCTCTGGAGCAGATAAGTCTACTCGGCTAGAAGTGAAAGGGAAATCGGTGCAATGGTCTGGGTCGATATGCTCAAACGCCAATTCAATTTCTCTATTCAACTACTGGTCCTCTGCACGGCCCTCTGATTGTGCATTTTCACCGACTTCTTCGCCAATCTCTTCGCCGGTGTCGGAACCCTCGACACCAATATCCCTTAGGCTTTTGTAGCTAGACAAGATAAGTGTAGTTTGTTGCCGTTCGTGTGTTGGCACAGGGATATTATCTGCGACCGAAAAAGGTGGAGTAGGTAGGATCATTCTTCAGCAAGACATGGGTTACTCGCCCTTGACCTTGAAAATTTGCATGGCCTTTGTAATTAAGAACTGCCTTCACTTGTTCAAGGACGGCTTTGTCCGCTGATGTCAATGCTTGTTTTAAATCGTTGCTTGCAAGACAGAATTGAGTTCAGTATCTAGTAGTTAAGTCGAATGAATTGTTTATGCAAAACATAACATTTATAGTCAACCACTTGGCTCGCCTTTTTGCCTTGGGACTGGGTCTTGGCGATCCTCTCCCTTGCCGAATTCCCAATTACTTCAGACGGTGACCATAACATCATCCACCCTTTTGCCAGAGCTGGCGAGCATAGTCACCAAGTGGTGATCAATGTTTTTGGCTCTCAGGAAGTAACAGCCTTGCTGACTGGTTGATTTCGCCATGACGTAGCAATGCTGAATAGCTGGGATCCCTAGGTTAAGACCTAATCGGCGGTTCAATTCTACTACACCCATGACTATTTGGTAAAAGTTCACGTTAGGTTGGGAGGGAATTAGCCCCCAGTAACGTAAGACAGTCCTAAGGAAAGGGTGAAGGGAGAATCAGGCTTCACCCTCGGTGATTGCCAAGAGTGGGAAATTGATCGTGTTCATGTCAGCCTTTTCCATATCTACCACATAGTCTGTGATCATAGTCACCAAGTGGTGATCAATGTTTTTGGCTCTCAGGAAGTAACAGCCTTGCCGACTAGTTGATTTCGCCATGACGTAGCAATGCTAAATAGCTGGGATCCCTACGTTAAGACCTAATCGGCGGTTCAATTCTACAACACCCATGATTATTTGGTAAAAGTTCACGTTAGGTTGGGAGGGAATTAGCCCCCAATAACGTAAGACAATCCTAAGGAAATGACGAAGGGAGAATCAGGCTTCACCCTCGGTGATTGCCAAGAGTGGGAAATTGATCGTGTTCATGTCAGCCTTTTCCATATCTACCACATAATCTGCGACAAGGGATAAGTGGACGTCGTCTAGAATCGAAAAATGACAACGGAAGGCTGCAACTCGATTCTCTGAGAGGAGAGCTTTCAAATGCCTCGCCATTCGAGACAAAATGAAAACAAAGTGTATAAAACAAAACAAAGCAAAAACAAGCAGGGAACTAGAATGAAGAATAGAGCAACATGAGAGAGGGGGACTTATAGGTTGAGGACAAAGATGAACAGAGGGAAATGGGGTTGCAGAGGTCTTGAAGAAGGTTGGAATAGAGAATGTTCAGAGAATGGCCTTTCGTTTCAAGAGTATACAGATGTACATATTTTAAATCGCATTAAATGAATGTCAAAACACGAAGGGGCAGGAAGTTGTAATGATTAACGCGTTTGCTTTGACAAATCGGTACGAAAAGGAGTACAATCGCCGTATCTCTGGCTTTTGAAGATTGTTTGATCTGCTAGCCGAGAAACCAAACACGCCGAGTAAATATATAATTCGGATGCTTGGGGGGCAATTGTAAAGGCCGAGTAAAAGAGACAACTCAGGAGCTGTTCAGAAGCCGAGAGCCGAGAAGATTGGCGAGGATAACTTGGCATGACCAGACCCATCTGAACAAGACCAAGGCCGAGTAGAATCTATCTGAAAGCCGAGTATTCCGAAATTCTTCTGGCATATCTGGGGGTCCTAGATATGATGGCGAAAGGAGATGATAGGAAAACGGGCTCCTATAATGCAGTATAAAAAGGAGGAGCTTCAACCAAACTGGGGTACGTGAAAACAAACGAGATAATTTGAAATAGAAGTAAACTTGAGAAGATACTGACTTGTCAATCGAAGTGTTAATTCTGGCATCCTCAATCGGAGTGTTCATTCCTTTTTCAGGTAGCAATCAGAGGATCTAAAGCATCTGACTAGATCCAAGGGTATTCTTAAAACCCTTTTTACCACAAAATGTGTGTCCTAAACAAATTAAATGTGTGAAAATAAAATTTCCTAATATGTTTCAATATATAAGTTTTGATGACTATACTATTTCGTTCTAAAAATGTTGACTCTTTTTTTCGTTTTCTACTAGAATGTGTGTTTATGGTTTCAGTACCCCAACTTCATAGACGAAGATAGATGAAATTAGGTTAAGGGACCAATTGAAACATTTTTTTATAAATTGGGAATTAAATTAATGTAATTAAATATTAGAGATTAAAATGAAACAATTCACATACTTAGAACTAAAAGTTTAATTTTTTAATTAAATTTGTCCACACTGTCATTGTAACCCTTGTTATTTCCGCCATCCATATAAAATTTCCAGTCATTCCTTTCTCTTTTGATCTTTATTGATTTATATAAAAGTAAAGGGGAAGCTTTCCTCCGGTTCGAGATCGAATTGAAGCATACTATTGAACTCGTGGAAGTCTACCATGGGCCCTGTTTCGATAATTCGAACCGTCCAATGTGTAGAGCTCGTTGAGTACTTTATTTATGTAAAAAATCATGCTGATTGGATATCAATAGCTATTTGATTGGATCAGATTTCTATCAATGGTAAAATAATTTTTAAAATAAATTGTTGACAAAAATTTGATCCAATCAAGTAGCTATCGATATCCGATCAATGTGATTTTTGATAAGAATAAAGTACTCGATGAGCTCTACACATTGAACGGTTCAAATTATCGAAACATGACTCGTGACGGATCCCACGGATCCAACAACACCGTCTAGTGAGACAAGTCTGGCCCAAAAGTAAAACCAGTAAAAGCAACAAAAAAAAAAAAAAAAAAAAAAAAAATTGTTGAAAAAATTTGATTTGATTTTTTAAAATTATTTTTCAATGGGTTTTTGTTTGACTTTAATGAATTTTTATAAATTTTTATATATTTTTTAAAACTTTTAGATGCATCTAAAAAAAATAAACAAATTTATTAAAATATGAAAAAAAATTCACTAAACACAAACAAAAATCTGTATGTAATTTTGTTTGGCATTTCGTTTGTTTTAGTAAATTTTTTTTTTATATCTTAGTCTTTTATTTTTGTAAGATATATCAAGATTAGATATATCTAAAAGGTAAATAAATTGACTAAAATTTGAAAACGAAAATTACTAAATACAAACAGAAACTCATTTAAAACAAAAGAAGTTTAAATCTTAAAACTACAAGCAGCTTTGGTGAAAAATTATAGGATACATTAAGGCCTCATTTGGACCAGTTTTTTTAATCAACATTTAAATTTTTTTTTTATTTCTCTTTAGATATAACTTCTGGTAAAATAAAATTAAAAAAAAAAACCGTAAAAGTCCATTAAAAGTTTAAAAAAATTGTTGAAAAAATCTTAATAAGGCAAAAACAAAAAAAAATCGTTAAAAAGTTAAACCAAACAAGGAAGAACAGTGGCAGGGCCACCTGTCCCTCCTCAACTACTTTTTAACCCGATCAAAAAAAAAAAAAAAAAAAAAATCAACTACTTTTTAACTTTAAATATATTTTTAAATTTTTTCTCTAGAATAATTGTATATTTGGCTAAAAAGTTTTAGGCTCTGTTTAGAAGAATTTTGAAATTGTGATTTCAGAAAAAATTTTGAAAAGCGGTTGCGGTCACTGTAACGGTGGCGCGGTTGCGGTTGCGGGATGTAAAGGTCATAGCATAACGGTTGCGCTAACCGGAACCGTGAATTTTTTTATTTTTCGCATAATTTAAAAAAAACTTACCGATACGCATATATATTTTTTTCCCCATAATCATATTTATTGGGTTTTAAAATAAATATTAATCAATTTTTATAATTTTTTTAGTATGATCCAATATATTTCATATTTTTAAATAACTACAAACTGAATTTTTTACATTTTATTTTAATAATTAATGACTTTATATGTCATAAATTCATATTACACTTGTGAAAAAAATCAATTTATTGATCTTAAATGTATAAAATTATTTTTTTAATTATTATACTTGTGAAAGCATATGTAAATTTTAACTTGAATAGTTTTAAAAAATAAATTATACATGCTAATATAATCATATAAAAAATAAACATTAAATTATAAAGATTTTTTTTTTTTTGGGAGGGGGTTTGGATCACTTAAATATTCATTCTCTTTTTGGATAACCTGTAAATAAAAATAAAATAAACTAATCAAAAAAGAACTGACATGTGTAAAATATGTATTAATATATAATTATAGGTGTTATGCTTTCTAGATATTTTACAAAAAAATCAATCACTGACTATTATATATAAGATAAACAATGACAAAAGTAAGAGAATAAATTAGAGCCTAAACATATATATATATATATATATATATTTTAATTAAGCTAAATAGATAATGACCATATTTATTATTATTATTATTATTATTAAACAATATATAGATAGACACACATAAACAAAATAGTTGAGTGATAGAAGCGGAATGAAATAGCATAAGTCTTACAATTTCAACAAATCAATAACTTATTCTTCATCTTCTCTCTTTTCTCTCTCTCTCTCTCTCTCTTGCTTCCCTCTTCTCTCTATCCCTCTTCTCCCATTTTCAGTTTTTTTTTTTTTCAAAAGAAGTAGTTCGGAACCGTTACGTAATGGTGCGTAACAGGCTGTTATGGCCTTTATGGCATCGTTACGACCGCTATAGCAGCCGCTATGGCCTACACACTTGTGAATCTCAATCACATTACAAAAGCGGCCGTAACGGGTGGCAGTAACCATCAAAATCGTTACGCAACAGCGTTACGTAGCGGTTATAGCTGCTTTTTAAAACTTTGATTCCAACGCTTAGTTTGCACATGGTGTTTGAATGTGGCTTTCAAAAATTAATTTGGCACCGTTTGGGAAGTGGTTTTGTGGGTTTTTTTTGGCTATTTTAGCCACAAAAAATAAAATAGGCTATTTTACCCACATCAAACAAAATCACATCTAACCCATAATCATTACACTCTTCTTTCACAAAAAAAGTCAAAAAAGTCAAAAAGTCCTTCCCAAACCAAGCTTTTTAGCTCAGGCTAAAATAGTCAAAAAAGCCAAAAAGCCAACCCACTTCCCAAACCAACCCTTTACGCTCACTTTTGAAAACTCGGTCTAAGGCAGGAAAATTTATGCTAGTTGTCCCACTGGTTGACCGGAACTGTGCATAATTATTATTATTGTTATTATTTTTTATTTATTTATTTTTTTTTACAATTGACACATGTTAATTTTAATATATTTAATAAAAAATATTTTTTAAATTTTTAAAATTTTTTTATGAGTTTTGAATAAAATTTTAAGTTATATGTTTGGTTATGAGTTGTAAGTTTTTTTATTAAATATCATATGTCACATCAAAATTTTTTCACTCAATTCAAAATTCTTTACAAAACTCATTCATCAAACAAAATTTTCACATTCAAATCATAATTTCAAAACTCACAAACTCAAAATACAACTCTATTATCAAATCATATTTAAAAAACTCTACCAAACGCAACCTTAAATTTTCTTTTCAACAAACTCCATACACCATTAATTAGAATAGTGAAAGCATTTCTTTTTATTATGTGTATTTTACTATTAGTTGAAAGTTCTATAAGATAGTTTTTTATTATGTGTATTTTACCATGGTACAATAGTTTTTTATGATTATATTATTAAGATGGTTTTTTAAATATTGATAATTGATTTTTTTTTTTTTTTTTCAAATAAACCAAAGGTGTCACAAATGCAACTGACCAAATGATTTGTCTTGTTTTTTGTCTTATCTAATAAAAATCTTAACTCTACACTACGTTTGGCAATTACATATTTTAGTTAAAAAATCACTATAAGATGTCATATCATTCTCTCTATTTTTCTGTGTATCTTTTCATAAAAAATTAATTTTTTTTAAAAAAGTTTGTTCCTAAACGGGACTTGAGGTTCAAGATGGATGAACAACATGATAGACAAAAATTCATCCAGAAGAAAATCATGGGCACTATTTACAAAAAATCTAGCAACCCATAAAAATATTCAGAAAATTATTCATAATTATAAATAAATAATGTATATTGAAATTTCTTATTAATCTTGACCATTAAATATAAATTTTGAATAAAATTCTAAATTTTTTTTAGGGACCATAGCACTGCTAGCATTATTATGCCAACCTAGGAGAGGTTGATGGATTTATTGGAATGGAATCACTAGAGATCTGAATGGGTGGGTCAATAATTAACACATGGGTACTTTATTGAAATAATAGTAGAATGATTCATATGAATATTTATACTAGACAAAACAAGGAGCAAAACATGGTTCCCTATCTCCACAATAAATTATCCATCTAATATTTTAGGTAGGAAGGTGAGCAACAGCAAGAGGACACAGGAAATTTGAAGATTTTTTTGAGCAAGAAAAGTCCCATGATCCATCTTCTTTCTTGTTTGTTGAGGTTCATTTCTCTCAATATGTTTTTTTTTTAATATATATTTATTATTATTTAAATAAATAGTGTCCATCTAATCAAGTTTTTATGAAAGTATAGTTTCTAATCATGTTTTTTTTTTTTTTTTTTTTTTTTTTTTTTTTTATGTGTTGTCTGAACTACATATTTACATTTTATTTTTATCTTTTTTTACCGGTGTTTACCTTCAAATAAAAAAACATTGTTAGTATCAACATTTTCAAGAAAAATATTATTGCTAACCATGTTTTAATGTAGTTTTAGAGTAAAGTTTGTCCATACATTATAGGTTTAATTTTAAAATTAAAAATAAAAAAAATAAAAAAAACATCAAAGGTTAAAAGCTTGTTGTTGTGTGTGGGAAGAGCAGTTTTGGATATTAAAAGAAAGGATTTGAGATTGAATTTGATAAAAGAAAAAATAAAAAGGACGAAAGTTGTTGAGAAATTAAAAAGGAAAATAGAGAGTGGAAATTAAAAGGATGTATTTTGTTAAGGCCATTGTATAATTATCATCCTTAGCATGTATTATTTATTTATTTATTTTTAAATAATACTTTTAGATTATTATTTCAAATCCGTTAAGTCTGGCAAATGATTTTTCTTCCTGTTTTTTCTTTGTCTTCATCGATTTTTTTGTTGTCAAATCTTTTTCTTTTTAGGTGCTTACAGATTAGAAAACCCTTTTTTAAAATAAACAAATGGATCACAATTTTTAAAATTCAACTAAGCTTCTTTTTATCCCTCCAAATTTGGTTTATTTTCTAAATTTTTTAGAGGATTTTAATCTAGAAGAACTTCAAAGGAAAAAGAAAAAAAAAAAAAAAGACAAATTTTTAAAAAGTTTACTAAAGGAAAAATAATATATATATTTCTCAGTCGTGCTAGAGGCCTTGAAATTTCGAAGCTCGAATGCCTCGAATCATTTTTTTTTTTTGTGTGTGTGTGTTTTGGTTTGATTTGATTTGGTTTTTTATTTTTATTTTTATTTTTTTAAAGGGTGGTTATGTATAGGAGTATGCTAAAAAACTAGACACCTCGTACCAACTCAGTCTGTGTGGTTTGATAAGGTGAGTCAATTGGGTTAGACTAATTTGGTGATAAAATTGACTGATCAGTGAGGTTACTGGTTAAAATTTGTTAATTTTGTACAGTTTTATACGAGTCTCTACTATATTTTTATTTTAAATCAGGAAGACTCGGAGGAAATTAAAATGGCTTTAATTTTAATTTCCTTCGAGTCTTCCTGATTTGAAATAAAAATATAGTATGGACTCGTACAAAATTATATGGAATTAATAAATTTTAACTAGTAGTCTAACTGATCAGTTAATTTTACCATCCTATCAAACCACACAAGCTGAATTAGTGTGAGAGGTCTAATTTTTTCGCTCACCCCCTACACATAACCACTCTTAAAAAAAAGGAAAAGAAAAAATCAAACCAACACAGCGCACCAAAAAAACAAAATAAGGCCTCAATTATTTTTCTATATTTTTTACCCATGCCACTAAACACCTAGTGATGGTAAGTAATTGTTTGCTTTTGTCACAATTAACTTTAAGAAATAATTTATATTTTCACCTACACCTCAACCTTTGGCACTGAACTTTCATCACTTTCATACATGTATTTTTCTTATAAAGTAAATTATTCCAATAGTTTTTTAAAATCTTTTTTTGGTGAAGTCCCTAAAATAAGTTTTTGTTCAATTAAGCATCAAACTTTTCAAATTGGTTTAACTTATTCTTTTGTCACATTCTACCCACTAAAGGGTAAATTTGTAAAATTAATCATAAATTATTTTTTCTATTGTAAGAAAATTTCTCATAAGACCAATACCAACATAGGTTTTTAATGTTGTTAATAGATTCTCTTCACCAACATAGATTTTTAATGTCATTAATGGATTTTCATATTAAGAAAAAATATTTCGTATTGATTTTATTAATGAGTCTTGCCATCAAGTGACCTAAGGCATAAAAAAATGACAATATATATAAATCTTGAGACACCTATCCCTAAATTCAACACATATTTTATGAATTTTAAAACACATTTTAATATTTTTACACCTGTTTAAGACACCTTTATTTCATTCTCAAACAATACTTTTGAGACACTTATCATTTTAGATTGGACATATATGATATAATTAAATAATTAATTGTCAAAAGTTGACGAAGCGTAACAAAATGGCCAAAGTCAACCAATTTAGAAAGTTAAAAGGGTTTGTGTGGGTGAAAATCTAACCACACTGCCTGTCTAGTGATCAGCTGGAGAGCACCGGTAGAATAGATGGCTTCAGTCAACCTGTAACAGAAAGAAAAGGCTCCGGCGGTGGCTCTTCCACCCGGGGACACTCCGACGATCAAGTCAGTATATCTCTCAAAGATAATCAATTACCAAAATTACTGCTCAAAGCATAAAACTCATACCTTAGACCCACGGGGGTGCCTCTCTTTTATAATTTACTCAATCCTAGTCCCACTAGAAGCTTGACTTCTATGGACTCCAATTCAATACTTACTTTGGACTCTTCAAGAGATAAAGATAAACTCCCTAAGAGCTTTATCCTTATCTTTAGCAAAGTCTTCTCTTTACTCTAGGACTCCTGTCCCTTATCTTTTATCCATTTATCTCGGATTCCGAAATCTTCGGAGATAACCTCGGCCTCGCCGAGATAACCTCGGCGTCACAACCAGGGCACGTGACACCTCGGCTGACACATCGGCGTCACCATGCCACGTGTTGGTACTCAGAAAATATATCCTCACAACTGCCCCCTAGGTTCTATTACCTCGGTATCCTAAGGTGATGGAACCTATATCGATATTTCTTTTTGCATATTGGCTCAAAAACTGTTTAGCCGAGATCATTCATTTCAGGCCGACGTGTCTTCATCAGAGAACAAGAACTCAAACGAACTCCCCCACGCGCATGAGCTGTCATGCACCTCTTCTCAACCGTTCCCCTTACGTGTTCTATCTTCATTGGCCCGTGTCTATGACGCTCTTGTAAGCCGTCTTTCATCCGTCTGCACCGTCTGACGCACGCGTTCCTCCAGGTGCAATAAATGCCGTGTTTTGCTGCCGTTTCAAGTTTTTTTGATAAAACTTTTCTTTCCCTTCTCACTTCTTTACTTTTACACTCGATTTTCTGGCTTTCTTTCTCTCTTAAACTTTCCCAAATCCGCCATTACTCTAGCTTCAAGCTCTGCAACCGTCTTCATTCTTCCATTTCAGCGAAGTTTTCGTCGTTCCGTCGTGTCTGTAACCGTTGCCTTACCTCGGCGACTTTCATTCCGGCTTTATTTGTTCTGGTAAGCCTCTGTTCCTCTCACTCCCAATTTCTTCTATGTGCTTTCGTTTACTTACTGTCATTATTGCTCTGTTTAAACCTTTGATTTGCTGAACTATGCATCTGGATGCGTCTATTCCATGATTTCACTCATATTTTGAACACTTGCACTGTTTCAACACTTTTCTTGCCACTGTTCTTGACCTTTTACTTCTGTATTTCTTTCGCTTCTGAGAACCATACCTCTGTTCTTTGATTCCGAAACGTCGTTCTTTGTTTCTTGTTTTCCAGATTTGTGCCTTTAATTTTTGCTTTCAATCTTTGCCTTCATAGATTTAGGTTTGGGTTTTGTCTATAGAACCTTCAATTTTTAGGGAAAACTGAAACAATCCTTACCAGCATATACCTAGGGTTTCGCCGAGGTCCCGATAACCCCTTAAGAGCACCTTCTTTCTGAAACCTAGTCTTCTGTCTTTAGGCCGACGCTATGGGTATGTGGAGACATAGGGTTGATACCCCGACCAAACTTGAGTACTTTAGGCAGGAGTTCTCCGTCCCTGCCGATGTCCACCTGAGACTGGCTGAGGATGATGACTTCATCATGCCTACCGAAAATACCATGCCTCTCCCTATTGTAGCCTTTATGGAGTGTGGACTTCGGCTTCCACTCAACATTCTTTTTCGCGAGATTCTGCATTATTATAAGTTGAACCCTATGCAACTTGCCATAAACTCTTATCGAGTGATTTTTGGTATCATCGCCTTAGCCAGACAAGAAAACGTTAGAATCACCCTAGCCGACATACAGTATTGTTACACCATGTGCCCCTTAGCCTGAAGGAAAAAGGTTACGTCTATTACCTCAAGCCGAGGTCCACTGAATTCAAAATCGTAACCGACCTCCCAGACTCCAACAAGGGGGCTGGAGATGACTACTTCATTGCCTCTGGAAATTGGGAATTTGCCCCAGACGAAGATGTCCATCTATACCCTCTTCCTTGAACGGTTAAAGAGGGCAAGGGTAAGAGCCCAGTGTTATTTACTTAGTTGTTTCTTTTCAAGTCTTCAATATTTTATCTGTTTCTTATGTCTGTTTCTTCTTGCAGACGTTCGCAAGCCAGCGAAAGACTTTCGCCAATCTTACGTTCCTAGCAAGGACCTGAAAAAGCTTCTGGACTTGCCTGTCCACAAAAGGAAAGCACCTCTTCTTCTAAACTTTATTCCTACGTACAAATCCACTCTGCCCGACGTCCCGAAGAAGAAGAAGAAGAGTCTTTCTCCACCTTCTGCCACAACTCTTCCCACTGCTCCCACATCACGAGCAGACCAAGGATCCACTTCTGACCTAGCTGATCTGCCATCTACTTCAGCCCCATACTTAATCCCAATACCAGAAAGAAAATGTCGGCGACGACTTGTCAAGACTGCTGAGATGGGTCACTCGAAGCCTGTTGCTGTTGATCTCTTAGCCGACCTACCTGCCGACGTTGATGCTGTTCCAGCTCAATCCATGCCCCCACCAAAGCCAAAAAGAGTCAAAAAGGCTCAGCCCAAGGCTAAAGCCACTGTAGTTGAGACTGAAGATACTCTGCCAATTTCACAATTGGCTGGGAGTAGGAAGACTTTTTCTGCTCCTGCAAAAAGGTCTGCTGAAACCCAACCCTCTGAGTCTACACAGTCAAAGAAGCCGAGGTCATCGTCTGCGACGACCTCGGGTTCCAAAATACCAAAAGTCCCCTGGACACCTGAGATTACTCTAGAAGATAAGCATATCCTTGCCAGCGACAGCGCCGATGATATAAATGTCGGCATGGCACTCAGTACTGCTCTACTCCTCCCAAGCGATCTTGAGTGGAATGCCAAGATAAGTGAGTATGAGAACTACGCCTTAATGCTCCAGCACTCCGTTCAAATAAGTGTTCCTGTTTTTTGACTTTCTTTCTGTTTCGTACTTAAAATATTTTCTAACACTTCTATTTTCTCTCAGGCCATCCAACATGCTCATTCGTTTTCAGTGCAATCTTTTAAGAACCGGGAAAGGATGACCGAGATGAAGAATGAGTTTTCTGCCCTGCAGAAGACCAACAAAGGTCTTCAACTAAAAATGAAGAAGCTGGAAGACCAGGCCGAGGCTGCAACTAAGGCCTAACAGATAGCCGAGGAAAAAGTTGAATCAGCTGAGGCCATAAGGAAGGTCGCCGAAGCAGAGAAGATAGAGGCCGAGGACAGAAAGGCCCAAGCTGAAAAGGAACTGCAGGAGGCCCTGGCCACCAAGGATATTGAAATTAAGGAGGCCGACGAAAAGGCATACGCCCAGGGTATGGCTGACGTCACTGAAGAATACAAACTTCAGGTCAGGCAGGCATGCAACAGGGGCTTCTCCCTTGGTTGGATGTCCTTGATAAAGAAACTTGATCTTCTTGCCGATTCACCCTTCCGCAATGCCGATGCTATCCCTCTTCCCTGCCCATCACCTCTACCTCCAAGTCAACCTGAGGATGCTTCTAAATCTGAGGATGAAGATGGAGGTGAGGACGAGGATGAGGCTGAAGTTTTGGTAAGGAAATCCAGGGAGGCTGTTGGGGCTAAGTCTCCTTCTTTGAATGAGCAGGTCTTGGACCTGACTCAAGATGAAGACGGTGATGCAGTTGCCAAGGAAGCTACCCCGGAGCAGGGTTCGTCCGACGTTCCTCAGGTCAACAAGAGTATTGACGAAACCCTTGCCGAGATTGATGCCAAAATTGCTGCAGATAAGGAAGCCGAGGTATCTCTTCAGGAGACTTCTGAGGTTCAGATCCAGCCAGATGCTGATGTTGAAAAGTCTTAACTTTCATGTCTTTTCTTTTGCACCCTTGTACTTTGTTTTTTTTTCTGGACAATGTAAGCTTCCTTTCATGGCCGATGTGCCTTTCTTTGTTACTTCGAAACAATTTACTTCTGGTAGGCCGTAGTGCCTTCTTTTGTATACAACTGCAACTGTTTTTCTATGGATGCTTCAATCATTTAATTTCCCTTGATTTGCTTCTGCACGGTTCTATACTTAGAATATTTTGCATGCCTTTCATATTTTGCCACCTTTGTGCAATCTTCTCGGGGTTACATATCTCGGGTATAATAACTACAAGCTTTACTTCGGCAAGATACTGACCTGCAAACTTTTCATAAATTTCAACAAGTGTAAAACATATACTATTCAATGTCAACTTTGCGAACGTTTCTCAATGTTTTAATCAAGTGTTTAGACAGTGATCTTCGCCTAACCTACTTGTAAATTGCTACAAATTTCAACAAGTGTTTAAACAATATACTTAGCTTTTTACTCAACCTGTAAATCGTTGCAAATTTTAACACATGATCACATGTCGGCTTAACATTATCTTGTAAATTGCTATAAGTGTGCAAACTATAACCTCGGCTTCGCTTCGACTTGTAAATTGCTACAAATTTCAACAAGTGAAGAGGAACAGTAATCTCGGCTTAACTTCAATTTGTAAATTGCTACAAATTTTAACAACTGAAGATAAGGAACCATCTCAGATTAACTTCAACTTGTAAATTGCTACAAATTTCAACAAGTGAAGATAAGGAATCAGCTTAACTCCAACTTGTAAATTGCTACAAATTTCAACAAGTGAATTAAGGAATAATCTCGGCTTAACTTCGACTTGTAAATTGCTACAAATTTCAACAAGTGAAGATAAGGAATCAGCTTAACTCCAACTTGTAAGTTGCTACAAATTTCAACAAGTGAATTAAGGAATAATCTCGACTTAACTTCGACTTGTAAATTGCTACAAATTTCAACAAGTGAAGATAAGGAATCAGCTTAACTCCAACTTGTAAGTTGCTACAAATTTCAACAAGTGAATTAAGGAATAATCTCGGCTTAACTTCGACTTGTAAATTGCTACAAATTTTAACAAGTGAAGATAAGGAATCAGCTTAACTCCAACTTGTAAATTGCTACAAATTTCAACAAGTAAATTAAGGAATAATCTCGGCTTAAATTGCTACAAATTTCAACAAGTGAAGATAAGGGATCAACTTAACTCCAACTTGTAAATTGCTATAAATTTCAACAACTGAAGATAAGGAATCATCTCGACTTAACTTCGACTTGTAAATTGCTACAAATTTCAACAAGTGAAGATACAGAATCAGCTTAACTCCAACTTGTAAATTGTTACAAATTTCAACAAGTGAATTAAGGAATAATCTCGGCTTAACTTCGACTTGTAAATTGCTACAAATTTCAACAAGTGAAGATAAGGAATCAACTTAACTCCAACTTGTAAATTGCTACAAATTTCAACAAGTGAATTAAGGAATAATCTCGGCTTAACTTCGACTTGTAAATTGCTACAAATTTCAACAAGTGAAGATAAGGAATCAGCTTAACTCCAACTTGTAAATTGCTACAAATTTCAACAAGTGAATTAAGGAATAATCTCGGCTTAACTTCGACTTGTAAATTGCTACAAATTTCAACAAGTGAAGATAAGGAATCAATTTAACTCCAACTTGTAAATTGCTACAAATTTCAACAAATGAATTAAGGAATAATCTCGGCTTAATTTCGACTTGTAAATTGCTACAAATTTCAACAAGTGAAGATAAAGAATCTGCTTAACTCCGACTTGTAAATTGCAACAAATTTCAACAAGTGAAGATAAGGAATCATCTCGGCTTAACTTCGACTTGTAAATTGCTACAAATTTCAACAAGTGAAGATAAGGAATCAGCTTAACTCCAACTTGTAAATTGCTACAAATTTCAACAAGTGAATTAAGGAATAATCTCAGCTTAACTTCGACTTGTAAATTGCTATAAATTTCAACAAGTGAATTAAGTGTCTCTGTCTTCTCTCTGCCCCCAATGTGAACTTGAGTTCTACTTGGGTTCTCATTATTCATGTCTCCAAAAACACCAATATGTAACTTTATCAATCATATGTGTTTTAAAGAAAAGGGAAAAGATTTTATTGATGACATCGGCCAAAAATACTGCATATCTAATGATAGAAGAATTTCAAATTACATGTGTTCCAAGGTCTTGGCAGTGCTTTTCCCTCGTTATCTTCAAGCCGATAAGCTCCATTGCCTAATACCGATGTAATTCTGTAGGGTCCTTCCCAGTTTGGGCCAAGCTTGCCCCCTTTGGGATCTTTCTTGTTGCCGACGACTTTTCTCAGTACTAGGTCGCCGACTTGAAAATCTCTTGGATTGACCTTCTTGTTGTAAGCTCTAGCAAGCTGTTGCTGGTATACTGCGAGCTGAATTGCAGCTTTCTCTCTTCGTTCTTCCAAAAGATCCAGATCTCGGGCTAGGAGTATGTTATTGGTGCCATTCTCTACTCCCTAGGTTCTGATCCCTGGGATGCCGATCTCCAATGGGATGACTGCTTCTATGCCATAAGCCATGGCAAAGGGGGATTCCTCCGTTGATCTTCTCGGCGTAGTCCAATATGCCCAAAGTACGTTGGGCAACTCGTCTACCCACTTTCCTTTTGCTGCCTGCAGCCTCTTCTTTATTCCATCCAAAATTACTTTGTTGGATGCTTCTGCTTGCCCATTGCTTTGGGAAAAACTTGGCGTTGAAAAGTAATTCTTGATCTTGAATTTTGCACAAAAGTTCTTGATGAGTTTGCTGTCAAACTATGTTCCGTTGTCGGCAACTATTGCTCTTGGAATCCCAAATCTGGTGATGATGTTTCTCTATATAAAGTTCTTGACGTCCACATCTCGGATTTTGGCAAGAGGTTCTGCCTCTATCCACTTCGTAAAGTAATCTGTTGCTACTAGTAAGTATTTTCTCTGCCCAGTTGCCTGGGGAAGTTGCCCAACAAGATCCATGCCCCATTGGGCAAACGGCCAAGGGCTGGATACTGGGTTCAGGTCGGCAGCTGGCTGATGTATCAAAGGTGCAAACCTTTGGCATTATTCACACTTCTTTACGTAGGCTTCAGCATCCTTTTACATGTAGGGCCACCAATACCCCTGGGTAATGGCCCTGTGGGCTAATGATCTGCCCCCAGCGTGGCTTCCACAAATCCCTTCATGAATCTCGTATAGAAAATCTTCAACCTGCAAAGGGTGTACGCACCTAAAAAGGGGTCCAGTGAAGGACCTTCTGTAGAGATGGCCCTCTGTTGTCAGACTGAATCTGGCCGACTTCAATATGATTTTATGTGCTTCCTTATGGTCTTCTGGCAGCTTTTCCTCTTTTAGGAATGCAACGATTGCATCCATCCAGCTTGGTTTCAAGTTCACGCACATTGCTTCTTGCTCTGTGGTTCTATGCTCGGGCCCGACATATAGTCGATCATAATTGTCCTTGTTTTTCCAGTCTGTATTGAACTTGCCAGGTTAGCTAACGCGTCGGCGTGGGTGTTGTCATCTTGGCTAACTTGGAGTAGTCGGCAGTTCTGAAACAGGGCTGCCAATCTGATGACCTCTTTTGCATATGCCGACATCCTTTCGTCCCTGGCTGCAAATTCTCCTGTTGACTGGTTAACAATAAGTTGTGAATCACAAAAAACTATTACCTCATCTGCTTCTGCTGCTGCTGCCAGTTTTAGCCCTGCAATTAATGCTTCGTATTCTGTTTCATTGTTTGAGGCCTTGAACCCTAAATGGATGGATTGCTCTATTATTTCTCCATCTGGGGATATCAGCAGTACTCCTGCCCCTGCTCCTTGTCGGTTCGAACTTCCATCGACAAACAGTCTGAATGAGTCGCCGATGTAGATGCTGCAGGGTCTGAGTTTTTCCTTCCTTTGCTCTTTGCCTTTGGCTGGGATTCTCCTTGCTTGCCGCGACAATGCTCATCCTGGCTCAACGAAGCCCGATGTTCGACGGTTTCAGGCGTGAATTCTGCCACGAAGTCGGCCAAAACTTGGCCCTTTATTGCTGTTCTCGGCCTGAACTCCAGGTCATACTGGCCCAGGGCTACTGCCCATCTTGCTATCCTTCCTGTTAAGTCTTCTTGTTGCAACAAGGACTTCAGTGGGTGCTCTGTTAGGACCACAATCTTGTGCCCCTGAAAGTAATGGTTCAACTTCTTTGAAGCCATTACTAAGGCTAGCATTAATTTCTCCAGTGGTAGATACCTTGTTTCTGCATCGGCCAAG
Organism: Camellia sinensis; assembly: GCF_055761805.1. Lineage (NCBI taxonomy): Eukaryota > Viridiplantae > Streptophyta > Magnoliopsida > Ericales > Theaceae > Camellia > Camellia sinensis. Next base: position 126,146,865 of record NC_138971.1, on the reverse strand, counting down.
GTTTTACTTACATAATAAACAGCCTTTTGTTCTCCTTTTTCCTCTCGGATTAGTACTGCACTGACTGCGTGTTCTGAAACTGCCAAGTACAGAAACAGTTCTTCCCCTGGTTCTGGATTGGAAAGAACCGGAGTTGTGGTCAAGTACCTCTTCAGGTCGGTCAATGCGGCTTCGCATTCTTCTGTCCACAGGAAGTCTGTGGCTTTTTTCACCAGGTTGAAGAAGGGTCTGCACTTATCTGAGCTTCTGCTGATGAATCTGTTTAGGGCTGCGGCCCTTCCAGTAAGCATCTGAACCTGTTTTGCCGACGTCGGGCTTTTCAGCTCTAGGATGGCTTTGATTTGGTCTGGGCTGGCTTCAATGCCTTTTCTTGTTACCAGATGCCCTAAAAACTTACCTGATCTAACTCCAAACGCGCACTTTGATGCGTTGAGTCGGAGCCGGTATGCTTTGAGTATATCAAAGACCTCTTTTAGGTCGGCAAGATGACCCCTTAGATTCCTTGGTCTTCACGACCATGTCATCGATGTACACTTCTACCGTTTTTCCAATCAGGTGCTTGAACATCTTTGTTACTAACCTTTGGTAAGTTGCTTCTGCGTTTTTCAACCCAAAAGGCATTACCTTGTAACAGTACAAGCCTTTAGGGGTGATGAACGTGGTCTTCTCTTCATCTGGAGGGTACATGAAAATCTGGTGGTACCCCCTTTATGCATCCAGAAAACTCATCCTTTCATGCCCTGAAGCAGCATTTACTAGCTGGTCAATCTTGGGCAGAGGAAAGCTGTCTTTGGGGCAGGCTTTGTTGAGACTGGTAAAGTCTACACAGACCCTCCATTTGCCGTTCTTCTTCTTTACCACTACTGTGTTGGACAGCTATGTCGGGTAGTGAACTTCTCGGATGGCCCTGGCCTCCAGAAGTCTGTCTACCTTTTCTTCTACTGCTTCCACGTGCATTAACGTTGGTCTTCTGGCTCGTTGAATTACAGGTTTTGCCGACTTGTCGACATTCAGTCTGTGGCAAGTGACCTCGGGGTCAATGCCAGGCATTTCGTAGGGTGTCCAAGCGAACACCTCAATGTTGGTTCTTAGAAAAGTTTCCAACTCTTTCTCCTCTTCTTCGGCTAGGCCTGAGCCGAGAAGAAAGAACCATTCTTCATCTCTATCCTGGACGAGGATTTTCTTTAGCGTCTCTTCGCTCTTCTCGGCTGGTTCTTTGCCGACGTCTTCTAGGACTTCTACGTCCTCATCTTCAATTTCTGCCTTCTCTGGTTCTCGTACGCTGCAGGTGAACTTCATTGCTGCCATGGAGCAATTCTTTGCCTGCAGTTGATCTCCTCTGACTTCTTCAATCCCCTGTTCTGTTGGGAACTGTAGCAGTTGATGCAACGTTGAGGGAACTACCCCCATTGCATGCAACCATAGCCTTCCCAGGATGATATTGTACGGCGAGGGTGTATCAATCACAATGAATTCCGTCTTGATTTTCTTCGTGCCGGCTTGAACTTCCAAGCTTGTTGCGCTAAGTGGCCATGTCGGCGTTCCGTTGAAGCCGACCATCGGGCCATTCGATTGCTCCATGTCGTCTGGGTGAAGGCCCAACTCCTTGTAACATCTAACATACATGATGTCACAAGAGCTGCCTTGATCTATCAAGATGCGTTTCACTTGGCATTCCCCAACCTTAAGGGATACTACCAAGGCATCATTATGCGGATGTTGGACCAACTCCAGGTCAGCTTTAGTAAAGGCTATCACCGGTTCTTGGCACTCTTCTGGCCGATGTCTTTTTTCCCCGACTTGGTAGACATGCTGTAAATGCTTTACCCTCTGGGTCTCTCCTCTGACTTCGTTCTCGTTGACCCTTGAGTGGATCACATTAACCACCCGTGGTCCTCCTGCCTGTGGTTGCTGTGCTGGAGGTGGTGGAGCTGCTGGTACTTGAGGCAATCTTGCCTGTTCTTCCCTTGTCCTGGCTTCATCGACTAGGTCCCTCAGAAGGCCTTGCCTTACCAAGTCTTCTAAGTGTGCTTTTAAGACTCTGCAACCCTGAGTTGGGTGCCCTTCTTCATTATGGTAAGCACAACGCCTACCAACGCTTCTTCCCATAAATTCTCCTGGTGCTCTTGCGGGTGCCCTGAAATAAGGTTGGTTTCGAATTTAATCCAGGACTTTATGGATAGGGATTCGGAATACCGTCGTTACCGCCTGTTTACCCCTCAATTCAGTCTTTTGTTTGGTCGACCCGTTGTTACCTCGGCCTCGCTTCGGCGAGCCGTTTCCCTTTTCTTGCTTTATTTTTTTGTTTCCCGACGTATCTTCCTCGGCTCTGGCGTACTTCTCGATTCTTGCCATGAGTTCTTCCATACTTTTTGGCAATGTTTTTGCCAAAGATTTTCGTAGTGGGCAGTCATCTTTCAGGCCGTTTTTGAAGGACACGACCGCCACCTCTTGGTTGCAATCAGGTATTCGATTGAACACCTCGTAGGACCTTTTTGCATAGGCCCTAAGGCCTTCGTCCTTGGCGATCTTTAAAGCCATCAGTGCGTCGACCTTCAAGGGTTGTAGTTTATTTGTTACAAACCTGGCCACAAACATCTCGGCCAGGCCTTCCCAGTTCTTTGCGCTTCCCTTCGGTAGTTTATGGAACCAATCGGATGCGATTTCCCCGAAGGATGAGGGGAATACTTTGCAGAGCAACGGCTCGTTCCCACTATATAACGCCATTGAATTCAGGTATAGTTCGACATGAAAGTTGGGATCTGACTTACCATCATAAATTTGGAACCTCGGCATACTGAATCTTTTTGGTGCTTCAAATTTGTCCAGTTCCACCGAGAATGGTGTTCTCGGCTTAACTGGGGAAGTCGCCTCGGCTTCAACATTCTGCTGCCTCCTTTTGAGGTAATCCCTCAAGTCTTCTTTACTCCTACTTGGAGCTCGGCTATCTCTGGACTTCAATCTTTTTGGTATACTACTTTCGGCCTCGTGGTGGACCCGTTTCGATCTTTCTCCATGGGTTGTGTCAAAGCAGAGTGCTTGCCCTTGAACATGCCGATGTTCTTTGGGCCCTGGATCCTTCACGTGATGTGTCCTTCGGGACTCTTCTTGCCTCGGCTCCTCTCGTTCGACTTTCCTAGAAGGTTGGTGAGAGTGCCTTCCACTCCTGGTGTGTTGAGGGGCTTCGGGGATTGCTTTCCTTCCTCCCTTCTGGGTATTAATTGTTGGCATCGGCGTATCTTGCAGCGGGTATGGTGGCTGCATACATTGTTCTGCATCATGAAGTTGACGACCAACTGAAGGTCTGCCAGCTTGTTTGCCAAGTCTTTTACTTCCTCATCTCTCCGTAGGCACCTATCCCTCCATACCTGAAGGTTATCTTCATTATAATACTTGCTTTGGTCTGTCCTCTTCGAAGCGTCGCCCTCCTGGCCGACGTCTTTCTTTTCGTGGCCCTGGTCATGATTTTCTGTACTGTGGTTGTCTCCTTCAACGTCAAGGTCAATTGGTCTGCCACTCCTAGCAGGAGTGTCGCCCCCAATGTTTTCCCTCTTTCCGTCACTGGCCATCTATTCTTCTAAGTTCCCACAGATGGCGCCAATTTGTGTGGGTGAAAATCTGACCACACTGCCCGTCTAGTGACCAGCTGGAGAGCACCGGCAGAATAGATGGCTTCAGTCAACCTGTAACAGAAAGAAAAGGCTCTGGCGGTGGCTTTTCCACCCGGGGGCACTCCGACGATCAAGTCAGTATATCTTTCAAAGATAATCAATTGCCAAAATTACTGCTCAAAGCATAAAACTCATACCTTAGATCTACGGGGGTGCCTCTCTTTTATAATTTACTCAATCCTAGTCCCACTAGAAGTTTGACTTCTATGGACTCCAATTCAATACTTACTTTGGATTCTTCAAGAGATAAAGATAAACTCCCTAAGAGCTTTATCCTTATCTTTAGCAAAGTCTTCTCTTTATTCTAGGACTCCTGTCCCTTATCTTTTATCCATTTATCTCAGATTTTGATATCTTCGGAAATAACCTCGGCCTCGCCGAGATAACCTCGGCGTCACAACCAGGACACGTGGCACCTCGGCTGACACGTCGGCGTCACCATGCCACGTGTTGGTATTCAGAAAATATATCCCCAAAGGGTTTATTTTAATAGTTTCTCGGGCTTAATGAAAAAGAAAAAACCATAGTAGGCTTTGGTAAAATCTGGATAAATTACAAATACAATTTCTAATGTTTGTTTAGAATACAATCTACCTCATATAGTTCTAGAAATTACAAGCACTCTCTTTTCAAAATTTATCATTTAATAGAGTTAACAGAAAAAATAAAATTATCAAAGCTATTAATTAATTTTTTTTAATGTTATTAAAATTTTTAATTGACTTAATGATTGATTAGAAATTTAAAGAAGCCAAATGTAATTTTTAGAACTATAGGAACAAAATAGTATTTCAACAAACCTCAGGAGTGTATTTTGTAATTTATCTTTTGTTTGGTTTTGATTGATTTTCTAAAAATTGAGTTTTGTGTTTTTCATGTTTTTTATTTATTTTGGGTTAATTTTTTTATATCTTAAATAATTTTTTTACTTTCTAAATGCATCTAACTTAGATATATTAAAAAGTAGAATATTTGTGAAAAAATAAGTAAAAAAATAAATAAATACAAAGAATACGAAAATATACTGAATTTTTATATTTGATGAGTTTTTTCATAAATATTATATTTTTAAGTGTATTCAAGTTAGGTATATTTAAAAAAAAAAAAATTCTTAAAATATTAAAATTTTTTATTCAAACCATAAAAATACGAAAAAAAAAAAAACTTTTCTGAAAATGGGCTAAACAGCGCCTAGGTTTGTACACAAAATTTTCACCCGAATGGGTTTATTGCTGGTAAGAGTTTGATTGTCTTGCCAGTAAGAGTCTCATTTGGGGACATTCAGATGGAAAATTTGTGTGGATGAATTATTATTGTTTCTGAAACCTCAATTTTGTACCAAACCAAACAACAGAAGTTACCGGATGGTTTGGGGCATTGTCAGGTGGTGCCCAACGATATTATAATGGGTGAAAGAGGTGAAATTTACGATTTTATGTGTTGAGTAATTCGAAATATGAAGGAATATCATAGTTTGTGATTGTTAAGGAGGACCACCATGTGGTGTCCTGGACCAATAATTTTTCACCAAATAGGGATGAAAATTTGTTGAATTGCTTGGTTTCTCTTTTTCAAAAATATTTTTTAGAAAATTATACTTTCTTGTTTTTTGTATTTTTTTTTATTTTTATTGAATTTTTTAAATAATTTTTTTTATCTTTTAGACATACCTAACATAAATATATCTAAAAAGTAAAAAATTTATAGAATTTTTTTTTTTAAAAATTCACTAAATACCAAAAATATAAAAAAAACGAGAATTCAGTAAATTTTTTATATTTTTATGTATTTATTAATTTTTTAAAATATTTTTTCACAAATTTTTATTTTTTAGATACATTTAAGTAAGGTGCATCTAAAAAAATAAAAAAAAATGTTTAAAATTTAAAAAATATTCACTAAAAATAAAAAATACGAAAACTAAAAAACTTTAATTTTCAAAAAATTTTTAATCTAAAAAACTCAAACTAAACATACTGATACAGTGCCTTGGGTTTTGTTCCCCCTATCACCGGCAGCCCACGACTTAACAGTCGTACCTCCATTTGGTGAAATTTTCAAAACACTCATTTTTGAGTGTGCTGTTTGTTTAGCCTCCGTTTGGGAAGTGAGTTGGCTTTTTGATTTTTTTAGCTATTTTAGTCTGGGCTTAAAAATTTGGTTTGGGAAGGGTTTTTTGGCTTTTTGACTTTTTTGAGTTTTTTTGTGAGAGAAGAATGTAATGATTATGGGTTGGATGTGATGTTTTGTTTGTTATGACTAAAATAGCATATTTTGTTTTTTGTGACTAAAATAGCCAAAAAAGCCCAAACCATGACTTCCCAAACGAAGCCTTAGGTTCCGTTTGGTTTGTATTTCTGAAAAAATTTTGAGAAATTTTCTCTATAAATAAGTTTTTAAAAATAATCAAACCAAACAAATTTTCTCAAAAAAATTTCTCAAAACTTGTAAACCAAACAAGTTTTCCAAACAAATCTCTTTCACACAAACATCAAATCAATCACTTTTTTCAAAACTCTCTCTCAAAATAATTTTCCAAAACATCTTTTGAAAAAAACCAAACCAAACAATTTTTCGTACTTTTTATCTCTAAAACACAAACCAAACATACCCTTAGTGTTTTAAAAATTAATTTCACATTTACTTTTGAAAACTCTTTTTAAGACAGAAAAATTTAGGCTAACCGGTTATCCCATCGGACGTCCTACCAGTCATCTAAAACAGTGCTTTTTTTTTTATGCACCTGTTATTTTTATGTTGCAAAAGAAAAATATTTGTAAAATTTTTTGAAATTTTTTTATGAATTTTGAATAGAATTTTAGATTGTATATTTGGTTATGAGTGATAAATTTTTATATCAAATAATATATATCACATCAATCAATTCAAACTCAATTTAAAATTCTTTTCAAAACTCATAACCAAATAAATTTTTTATACTTAAATTATAATTTCAAAACTCACCAACTTAAAAGTGACTCCATCCCCTGACCATAATTCTAAAACAATACCAAACGCCGCCAATTCTCTCCCTCTCATTGCCATGCAACTCAAACCACGCACGGTCAGGACAGAGCTTGACAAAAAAACAAACCCCTCTCTCTCTGTCTCTCTCTCCCCTTCACTATAACACTTTGATTCTATAAAAATGCGACCATCTGAATCATTTTCACCACCATCTAATTATCATCAACACCATTTCCCTCCAAATTCCCACCAATTTTCTTCATCAATTTGTAACACTTCAATTTGAGAAAGTAACAGAGGACAAGTAGTCTCATGGGTTCATTTGGAAGGCTCGCAAATCGGGCACCCGACATCGATGTTCCAGTCATGGTTAAGGTATCCAAACAATTGGGATTTGTTCGGAAATTGTTTTACTTTTGAGAAATTCTAGAATACACACCTCAACTCATTTTGAATTTGTACCATATGCTTAGTTGTGATGAGTTTTTGTTAAGACACTTGTGGTGTTGGTTATAATCATTGTTAGTTATGATGTTTTATTGTTTTTATTTTGGTTTGGCGGAGCTAGGATTTTGGCTGAGAAGGGGCAATGCTAATGCAAAATATAACTCTGGCTTAGTTTGATTTAGTTTGGTAATAATTGTTAATATATTTTATGCTAGTGTATATTAATGTATGCTTACTTTATGCTTACTTTAGTGCTAGTGCTGTTAGCCTTTCGGCTGTATGTAATAATAGTGCTTCGGCCACTCTCAGTCCCTCTCCTATATAAGGAGCCCCTCACCATTTGTAATTATACAATATTCAATACATATTCAATACACAATTCATTCTCTCTATTTCTCTCACTTTACATTAATTCTAACATGGTATCAGAGCTAGGTTAAGAACTTAGTAATTTCGTTCCACCGGCGGGCGGCAATCTCGCCTTGGCCGCCCACCGGACAAACCCAAATTTTCTAATTTCTCTCTCTGCAGATAGCTCTATTTCCCTTCTCACTGACCACGGCTTTGCTTCATCTTCTCAGCCACCACCTTTGCACCGATCCACCTGCACTGCCATGGGTGATAGAGAGAGGGCCATTGTCAATCTCTCTCTCTCCCTGTTGTTGTTTCAGTTTCTGCATGGCACTAGCATACACCATGGGCGCAAGACACTTCATCTTCCTCATCCTCACACTCTCTCTCATCATCACCATTCCCATCATGAAAGCTCACAACATCACAGAGATCCTCTCTTCCTTCCCAGACTACACTCTCTTCAATAGCTACCTCACCCAAACAAGGCTCTGTGACGAAATCAACAGTCGCGAGACCATCACAGTCCTGGTTCTCAACGAAACGTCCATGGAGATCCACCAAGCCCTGCCGCGCTCCCAACTCATCCGCAACGTCCTCCCCCGCCACGAGCAAGGCGGCATCTTCGCCGCCGAGGGCTACGCACGCGCCTCCGGCCTCCCCGGCGTCTGCATCGCCCCCTCCGGCCCTGGCGCCACCCATCTAGTCAGCGGCCTCGCCGACGCAATGCTCGACAGCGTCCCCGTCGTGGCCATCACTGGTCAAGTCCCCAGGCGCATGATCGGCACTGATGCTTCACTCAACTTTCTTTTATTTTAATATATCTCTATGTATATGTTTATTATATTCTCTTACCCAAAGCTCCCACTATGTCAACTTTTGCACAAACCCATACCTCTTTTTCTTTTTCTTCTGAAGCCACTGAGTCAATCTTCACCTTTTGCACCCCACCCACGTTGCTCCACTTTCCTTCTTTTATTTTATCTTTCTTTTTCCATTAAAAAAAAAAAAAATCATCCATTTTCTCTCTCGAAATTTCCTTATTTTAACACTCCGTTGGTGAGTTTTTCCAGATTCCTGTTCCCACTCCCTTCCTTTTATTTTATTTTATTTTTTCTATCTTTTTTTTTCCATCCATATTTCATTATTATCCATCTCAGTTGGTGCGCATCATCCCTTTTTCCATTATCTTATTATTCTTCTTATTATTATTATTTTTTTATTCCCAAAAAAAAAAAAAAATGTTCCGCTCCACTTTATCAATCCCTTTGTTTCAACCTCCAATAGGTTTCTATCTTCAAACCTATTTGAGTTTGAGGGGGGTATTCTACATATATCATGGTGAGCATGGTTACACACCATGCGAACCACCCAAGCTGGTGAGCATGGTTATACACCATGGGAACCACCCAAGCCACCCCATGGCGCACTCCCTAAGTCGCCCCCTTGGTGCACCATCAAAGCTTCTACAACGGTCCGGCATGACCCCGTAAACTGTCCCGACATTGATTCCGGTCAGCTTCTACATCGGTCCGGCATGACCCCGTAAACTGTCCCGACATTGATTCCGGTCATCTTCTACAACGGTCCGGCATGACCCCGTAAACTGTCCCGACATTGATTCCGGTCAGCTTCTACAACGGTCCGGCATGACCCCGTAAACTGTCCCGACATTGATTCCGGTCAGCTTCTACATCGGTCCGGCATGACTCCGTAAACTGTCCCGACATTGATTCCGGTTAGCTTCTACATTGGTCTGGCATGGCCTCGTAAACTGTCCTGACCTTGATTCCGGTTAGCTTCTACATCGGTCCGGCATGACCTCGTAAACTGTCCAGACATTATCTGCTACAACGGTTCGACACGACCATACAGTGTCTTCTCCAACGGTGTGACACGACTATACCGTGTCTTCAACAACGATTTGACACAACCATACAGTGTCTCCTATCCTATTTTATTTTATTTATCAGTTTACTTTCCTGTTTTGTTACTCTCTCCAAACTCAAGTTGGTTAGTACCTATCCTCCTTGAGTTTGAGGGGGGCTGTTAATATATTTTATGTTAGTGTATATTAATGTATGCTTACTTTATGCTTACTTTAGTGCTAGTGCTGTTAGCCTTTCGGCTGTATGTAATAATAGTGCTTCGGCCACTCTCAGTCCCTCTCCTATATAAGGAGCCCCTCACCATTTGTAATTATACAATATTCAATACATATTCAATACACAATTCATTCTCTCTATTTCTCTCACTTTACATTAATTCTAACAATAATAATAAGAAGAAGAAAAAAAAATCAATTATCTATAGTTCAAAATTATTCCAATAGCTTATATTCTACTACAATAAATTACAATAACATCCAGGTTTAAAGAACTTTGCCATAAGTGTATGAACAAAATATAAAATGGCAGTATGGGGGATTTTGTTGAAAGGGGCAAAGTGAACAACATTTTCAAAACCACGGGCTCAAGACTAATTTTTGAAAAGTTAGGGGGGGCATGTGCCCCTCCTACGCCTCCGTCCCTGGTTACAATCGAAGAGGCTTTTGGTTGTGCCTTGAGTAGTGTTTCGTTATGACCCTCAGTTATGATTTGATGACCTGTTTCTGTCTCATTGGGATATTAGTTAGGACCTATTGTGATTATTATTTTGGTTATGACCGAAAAGGTTTTTGGTTATGCCGTGTTTGGTTATGATTCATTGTATTTTTTCTAGTTATGACTGAAAATGATTTAGTTATGACATTTTTGAAATGGCATAACTTGCATAATGAAGGGTGTGTATTGTAGAATGACCCTTTACTTTTACATATATGTATCTGTATATATCTCTTTTTTAGGTTTTTTTATCTGCTTGTCGACAGTAGGTGTTTAATTCTTTTCATTTTCATTATTGATTGGTTAATTTTTACATAATTAGATTTATTGGGTGATCTGCAGTTAGCAGAATTGAATAAGAGTGCTAAGGATGCTATGCCTCTGGGCCAGGTTGAAAATTTGCTTCTTTAATACTGTCCTTTTTGTTTTTTGTTTTCCCATAAACTCTCTTGTTGTTATTGTTGTTACAACATTATTTCTTCGTTCAAAAATCTGTAGGCGGTTTTTCAACTTTTCCATTTTGTTCCATGGGAATACGATTCAAGATTTATATATTTCTAGTGTAAAAAATCTAAATGGCAATGTTGGATTTTATCACATGGTTTAGAGCCAGGTTCAGGAGGCTTTTTGTAAATCTGAGCTAAGGGCAACTCTAACAATGTTAGTCAAAATAGCTATCCAAAATTACACTTCTATCTTAGGTAGCCACTTTTTCAATATAGCTATCTTTTTAAACTGTTATATTTTTCAAATGGTCATATTTTTCTAACGGCCATTTTTTCCATTGGTCAAAATTTTCTAATGGTTACATATTCTCAATGGTTATATTATCCTGCTCAATCCAATTTTCTTTCTTTCCTTCTTTTTTTTGCCCCTTAATTGTAAAAGGAAAGGGTTAAGAATAAAATAATGGATGAGTAGTGTACAGTGCCTCAATAAGGGTGGCAAGGCACTATAGATTGAATTGTTTTGACTACTCTGCTGGAGTTCTTTTGGTAGATTTTGGCTGGATAATTTAACAAAAATTGGGGTTTGCCTACTCTTCTGGAGTTTCTCTAAGCTCAATTATGAATTGGGTTGGAATGCTCTTTGTTAATTAAATTTTTTCTGGTTCAATGCGCATATAAGCACATGTATGGAAGATAAACTTCTACTTAGACAGTTGAGTAGCATTTTCATGCCTTCTTGTTGGATAGCTTGGTATATATTTGTTGAGCACATTTCCTAACAGCTTGAGCTTTGGGGATAATTGATGGCTTAACATCGTAAGTTGGGGGAGGTCTCTCTATTTGCATACTTTCTCTCTCATTTGTGTTCTTTCCTCTCTTTATGTATATTTTCATCTCCATGTGCCAGATGGGGTTGCACATGAGGGGGAGTGTTGGATCGCTTGATATACATTGTTGGGCACATTTTCTAAAAGCTTAGGCTTTCAGGACAATTGTTGAACTTTAGTTTCTCTAGTGGTGGATGGGATGGGACAGAAATCTAGAACTTGGGTCAATTTAGATAACCAAGATTCTAGGGCTATGTTTGGATGGCAAGAATCAAAGATAAGGAATGGGAATTCCATTATAGTACTAAGATTCATGTGTCAAAGCAATTCTAGCATGTGGATTGTTTGAATGTCTAGTTGTAAATTTTAATTCTCTATGTAGATTCTAGGGCTATGTTTGGATGGCAAGAATCAAAGATAAGGAATGGGAATTCCATTATAGTACTAAGATTCATGTGTCAAAGCAATTCTAGCATGTGGATTGTTTGAATGTCTGGTTGTAAATTTTAATTCTCTATGTAAGTATGATACGATGCTCTTCCATTTTAGCTGAATGTTTCAAGTAGATTTAATGAATTCTTCCACCAAATAGTTGTAATTTACCCACATAGTGTCGCTATTTAGTATGGGGCCTTAACCAACGACACTATTGGAATTGTGTGTTGAGTTCAAAGCCCAACCTTAGACACACATGTATGTGCATGTAGACGTAGGCAATATATTGCATTTCCACAATAACGATTGCTTGAATATGATTCAGTACTCATATTTAAATATTATTTCTACTCAAACACATTCCAAATCACCCTCCATGCTTCAATGTGATTCTACACTAATTGTCAACCACATGTATTGCAGATACTTTTACGTAGATGGCAGAAAATTAAATTACTTTTCTCTTCCATGCTAGAAAGGAAGTAAAGTTGTATGTCAATTTCTGAAGTATAAATCAAGTCACCAAGTGAATCTCTGTTTATTTTGTTTCATTGAAGTGACTATCAACTTTTAGAGTATTTTGCACCATTTAAGTCATATTCTTTGATTGATGAGGCTTATTTTCCAATCATTGGGCTGTACTTTATTCATTAGTGGCATTGTGATTTAGGGGGCAGTTTATTGGCAGCCACCTGGGCAGGCTCTTGAGAAGGTCAAACAGATAGCATGGGAGATCTCATCTAGTCGTTATGGCACTCATGAAGGTCTTCCAGAACTCAGAGAGGCATTAGTAGAGAAGGTAATCATTTGGAAATAAGATTCAATCCTATATGTAGAATTTCCTTGTCGTATTGTAGGTTCACCAGAATTGGAACATGTTAGCTATCAACATTTTTCCTTTTATGGCATGTGTGATCTTCATATGAAACTAGGACATTGATCAGAAACCAGTGTAAATCACTCGAGGATAACATATGATTGGGTTAAACAAGATTTTTTTTTTCCCAATTAAATTTATTTATTTTCTTCCTTTCGTATTTTGAATCCACAGCTGTGCCAGGAGAATAAGCTATCGAAATCTTCTGTCATGGTAACAGCTGGTTCAAATCAGGTATGTGGTACTACTTACTCTCAGTCCTTGGCTGACATATGACTTTATAAGATTTTGTAGGTCCATAATCATTTCTTGGGTGGTTTATGGATGGGGTATCCCACACACTTTCTATGGCACATTACATTTGTTATTGGTATGAACATAGTGGGTACATCATGAATTCTTGCAGTATAATTAAAAATTGGATCTGATACTTTGATAATAGTTGCTGCATGTTCTTATGGATCTTTAATCAACACTGAGCTTCTAAACCGGAATTGCTATGCATTTTTATATTTTAATTTAAATGTTCATTATGCAGTTCTCCAAGGCTTACCTATGGTAAGCTATGAAGCATAGACACGGACACATGACATGGATACACGACACAGACACATCAGACACATCAGCACGGAACATTCCAAAACAGTAGGGCATGGACACAGACACGGTTCAGATATGACACTAATGATTATATCTTGATAGTATATTATATAGTTATATGTGCATAATATTTACAAAATTAAATAAAAACTTTATACTAAGTAAATCTTGTAATTAATTTCTTACATGAATTGTTAGATCACTCAATCATAGTAGTTAAAAACCAGTCAAACAATAGCAAACTGTTAATGTAAATTGTGTAAACACCTCCACCTAACCTACCACTACCACCTACCACACACACTCACCTCCTCACCTACTCCTCACCTAACCTCCACTACCATCTACACCTACCACTACCACCTACCACATTCTCTTCTATATATAGTAATTGTAAACATATAATCTAAATAACAATCTTGTAATAATATCAATCAATAATATACATCAATTTATTTTACATGGTATCAAAGCTAGGTTAAGAACCTAGTATTTTCGCTTCACCGGCGGGCGGCAGCCTCGCCTTGGCCGCCCGCCGGACCTCTCATCTTCCAACTATTTCTGATTACTCTCTTCCATTGTTGCCGCAGCTACTCCACCACCGAGCCGAGTAAGCCGGATTTTCATCCATCAAAACCAACACTGAGGCTCTTATTCTGTTCAAGAAGACGATAGAGAATGATCCGAAACAAGTGACTCAACTCGATCTCAACCAACCCAGCCACCGACGGACCACTCCTCTCCGCCTGACTCTGCCGCCGGACCTCAACACATATCTACATAACAGCAACACAAGAGAGTGTCCTCCCTTGAACTTCGGATCAGAATATCCGGATCAGGTGCTACAACCATTTGTTGGGTTGGACCATCCCCTGCTGTCCCGACGGGGACCTCAATGTTCTCCGCCGGTTTCAGTCTCACTCCCCTCCAGCCATGGGAGGCCTGATCAAACCATGCATTCATCACCTCTCTCTCGGTCACCATGCATGACCACAGAGCAACACACAACTCTCCCTCTCTCTTCTCGACATGACAACTCTCCCTCTCTCTTCTCGACATGACTTTTAGACCCACGGGTCACTCTCTCTCCTTCCATGCACACACTAGAGCTTCAACACTGATATGGAGAGACACTGAGGCACGGATCCCCCTCTCTCGGCACACCACACCAACACACACCCATGCACACTCTTACACGGATCTCTCCAGTGTAAAAAAAAAAAAAAAAAACAAAAAAAAAAAACAAAACAAAAACCCAAAGGTGTGCAGCGGAGGCCGATCTCTCTCTCTCTTTAGGCCCAGACACACACACAGCTTGAGATACATACACACGGGAAAGAAAAGAGGAGACACACATACATCTCACTCACGGCAGTCCAGCCATGGACAACAACAACTCACACACCCAGCATCACCAACTCAGTTCAGTAAGTCCTCCTCCGACAACCTGGCCAATCATGGCCATCTCTCTCTCTCTCTAGACCCATGCACACAACACACCCAGCACAAACACACATAGACACACCGAGACCAAAATCTTTCTCTCTCCATGGCCCCATTATCATAATCGGCACTGATGCTTCACTCAACATAATTTTATTTTAATATATATCTATGTATATGTTTATTATATTTTCTCCCACTATGTCCACTTTTACATAAACTTATACCTCTTTTTCTTTTTCTTCTGAAGCCAACACCATGACAGTGTCCACTTTATATTAACATCTTTCACATCCCACCATGTCCTCTTTTTATTTTTAAAACCTATCTTCCCTTCTGCATCCCACTCACCGACTCCCTCACATCTCTTTCTTTTTTTTTTTTTTTTTTTTTTTTTTTTTTTTTTTTTTTTAACAAAACAAAAACCCAAAATAATTTCCCAATTTGCACAATACATCATATTTTATTCATCTCAGGGATCCACCCCGATCACACTTTTACACCACACACACAAAACAAAAAAAAAAAAAAAAAAAAAACCAACCCACAACCAAAAACAACACACCCCCATCCACAGGCGGGATTTTTCTCTACTCTGCCGCCGGTCTTTTCTTCTTGCCTCCGTCCTGGGCGACCCTTGCCGGTGTTGCCTCCGTGTTTCCCACTCCACTGGGCATGATCACTACTCCCTGCTCCTCCACTGCAGCATATGGCGGCCCTCCAAATCGGAACATCACGGTGGCCTTCCGCTTCAGCTCCTTGTTTTCTGCCTTTAGCACGCTTATCTCTGCTCGCGCATCCTTATACATGTGTTGGAGCAGAGCCAGCTGGGAGTTTAATTGCTGCACCTCATTTGTCCTACTCTGCAGCCGGTGCGACAAGTTTGTAACCGCCGTCATGGACTCCACACATGCCTTCAAAGTATACTGATTAGCCTCCACATCCGTTTGCACTGCCATTTTTTGCTCCACCGACTGCATCGGAAAGTTCAACGGAGCAAACCCAGTGGCGCTTGGTTGAGGTTCCAGTGCCACCGCACCAGTTCTCTCTCTTGTTGACTCGTTGAGGTCGGGAAAGAGAGTCAGTAGACCACGGGAAGACGAGGCCATTTTCTGGGCAACCAAGTGTTACAAAATATCTCTCGCAACAGAGTGTTACAAACACTCTCTCTCAGCACAACGAAGAGTTTTTCAGAGTCTTTTAGCGGGTTTTCTGCCTCAGCCTCAGCCTCGGCTTCGATTTATAAAGACCTTGATGCCGAGGCAGCCACGCGCATCGCGCGCCTCTTGACGCCCGACAAACTGGCACGCCTTTTCATGGCACATTTTTTGATAAAGTGGGCACGCCTTTTGAGGGCACAACTTTTGAGGGCTCGATATATATCTACATGTATATTTTTTGGGCAGCCTATCTACGCACTCATACAGTGTCTTCTACACCGGTCAGCTTTATCAATCCCTTTGTTTCAACCTCAAATAGGTTTCTATCTTCACACCTATTTGAGTTTGAGGGGGGGTTATACACAGTATCATGTATAAGTCGCTCATGGCGCACTGTGCACCACCCCAACCTCTTCTACAACGGTCCGACATGACCCCGTAAACTGTCCTGCTACAACGGTCCGACATGACCCCGTAAACTGTCTTCTACATTGGTCTGACACGACCACACAGTGTCTGCTACAACGGTCCGACATGACCCCGTAAACTATCCTGCTACATCGGTCCGACATGACCCCGTAAACTGTCTTCTACAACGGTCCGACATGACCCCGTAAACTGCCTGCTACATCGGTCCGACATGACCCCGTAAACTGTCTTCTACAACGGTCCGACATGACCCCGTAAACTGTCCTGCTACATCGGTCCGACATGACCCCGTAAACTGTCCTGCTACAACGGTCCGACATGACCCCGTAAACTGTCTTCTACAACAGTCCGACATGACCCCGTAAACTGTCCTGCTACAACGGTCCGACATGACCCCGTAAAATGTCTTCTACAACGGTCTGACACGACCATACCGTGTCTCCTATCCTGTTTTATTTTATTTATCAGTTTATTTTTCTGTTTTGTTACTCTCTCCAAACTCAAGTTGGCTAGTGTCTATCCTCCTTGAGTTTGAGGGGGGCTGTTAATGTAAATTGTGTAAACACCTCCACCTAACCTACCACTACCACCTACCACACACACTCACCTCCTCACCTACTCCTCACCTAACCTCCACTACCATCTACACCTACCACTACCACCTACCACCTACCACATTCTCTTCTATATATAGTAATTGTAAACATATAATCTAAATAACAATCTTGTAACAATATCAATCAATAATATACATCAATAATCTAAATAATATATAATTCCGACATTTTTTACTCATCCTCTTTAGTCATTTGCTAATACATTTACTTATCTTTTCATTTTTCATTTAATTTTACGTGAAACTTCTATAGGATTATTCTCAATAATTAAACATTTTTAAGGGAATAAGATATTTATGTTAAATTCTCAAACTTTGAAAATCATACATTAGCTAGCAAATGTCAATGAACTGTTGGTCTCATGTTTATTTTTTAGTGATAGACATGGCCAAGAAGTAACAGACATGTCGCAAAATGAGTGTCAAACACGTGTCCGAGAGTGTCCAAGGAGTGCCGGTGTCCAACATGGTCACGTCACCTTCTTAGAATTGTTCGTGCTTCTTAGATGATAAGTATCATTGTTACTGCACTGACATCTTCACATTAATGGCAACATCTTAATTGCAAGCAGCG
This sequence comes from Camellia sinensis, assembly GCF_055761805.1. Classification (NCBI taxonomy): domain Eukaryota; kingdom Viridiplantae; phylum Streptophyta; class Magnoliopsida; order Ericales; family Theaceae; genus Camellia; species Camellia sinensis. Next base: position 126,129,416 of record NC_138971.1, on the reverse strand, counting down.
TGAAGTGCACTTTGCTGTGTCATGGACTCTGAAGAGTTTCGCCCTTGCCAGAACTAAATTTAATGGTGTGATTGAATTTGAAGAGAAGTAGCATTCTTAAGAAGATAGTACATTGAGGGTGAACTTGCTCTTTAGCATTTGTAATGTATGCCTTAATTCTTTTTAGGAATATATCTGTGTTAGCTGGATATGAGACAAGAAGGCAATCAAAATTAAGTTAATTAACTGGAGAGATGGCATTACATTGGGCTGAACTTACCAAACTTTAAGATCTATTTGGTTGTGTTTTTTGTTTTCATTTTCCAGAAAACTCGAAAAACTTATTTGGTGAATCATTTCAGAAAACTGTTTTTGAGAAAAAAAATTTCCCACTTTCTAGAAAATAACAATTTTTTTTTTTCAATTTTAAAAAACTGCTTTTGCACAAAAATAAAAATGATGGTCATTTCAAACTTTTCATTGCTTTTGTTTCCGAAAACACGAGAGTGAAAACACAACCAAACAAGCTCTGAAAGTCTCTAGTTATGGGTCTGGTAGATGAATCTTTCTTAGCCATTGAGCTAAGAATCAAACCATTTAAATTAACTTTCTTGCATTTTTGTCCACAATCACTCACAACCTAAACTTCCCCAATATTTCCTTTTCTTCTAATACTCTCATTAATCTCAAATTCCTCATTTCGACCATATGCTTATTCGAGGAGCATATAATATATGGAGTAGTTAGCATTCTACAATGATAAGCATGATCAGATAAATGACAATTGTTAGAAGGAATACAAACCAGAAGTAATGTAACACATAATCTATCTAAACCAGAAGTAACATAGCTGTTCGTAACTTTCATTTCATAATATTTTTATTTCTAATCCTTTTATGCATTTATGTAACTCCTAGGTTCTTGTTATGATGGCAAGAATGTGATCTATGCATTATCATTCTGTGTTTTTTGTCAAACTTTTGCATTATCATTCTGTGTTTTTTGTCAAACTTTTCTCTTTCTTCTCCTGATCTTTCTGTGCCTGTTCCCCACTTCATACTGATTTTAAATGGATTTTCAATTAACAGGGATTTTTGAATCTTGTGCTTGCACTATGCCATGTTGTGGATTCTGTGGTACTGTTTGCACCATACTTCTTCAATGCATATATGTCCTTCAAGATGACTGGCATCAATAACATACTGGTGGGTCCCAGTGATCCTATGACACTTCTGCCAGATGCAGGTTTGATGTGATGAACTGATATTTCTTAGCTCATAATGCTGATCCTTCAATACCATGTCCTTTCCCTACACCCTTCTCTTCTTACCCCAATTTAACTTCTCATAAGATGTTGAATTTCTTTAGTTTCCCCATCTTTAGATTGCTGAGAGAGTGCAGGAGATACTAAACAAATGAAGAAAAAAAAAAAAAAAATCAAGCATGAGATTAACATCGAACTCAACTCAATTGAGACTAACAAAACTAATTGGCTTGATCAGTTTAATTTTCTTTCTTTTCCTCTTGAAACCAAGCTGTTACATATTATTGCAAATGATTTCTGTGAGAATTTTTTATAGACTGGCTAGAGAAGACTCTTTCTGAAACTAAACCAGTCCCCAAGCTTGTCTCTATCGTAAATCCTGGAAATCCATCAGGGACCTGCATTCCAGAACCTCTGCTCAAGGTCTCACTCTCTCAATCTCTCGGTGCACCCTCAGCACATGCAAACACGCATATCCACATCTGATGCGTATCACTTTTCAGTTGATGTAGATTGTTGATTTTGGAGGAATATTTGTAACTCCCTTTTTAATTTCCTTAATGAAACTAGTTTGTGCTTGTCTTATTTAGAGAATTTCAGAAATCTGCGGAAGGGCTGGTTCTTGGCTTGTGATAGATAATGCATACGAGTGAGTTCACCATGTTGGTTAAACTTTTCCAACTCTAAGATGTACGGACATGGACAGAGATTTTTAAAAATTAGGACACGGACATTATGGAGATAAAAAAAAATTAATTTTAATGTATTTATATTTTCTATCTGTATGAATATATATTATTTTTATCTCCTGCTGATTCTTAGAAAACCTTCCAAAGTTTTGAAAGAAATCCTAAGTTGGGTGATAAATACAATCTTCATTATGTATGATACAAACAAACATCAAACATCTTATGGTCAGTTGTCCAACAATTCACCATCTCAAATTTACAGAAAGTGTATATTCTTAGATCCACAATAACATACTACTCAGGGTGAATTACTAGTCTAAATTACGCCCATAAAATTTAAACTAGATTATTATTTAAACGTAAAATGTATGCACACAAATACATGACATGACACGGACACGCAGACATGTAAAATTTTAAAAAATGCAGGACACGACACAACACGTTGGAGACATATGCAAAACATATAATTTTATATATTTATTATGCTATATTTTTAAATATTTAATATTTATTTTATGTCACATATTTAATTTTATCAAATTTATTAATCTTAAGTGTGCTTTAGTAAAAAATTTTACTTTTTTTGAGAAAAATGGTCCTCAGCGTGTCCCCAATGTATTCTCAGCATGTCCCAACGTGTCCCAAGTGTTGTAGCGTGTCTAACTTTCTACAGCGTGTCCGACACGTGTTGGACACCTGTACATCACCTTTGGAAAGGTGTCTGTGCGTCATAGATTTAAATAATATGCATCAATGCTCGAGCTGAATGATTGTGCACTGTGATCATTTTCATCTTTGGCCTGTAGGTACTTTGTATATTGTTAATGTAAATTGTAAACATACCTACTCTCCACCTACTCCACCTACCACCTCCACTTCACCTACTCCACCTACCACCTACTACCACCTACTCTTCTATATATAGGAATCATTGTAACATTCAATATAATCAATCAATAAAAATCAATATATACATAATTGTTTCTCTCTTTCTTTCCCTATACATTTATTCTTACATGGTATCAGAGCTAGGTTAAGAACCTAGTATTTTCGTTCCACCGGCGGGCGGCAATCACGCCTTGGCCGCCCGCCGGACAAACCCAAATTTTCCTAATTTCTTCTTCAATGGCAGATTCTTCAACAACACTTCACCACCAGCAGCACCACCAACTACTCCACTGTCAAGCCACCACCACTGCAACTCCACAACCGGGCCATCATCACCGATAGCCTCACTCACCTTGGCTGCTTCATGTTCTTCTCAGGCCGAACCTTACACTAATCCAACACCCAGAGATCCCATTGAACTCCATCAGCACACACTCAGACACGGCCATACACACAGTGCTTCATACCACTGCCATAAACCCAGAGCTTCATGCACACCACACACACACACAGCCGATACACCAGGCATACACCTGCACACGATTCACACAGACCACAGCCCAGCTCACACACACCAGCGATGCATGATCTCTCTCGGCACCTGGTCTCTCTCTCTCTGGCCTGCACTGGTTCGGTGATGAAGAGCTGACACACATACGCACATGCATCTGCTCTCGGGCACTGTCACTCTCTCTCTGCGGGGTGTCTGTGTGTTGGGTCTCTCGGCCATGCATTTTTGGGAGGACATTCTATTCTCTCACTCTCTCTCTCTACAACGCACACGGGTTTCTCTCTCTCTTTGAGGGGGCCACCCAGTCAAACCCTCTTCCTCTCTCTCTTTCGGCACCTCACAGACCCATGCATCACACTCTCTTCCTCTCTCTCTTTCGGCACCTCACAGACCCATACACACAGGCATAAACTCTCTCTCTCGCTGTTTTGATTCGGGGTTAGCAGAAGCATCACATATTGATCCATACACAACCCACACACCTGCACTAGCTCTTACTCTTCTCTCTCTAGGATACACACAGGGGGGCAGACTCAAAACAGAGGGAGATACACACACCCAAGAGGGACACCCAGCAGATGCATACACCCACGGCCATGAGCTCCCTCTCGGCTCTCTCCATAGACACAGCCCACATACACACTGACAAACACACACCCTTGGAGCTACACAACACACCCAGATACACACCATACATTCACACCCCAATACAGACAGCACGACACAGACCCACACCACTCACTTCCCGTGGTCTCCCACATGCACTTTTTAATCACCCCACTACCTCTCTCTCTGGTTCCTTTTTCTCTCCACCAAACCCACTTTAATCATATTCATCATTTGCCTTCATTTATTCCACCCACCAGCGCACATGCTTTCCCCATTAATCCATTTTTATTATTATTATTTTTATTATTCTTATTATTCTTCACACCAAAAAAAAAAACAAAAACAAAACATTCACCAACTCGTTTTTCATTCCACAAACTTGTCATTTCTTCATGCCGGGCTCAATCCCGATCACAATTTTACATACACAAAAAAAAAAAAAAAAAACAAAACAAAACAAAACAAATCCAACACCCACAAACAACAGATTTGTTTTCTTTTCTGCAGACGGCCATCCACCGACCTCACTTCTTCGCCTCTTCCGCCGGTCTTTTCTTCTTGCCTTCGTCCTGGGCGGCCCTTGCCGGTGTTGCCTCTGTGTTTCCCACACCGTCGAGCACGTTCACTCCCTCCTGCTCCTCCACTACAGCATATGGTGGCCCTCCAAATCGGAACATCACAGTGGCCTTCCGCTTCAGCTCCTTGTTTTCCGCCTTTAACACACTTATTTCTGCTCGCGCATCCTTATACATGCGCTGGAGCAGAGCCAGCTAGGCGTTTAACTGCTGCACCTCATTTGTCCTACTCTGCAGCCGGTGCGACAAGTTTGTGGCCGCCGTCATGGTCTCCACACATGACTTCAAAGTATACTGATTGGCCTCAATATCAGTTTGCACCGCCATTTTTTGCTCCACAGACCGCATCGGAAAGTTCAACGGAGCAAAACCAGTGGTGTTTGGTTGAGGTTCACGGGCCACCGCACCAGTTATCTCTCTTGTTGACTCGTTGAGGTTGGGAAAGAGAGTGAGCAGACCACGGGAAGAAGAGGAAGACGAGGCCATTTTCTGGGCAACCGAGTGTTACAGAGTGTTACAGAGTTTCTCTCTCCGCAAACGCAGACTTTTTTTCAAAAGTTTTTCTTCGCAAGTTGTTTGTCTTCGCCTCAGCCTCAGCCTACGTCTTATAGCCAAGGCAGCCACGCGCATCGCACGCCACTTGACGCTCAACGACAACATGGGCGCACCTTTTGATGGCACGCCTTTTTATGGATTGGGCACGCCTTTTGATGGCACGCCTTTTGAAAAATTGGGCGCGCCTTTTGAGGGCGCGACTTTTGAGGGCTCGATATATCTATCTACATGTATATCTTTTGGGCAGCCTATCTACACACTCATACAGTGTCTTCTACAACGGTCCGCTTTCTCGCTCCCTTTGTTTTAACCTCAAATAGGTTTCTCTCTTCACACCTATTTGAGTTTGAGGGGGGGGTTATACATATATCATGTATCATGGTGAGCATGGTTACACACCATGGGAACCACCCAAGCCACCCCATGGCGCACTCCCTAAGTCGCCCCCTTGGTGCACCACCACAAGCTTCTACAACGGTCCGACATGACCTCATAAACTGTCCCGACATTGATTCCGGTCAGCTTCTACAACGGTCCGACATGACCCCATAAACTGTCTTCTACATCGGTCTGACACGACCACACAGTGTCTGCTACAACGGTCCGACATGACCCCGTAAACTGTCTTCTACATCGGTCTGACACGACCACACAGTGTTTGCTACAACGGTCCGACATGACCCCGTAAACTGTCTTCTACACCGGTCCGACATGACCCCATAAAGTGTCTCCTACAATGGTCTGACACGACCATACAGTGTCTCCTATCCCATTTTTAATTTTATTTGTCAGCTTATTTTTCTGTTTTGATACTCTCTCCAAACTCAAGTTGGCTAGTACCTATCCTCCTTGAGTTTGAGGGGGGCTGTTAATGTAAATTGTAAACATACCTACTCTCCACCTACTCCACCTACCACCTCCACTTCATCTACTCCACCGACCACCTACTACCACCTACTCTTCTATATATAGGAATCATTGTAACATTCAATATAATCAATCAATAAAAATCAATATATACATAATTGTTTCTCTCTTTCTTTCCCTATACATTTATTCTTACATATATGATGATTTTAAGCATTCGTGTGTGGAAGGGAATCATGTAATTAATCTTTTTTCTTTCTCAAAAGCATACGGCATGATGGGATGGCGAGTTGGATATGTAAGTAGAGCTTTCAATTCCAATACTTTTATACAAACAGTCCCATTTCTCTTGAGAAATTAATCATTCAGTTTTCACCTCTATCGAGGAATTATACCATTATCATTACAGAAAAGCTGTGGATCCAGAAAAACAGTTCAGGAAATTTACCCAGAATGACAGTGGATTGTGTAGATTCAATATTGTATAATAGGATCCAGCTTTGAAATGTGTCTCAACCATGGCATGCTCTTTCTGGTTATTGTTCCTAACATTATTCAATAGATATATATCACTCGTTAAAGAGTAAATCTAAGTGCACAGATGATTTTCACAGAATAGGACCCAGATGTGAAACGAAGGACAGGTCCCATTATGTAAAAATCTTCTGTGTTCATAGCGCTGCTGCTCACTAAAAATTGTTCGTTTTTTTGTTTTGTTTTGTTTTTTTTTCACATGTAACAGAAGATGTGTTCTTTCTCAATTCAAACTGCAACTCCTAATTTTGTCCTCCTTTTATTTCCTTCTGTATGTTTGTTTGGGCCCTGTACTTTCAATTGAAAAATTGTCTTTGAACTTTACATAACAAATATCACACTCTTTTTAGAAGAAAAGTCAAATAGTTCTGCTTTGTTTCACACAGATAGCTTACTCATCCAGGGCAGAGGGCCTTTGAACGCAGCTTCTCAAGGTTCAAGATAATGTTGCTATTTGCACTTTGATGATTTCACAACACATGGCTCTCAATTGCTTAGAAGCAGGACGTGAATGGGTCAGAAGTCAAGTCAAAAGCCTTGCCAGAAACAAAGAACTCCTTGGTGAGGCCCTTTCACCTCTTTGAAGTTGTTTGCTGGTTTGCACGGAGACATGGTGTGCTGCTGCTTCCAGGATTTGCGTGCGGCACAAGTGGGTGTATCCGGATCACCTATGGAATGTTGACAGAATCAGAATGCAATGTTGCTGCAAAGAGACACGAGAGGGGTGGAAGAGCTCATCAGAGAGGGCATGGTGGAGAATGAGTGTTTCTCGGATTCTGGACAGCCAAACATTCTCTTAACATACCAGGATTCTTGTTAGGTGATGTTCAGTTGGCTTTTGAAGTACTTCCGCAACATAACTAATATAACTAATGTTGTCAAATTCAGGGAAATGATTACTGATTTAAGTATGTACACTTGGATGGATACAACTAGGGCAGTGAGTGACCCAGAATGTTTCAACAGTCATCTTTGTATCTATTTTACCAGATATTATAACAGAAATTTGTGTTTCTTGTCTTTGTTGAAGTGCTTGATGGGCTTGTATGAAACCGTTCGCCAATAAAGTTTGATCTTTCAGTTTTCTTACAATGTGTTGTGGTTTTTAGTTTCCTCATAGAGAGATCAAGCAACACCCTTCTAGCTCATTGGCATATTGGCTGTTTTTGTTTCAAATAACAACACTAATTATGTCTTCTATTACAAAAATTGTAATAATTTGGTGTCGCTTGGGGTGATAACATAAACACATCGTGCTTTGTCTGGGACTCATGTGGGTTTTACGTGGATCTCACAAAAACTAAACTAAGGACTAAGATGTGTTCATGATATTGTTACGTCAGTGCCACTAACAACACTAAATAATTTTATGAGAACTCAAATGAAAAAAACAAAAATCAAAAAGGTCATTTGTTCTAAAATTGTTAAATACTAAATTATGACAAAAATTAAATAAATAAATAAAAATTGTGCTATGCTTGTACAAATATAGATATTGGAGTACAATACGAACATGTAAATTAATGCTAGCTATCTTAATCTTATTATCGAAACTTTCAACACAATGCAATGGTCTGTTTGGCAAACTAGGAGACAAAAGAAAATAAAAATAAAAATAAAAACAGAAGAAGAAATGAACCCAACTAATAAGGTAATGAATTAGAAGTAAAAATATATAAAAAAGAGTAAGTAATATTATTATGGAGACAACTTTCTAACATGTCCTAATTCAACTATCCTAAAAAAAGATGTATTATCTTTTAATAATTATATAATTAAATGTTCAGTCCATGTAAATCTCATGATATTTTTGAATTATCTCATACCAATGGACAAAAAATTATCTTTTGAAAAAAATTAAAAATAAAAAACCTACCAAAGAGAAGGCCAAAAGTTGCAAATTGTCTTCAATTTCACCTCTGTAAAAACCATCTACTTTAATTGTTAAGAACCTTAAGGTTGGTCTAGTGGGCATAACTTGGGGCTGCGGATGTGCTCTATTTAGATCTCAGATTCTAGTTCCAATAATTTTACTAGTTCCAATAATTTTTTTCGGGCCAGTCTATCCAAAGCGTTTGCTCTAATTTTAAATGGTGTTCTTGTAAGTGGGCGGTGGGATTGGTTCCTCAAAATTAGTCAAGCTATGCGTAAATTAGTCTGAACACTAGGTTATAAAATAAAAAAATTGTATTTATTAGTGGTGTTGGAGGGAAAATTAATTATAAGAAAAAACAAAAACAAAATAGAATAATATCCTACCATCTAATTGATAATGCAAGACAAGACAATGAAGTACCCCATGATCAATTTAAAGGATGAAAATTGAATATTGAAGTCCTAGTATTTAGTATTTTTTTCCGAAAGAAAAAAAAAGGGCATATTGAGCTCATGATGAAAAACTCATCAATAATTTAGGAGAGAATTTATTTAGATAAGTACGAGGTGGAAAGCATTTTGATTGGTATACGTACTTCTTGCAAACAATACAGAATTTATTAATGTTGTGTTTGGTTAGGGAATTTGGAGAGGGATTTGAAAAACAAAATGGAAAAAGTAGGTGAATTGTGAATAAAACATGTCTATATTTCACCTAGTTTCACACACCTTTTCCCTTTCCCTTTCCAAATCCTCCAATTAAGGATCAATGGCTTGTCTATAAGCCTTCAAACATATAAAATGATTATATTAGATACAAAATATATGTGAGTAAATAAGTTTTTTTTTTGTTTTTTTACAGAAAATTAGATTCGCTGGACAGAATAATTATTCTGCAATCCCAGAACAACCATAGAGTATATAAGAGATTGTTTAAAATGATTTAAATAAGTATATTTTTTTACTTTTTATAAAAAGATGTAAAAAAAAAAAAAAGAAGTGATCTAACTCAAAAAAATTAAAAAAAAATAGAAAGTATATTTTTTTAGGATGTCAAATAGTGCCTTAGTATTCTTTATGTGGTATTACAAACTAATCACGTAGCAAAATTTTTTTATAGATTAACTCTCATCAGTCAAGTAATTGAGAAATAAAAAATAATTCATTTAATATATATTGCGATATTTAATTTAATAAGAATATCATATAAACTATGTTACATGATTACATTCGAAACATTTAATAATTTTCTTATCAAATTTGTTAAATTTAATTTGTTTATTTGTGTATAATTCCCCGTTTGTGTAACCCATGTTAAATTTAAGTTTCGTTTGACATTGGTTGATATAGTTAACTTTTTTATATTGAGACTTTTTTAGTCTAATTTTTCTAGTCTAGTTTGGTTTGGATTTTTTAATTTTTTTTGATTTTTGTAAAAAAAAATATAATAATTATAAATTAGATGTGATATTTTATTTTATTAATTTTATAGTTTATTTTATATTTTTATATTTTTTTATTCCAAAATGATAGTCACACCATGGCTCAGTCAATTGGTACAATCACTGCTGGAAAATCTACTTTTAGCTACGCCGCTAAAAGTACTAAAAACGTCGCTAATTTTTTTGTGACGTTTAGTATCAAACGCCGACGATGCGGCTGTCGCTATAGCTTTATGGCGTTTGAGAAACGTCGTTATATTAGTATAGGCGGCGTTTTTAAAAACGCCACCAAATGTCCTACTAACGATACTATGACGTCACTATGGCATTTAGCGACGTTTTTAAAAATGCCGTCATAGACATTTATACCTTTTAAAAATCTAACCGTTGGGGTGGGATATAGTGACGTTTTTTAAACGCTGCCATAACCTTTTTTTATTTTTAAATTGTGCTAATTTTATACGGTTGAACAAAAAAAATACCTGTCAAACAATTATTAAGAACTAATAATTGATGTTTATTAAAATAATAAATAAACTAAGCTTGAAAACAAAATTAAAAATAAGAAACAATGCATTGCACACCTAAGAATAGAAACAATTCATGTTCAGACTTTAATACATCAATTAAAATCAAAATGGTCAAGAAGTGTAATTTGCCCAAAAAAATTAAAAAGGAATAGAAAGCACACTAATATGGTTTATAATATTAAAAATACCACTTGTCTTCCAACTATATCCAAAGATGAGCCTAAACTATATGCAATAGATGATACATTTGGAACCATACAGTACACTATAATCCAATTAAACAAGATAAAAAGAATTAGAGGGGGGAAAAAAGTAAAAGAACAAGAACAAATAAAAAAAGCTTCATCATATTCCCTCTAATGGCTTTTTCCCTCTCCTCTCACATAAATTCTACATGTAGCAACTTCATATCCATCATGATGATCATTCGAAGTTAAAATAGCTTCTCACAATCAAACAAAGTTGGGTTTTAAATTATTTTGTCTTGTCTTCTTCCAAATCACCGTTCGATACCCCGTTTTTCCACCGTGTACTAATCCGACTTCAAGTGGACTTCGAATATCCTTTGAAGGCATAGGAGATGGTTTTATGAGTGTCAAAGTATTATCATCCCTGTCAAACTCTTCACTTGCTTCTCCCGAGTAAGTATAGCTGCCACATGTGAAAATATTCAATGTGGAGACAAGAAAATAATTGACAATTAATTTTTTATAACATATAGCCGCCACATGTAATTTTCACTTGCTTCTCTCGTCCAAACAAGTTGTAATTGAACGATGATGGTAAAAGAATGGTGAATTATAATTGCCAGATACACATGGACATTGTATGAATGATAATGGTCATTATAGAGTGCCAATTATCTGCTTTAAATGAAAGAAATTGTCTGCCAATTGCAACAAATTTTAACAAAGAAATTGACTACCAATTGCAACAAATTTTAACAAAGAAGCAGATAATAGCAGGCCTTTAAACCATTTTTTTCTCCACAGGGATTTTCATCTTGGCCCTCATTCTTGCATTCTACATGGTTCAAATGCTAATAATTTTGTTTGGTCTCAGCCAGACGCTATGTTATTGAGACTTTTTCATCGCAGAGGATGGTTTTTAACAGACCTTTTGTGCTTTCCACTATCCTATAGTGGTTCATGTTAAACACTTGACATTTCTTAACACATTCAAAGATTAATTAAGCCTTATTTCCCAGACAAGAAAAATTACCTCATAGCATATCCAACCTACGGACACAATAATAGTTACTGCCAAAGCATCAGTAAACTTCCTGTAAATATCTAGTTTTGCCAACATGCGTTGAGCCTGCCACATCACATCGATAAACAAATGTTACTTCAGTGGATTTTTTCAGAATTCAGGTAGCAATAGTTATAATGGTGACGTGTGCCTCACTCGTCCATGTGCTCTACCACTTGTTTTGCCTAATTTTCTTGCATTTCAAAGTGGAAGAAAGATAGGGAAATTCTAATATATCTTTCCTTTAAAAGGATATATTATAGGCAAGGTTCTGAAAAGCGGTTGCAGTCGTTGTAACGGTGGCAGTGGTGCGGTTGCTGTTGCGGGGTGTAAAGGTCGTAGTGTAACGGTTGCGGTAATCGGAACCGTTAATTTTTTTATTTTTCGCATAATTTGAAAAAAAGCTACCGATACGCATATTTTTTTTTTCCATGATCATATTTATTGGATTTTAAAATAAATATGGATCAATTTTTGTAAAATTTTAAGTATGGTCCAATATATTTCATATTTTTAAGTTACTATAAACTGAGTTTTTTACATTTTATTTTAATAATTAATGACTTTATATTATACAAAAAATCAATCACTAACTATTATATATAAAATAAACAGTGACAAAAGTAAGAGAATAAATAAGAGCCTGAATATATATATATATATATACATATTTTAGTCAAGCCAAATAGATAATGACTACACTTATTAATATTATTATTATCAAACAATATATAGATAGATACACACAAACAAAATGGTTAAGTGATAGCAGCTGAATAGAATAGTATAGGTCTTATAATTTCAACAAATCAATAACATGTTCAACATCTTCTCTCTTTTCTCTCTCTATCTCTTGCTCTTCCATCTTCCCTCTTCTTTCTCTATCCCTCTTTTCCCATTTTCAGTTTTTTTTTTTTTTTTTTTTTTTTGTGTTTTTTTGAAAGAAGAGTTTGGAACCGTTACGTAACGATACGTAACAAGCCGTTACGGTTGTTACGACACCGTTACGACCGTTACAGCCGTCACACCTGTGAATCTCAATCACACTGCAAAAGCGGCCGTAACAGGTGGCGGTAACCACCACAACCGTTACGTAACGGCGTTACTTAACGGCCGCTTTTTAAAACCTTGATTATATGTGTTTTTAATTATGTTAGTTTTTTTTTTAATTATAATTAATCTTCTTCTTTAATTATGACTTATGAATTCTTTAAGTCTCTTTTGTGTTTAATTATGATATATATTTTTTAGTTATGATTCAAAAAATTAAAATTATGTTATTTTTCTTTTTAATTATAAAGTGCATATAGTGCACACTCTTTGAAGTGTATACCATCGTATTTCTTAAAAAAATATTATGTAGTTGAATAGATTTGAGATGAAACTTGAATTGACATTAGGAAAAATACAATAAAATATAAGGGTTTAATTCAAAATTTTAATTTCATGAATTTAAATTACGATATTTCAAGACTCTAGACAAGTTGAAGCATGTGTAAATATTATATTTATTTTGTAGGAGGTGGAGTTTAAACAGTGATAGGGTTAGAAATTTAATATAAGGGGCACCTATTGTTGGAAAAAATGGTTTCAATGTAGATTTTCGGAAACTTTATGTTAATAATTTTTTAGGACCCATAAGTCGGTTTGAAGGGTCCGAGTAGCAACGTGTTCGTTGCCGTGTGGTGAACAAGATTATGAAATTAGTGATTCAAAACCATCTATAGGTGAATGGAAAATTGACTCCAAAGTGAGGTTCATGAACATTAAGTCATTCCTCAAAATGGTGTTGATTGTTCTTGTCCCACATAGGAAAGTTAGGAAAAGTTTGGTGAAGATATAAGGTCCTAAATGAAACCTTGGGCATGGGCTCAAAGAACACCCAAAGTGTGAGTTGGGTTGGGTCGGCCCATTACTATCTTCTTGGGCTAAAATTATTTGAAAGTATTTTCAATTAGTTGCTAGGAAACAAATAATTTTGAAATTCATTTTCAAACTTTTGCAACGGCTCAAAGATTTGAATTTCATATTCAAATTTCCAATAGTCATGTCTGTTCCGAAAAGGTTTTCCATTGCCTATATCAAGGCAATCCTCCATCCAGGTTTAGGAATCAAATTAGGAAGAAAAAAAACATTCAGACTTCTAGTTTCCTTCTCCTTTGTTCATCTTGCATTATATTTTTATTTTTTAGAGTTTAAGTTTGAGAGAGTATAAAGCACATATTCTGGTTCGCTGTCCACATAGAGTTAGTGCAAATTCTATGTGTGGTGATTGTTATATCCTGGAGACAGGACGCCTATTAATCTCGAGCACCAGTGGAGAGGGTGTTTATATTCTGTCTTAAAATTGTTGGAGAATATTTTCGGTAAAATTAATTAATAGCGAATAATAAATAAAATAAAACAAATTTACAATTTTTCGAAGATCAAACTCGAATGAAGTTGTGATTGAGGCCAGTATATGGATACTGTGTCTTTATGATAGAATAACGTATGGATTATCACTTTTGTATACTAAAAATCGATAAGCACTACTATAATTGAGTCAAGAAATGCATCTTTCTTTGAACATATATTTCCTTGTAAATCAATACAAGAGTCAAATTCTCTTAAACGTTCTTATGAAAGTACATTTGATCATAGTCAAGGACAGATTAAGGATAATCAAGAAGGAACAAATGAGGAAGAACCTAGACGTAGTCAGAGAGCTAGGACTTGTAAATCCTTCAATCCTGACTTCTTGACTTATCTACTGGAAAATGAGCCTCGGACATTTAAGGAAGCCATGTCTATGCCAGAAGCTCCTTTATGGAAGGAAGCTATTAATAGTGAAATTGATTCCATCTTACAGAATCATACTTGGAAATTGGTGGATCTTCTACCAGGATGTAAGCCTCTTGGATTTAAATGGATATTTAAGAGAAAAATGAAATCTGATGGATCAATTGAGAAATACAAGACAAGACTTGTAGTTAAAGGTTATAGGCAAATAGAGGGAATAGATTATTTTGACACTTATTCGCCTGTAACAAGAATAACATCCATTAGAATATTGATTGCTATAACGACTTTATACAATCTTGAAATACATCAAATGGATGTTAAGATTGCATTTTTAAATGGAGATCTTAATGAAGAAATCTACATGAAACAATCAGAAGGTTTTGTAGTTCCAGGGCAAGAAAAGAAAGTGTGCAAGCTTGTAAAATCTCTTTATGGTTTAAAGCAACCTCCAAAACAATGGCATGAAAAATTTGACAATGTTATGATGTCAAATGGATTCAAAATAAATGAATGTGACAAATGTGTTTATGTAAAAGACACAGAAAAGGGATATGTCATTGTTTGCTTATATGTAGATGATATGCTTATTATCGGTAGTAATAATGAAATTATAAAAACTACGAAGAAAATGTTGAACACTAGGTTTGACATGAAAGACTTGGGAGTAGCAGATGTAATTTTAGGAATTAAAATTACTAGAACTTCTGATGGATATGCTTTGTCTCAAGGTCATTATGTGGAAAAAATTCTTGAGAAATTTAATAAACATGATGACCGTCTTTCAAAAACCCATGTGGATACTAGTCTTCATTTAATGAAGAACATGGGTGAAGGTGTGTCACAACTATAGTACTCTCAAATAATTGGAAGTTTAATGTACCTCATGAATTGCACACGCCCTGATATAGCATATGCTGTCAGTAAATTGAGCAGGTACATGAGTAATCCAGGGAAAGATCATTGGACAGCCATAATTAGAGTGCTTAAATATCTAAGATATACTTGTAATTATGGATTGAACTATACAAGATATCCAGCAGTACTGGAAGGGTACAGTGACGCTAATTGGATATCCAACACTAAAGACTCTAAGTCTACTAGTGGCTATGTCTTTACCTTGAGAAGTACAGCAGTCTCTTGGACATCGTCCAAACAGACATACATTGCTAGGTCCACAATAGAATCTGAGTTTATTGCATTAGATAAAAGCGGGAGAAGAAGCAGAATGACTTCGACATTTCCTGGAAGATATTCCAATGTGGCCCAAACCTGTGCCCGCAATTTGCATCCATTGTGATAGCCAAACAGCTATGGCTAGGGCACAAAATAATATGTATAACGGTAAGTCTCGTCATATACGTCGTAGACATAATACCATTAAGCAACTGCTCTCAAGTGGAATTATTTCTATTGAATATTTAAGGTCAAGAGATAACATTGCGGATTCGTTAACAAAAGGTTTGACCAGAGAGCAAGTTATGAGATCATCGAGAGGAATGGGATTAAAACCTACCAGTTAAGAATCGACTGAATGGCAACCCAACCTAACTGACTGGAGATCCCAAGATCTAGGTTCAAAGGGACAACTAAATTAAGTATAATTCCCGAACATCACTAAGGAGGTAAATCTCCTACCCATTTCTATGATAACAAGTGATGTCTGCAGCGAGAATTAGGATAAGTTTTACTTTTAATGAAATTCATATCTTGGAAAACCAAGTGGGGTATAGCAGAATACTCTTAATGAGCATCACCTATATGAGTATGAACTGGGCCGGTTCTATGAGAATGCTAAGGCTACATTCTATAGAACACTCATGAAAACCAGGTATTGCCCAGGGCCAAACCAGGCACAACCGAAAGAACCAAGTTGTGTATGAAAACAAAACTGTGTGAAAGCTGTTGTCTCGGTTTACACTAACAGCAGAACAGTTCAAGACATCATGTTCACTGATCAGCCAGTAAACCCGATAGTTTCTCACAATGGAAGGTTCAAGGCCAAAAGCTACCTATCCTATGCATGATGTTTTCAGTTTTGTACTTTCTCCGGTTGTATGTTGTTGCATGTCCTTTTCGTCAATTTCATTCATGTGGGGGATTGTTGGAAAAAATGGTTTCAATGCTGATTTTTTGAAAACTTTATGCTAATAATTTTTTAGGACCCATAAGTCGGTTTAAAGGGTCCGAGTAGCAATGTATTCATTGCCTTGTGGTGAATAAGATTGTGAAATTAGTGAGTCAAAACCATTTATAGGTGAATGAGAAATTGACTCCAAAGTGAGGTTCATGAACATTAAGTCATTCCTCAAAATGGTGTTGATTGTTCTTGTCCCACATAGGAAAGTTAGGAAAAATTTGGTGAAGATATAAGGTCCTAAATGGAACCTTGGGCATGGACTCAAAGAGCACCCAAAGTGTGAGTTGGGTTGGGTCGGCCCATTACTATCTTCATGGGCCAAAATTATTTGAAAGTATTTTTAATTGGTTGCTAGGAAACAAATAATTTTGAAATTCATTTTCAAACTTTTGCAACGGCTCAAAGATTTGAATTTCATATTCAAATTTCCAACAGGTATGTCTCTTCCGAAAGGGTTTTCCATTGCCTATATTAAGGCAATCCTCCATCCAGGTTTAGGAATCAAATTAGGAAAAAAAAAAAAATTCAGACTTCTAGTTTCCTCCTCCTCTGTTCATCTTGCATTGTATTTTTATTTTTTAGAGTTTAAGTTTGAGAGAGTATAAAGCACATATTCTAGTTTGCTGTACACATAGAGTTAGTGCAAATTCTATGTGTGGTGATTGTTGTATCTTGGAGACAGGACGCCTATTGTTCTCGAGCACCAATGGAGAGGGCGTTATTCTGTCTTAAAGACACAGTGTCCATACACTGGCCTCAATCACAACTTCATTCGAGTTTGATCTTCGAAAAATTGTAAGTTTGTTTTATTTTATTTATTATTCGCTATTAATTAATTTTACCGAAAATATTCCCCAACACCTATTAATTATAATTTCAAAATTTCTTCATCTCCAATCAATAACAATAGCATAATAATATTTTTTTACAAATCAAAACTTAATTAAGATTCCTAATTTTAATATAAATCACCACTAATTAAGATTCATAATTTTAACATATCAAAATCTCTTATTTTAATATAAATAATAACGAATAAATTTTTTTTTACAAATCAAAACTTAACAAATAACTACAAATTAATAATAATTTTTATTTAAAAGTAAAAATAATAAATAAAGTTACTTGTAAACAATGAAGAGAAGACACCAAAGTTGTATTGTGCTCCTAAATTTGTGTTGTGTAATCCCAATTTGGTGAATCGCAAGTCAGTAAATTGCAAAACAACAAAGGGAGACAAAAAAGACAAAGAAAATACAGAAACATTTAACAAGTACTGTGAATAAATAAAAAAATTAAAAAATTTATACACTTTTAAGATTTTAGAGGTCCTGCTACCTACCGTTGAAAGCCTTACCTAACAATTTTTTTTTTGAATAAAGATTGAGAGCTCTAATTTTGGAGCTCTAAAGAGAGCTCTAATGATGTGGCAATGGATGGGGCCCATATGTGATGTGATGTGTGTGTCTATGTTTTTGTTTTGTTTTTTTTTTCTCTTATCACATCATTAGAGCTCTCTTTAAAATTCTAAAATTAGAGCTCTTTATTATTGTTATTTTTTTTTTAGATTGTGTAGCAAATTTTTAAATTGTTTTCGTAATTGAAATTGTGTGTATTCACTCAAAAAAAAAAAAAAAAAGTTATGTGTGTCAATGTTTGGTTAAGATTTACAATAAAAATAAATAAATAAATAACAACAACAATGTGGGTGATATGAGTTATGTGTCAGTGTGTTTGGTTGTGTTTGGTTGAAATTAGTGTTGTGAGTATGGAGTTCGGATCCTCGGCCGCACATTCCTGTGGCCCTCTCTGTCGCGCTACAAAATGACCTCGTTTTGTATTTTTTTTTCCTTTTTTCTTTCTTATTTTGCTTTCCCCTTTCGGTTTTTGAACCATAGAATACAGAGGCGACGATCTGGACGAGAGACCGACAGAGGCGACGATTTGGACGAGAGTCTGAGCCGACGAAGAGAGAGGCGACGAAGGGGAGGCAAGACGAGGCGAGGCGACGAACGGAGAGACGACAGAGGCAAGGTGAGGACAGACGACGGTGGGGCGACTGGAGCAGCGAGAGACTAACAGAGAGAGTCGGCGAGAGACGAAGAGAGAGGGCGACGAGGTCCGTTTCTCTCCCTTTGGTCTTCATTATAGATTAAGATCCCTACATTTGCTTTGTGAATGTGATCCATACGTGGTGAATTTGTGTAAAGACCAGCCATATTCTGAATTTGTGTACAAAAATGATAGAATATGATCCCTACATCTGCTTTGTGAATGTGATCCTACATTGTGATCCCTACATCTGCTTTGTGAATGCGATCCTACATTGTGATCCCTACATCTGTTTTCTGAATGTGATACAATGTGATCCTTAATCCTACAACACATATCTATAAATCTGAATAATTCCAAATTGGTTCCTCTGTGGTTGCATTATGGTATTGGTGGGTTTTGTGGATCCATTCTGGTGAGCTAAATTGTTCACTAACCAGATCATACATACAAAAATAGTTATTGAAAAATCAGTAATCTATATCAAAGGTTCAAGGCAATTCTTTAACACTAACTCTTACTAATATTATTGACTAGAGATCTCTCTGGGGTGTGTGTTGAAAAGAACTATCAGAGATTCTTACACGAGACATTCATAATTCCAATGAACATAAGTATATAGTTAGTTAGACTAATCTCAATAAAAATAACAATAAACCCATTATATGAACAGATCAGCCACTAAATAGTTGAACTGAGTTTCGTTTTACTTTGAATTCTAGATGAGCTTGTTGAAGAAGCATGCCCATACGTTTACTTAAATGAGCATGTAAAACAGCATGTTTATAGGACTGCAATACAAGTAAAACTATTTGGACTTTGGATGGGTGACCTAGTTCTTAAGAAAAATAAGTGAAAGCTTAAGCAAGAGCTGAGCTAATTTCTTTCAGTTTAAGTGTGAAAAACTTTTCACTATGTTGAGCAAAGCCCTCAAACCTAATAACATTTAGATTCTTTAATACAAGGGCATTCAGTAGCTACCATCATATTTCTAATTTGATGCAAGCATGATGAGTGGTGACAACCACATGTGTCCAGAGTTCGATGAAAGGCTTATCAATCTGTCATGTGTAACATAGACCAATTTACATAGCAGTATGTAGGAATGATATGATCCAAGTTAAAGGTGGCTTTAGTCTAAGATGGTGTGTGAGTTGAGGCTGTGACAAATATGACTTCAATGAAATTTATCCGCCGACAAATATTATATTCCTTTTAATAATTGAGTTAACACTAGAAAGAATGCTTCTTTAACCATTGTGGCTTTTCTTTGAGAGTTTCTTTGCATTAATTAGTATAAATGTTGTGTTTGATTTTTATCATTGTAAATAGAATAAGCCTTTCACCTATGAATTGTGTATATAATTTTGTAGATGTCAAGTTCAAGTGTTAACGGCAGTACCTCAAATCAGTTGACATATTGCAACAGAAATTGTCCTAAATGTCATAAAAAAGTAACTATTCGAATTTCCGAGACGGAGCGAAACAGAAACAAATTATTTTATTGTTGTCAAAATTGCGGCGATTTTATTGGATGGTGCTTGCCTACAAATTCACAATGTATAGGTGAAGAAGTAGTGCAAATGGAAAATATGCCAACTGTCACCGAACAACTTCGATTTATGAGCGAACAACTTCAATTTTTGAGGGCAAAGATGCTTAAGTTGGAAACAAACATAAATCAAAATTCGTGTCGTATTTATGGGTTGTTCATCTTGCTTGTAATTGGTATCGTGTTAGTTACAAAGCTGTAATAGTTTTGTAATCTTTATTTTTGTATGGTTATCTGGACTTGGTGGTGGCACTTTGTATGATTATGTGGTTATTTTTGTGAACTTTTTTTTTTTTTTTTTTGTATAGTTATCTGGACTTGTTAACTTTGTATGGTTATATGGTGGCACTTTGTATGGTTATGTTGTTCATTTTGTCCAGCAGAGCTGTGTAATCTGTGTAATCACTTTGTATGGTTATGTTGTTCACTTTCTATGGTTATGATTACGTTGAACCTCTCCCAGCAGAGCTGTGTAATCTGTCCACTACAGGGTGTAATCAAAACACAAAATAAGTGTAATCTGTCCATTATAGGGTGTAATCAAAACATTCTGCTCCTAATATTTAAAACTGTAAATCAAAACACAAAATAAGTGTAATCTGTCCATTACAGGGTGTAATCAAAACATTTTGCTCCTAATATTTAAACCTGTAAATCAAAACACAAAATAGGTGACCTTAATCTGTCTATTACCAAGTATATATATGCATGCATTCTGCTCCTAATATTTAAACCTGTAAATCCCTAACTCAATCGTACAGCAAACACCCAACATAATAAAATTTGAATATTCTTTTCATTCATAGCATAAGAATCAAAAAATAACATCATAAAAAAAAGCATGCATCAAACATTGTTCCCATTGCAAACATTGTTCCCAAACATATCATTTCCAAATATTGTTCCCATTGCAAAAAATAACATCAATAATGACCCAAATCTGAACAACATAAAAAAATACAGCAAAATCAGAAAAATATAATAACATCATCGTTCGTTCAAGGATGTCCATGTACATGACTGTCAGCAGGACTATGTGAGGCTTGCGACATTTGGACTGCAAAGTGTTGAACTGTAGTACCTCAAAGCAACTCCTGAAACGATGTTTGAGTGGGGTAGATTAAAGGCATTGATTGAGGCGTGTTACTTCCCTGCAATAGTGCTAAATTTATTAAAATATTGATACAATGTATACTACCATTTGAATGTAAAGTATGTAAGTAATATAACTCACATCATATGTAGAATACATGACATGATGAACACTTGTACGACCCATGGAAAAGGGACGTTGAGATTGGGATACAGGTCGAGATTGAGAACTATAGACACCATGACCATGACCCTAAAGTAAACCAATATAAAGCAAATAATATATGAAATGAAAAGAAAATTACTAATGCATTTTCATTTTAAAAAAACACACAATGTGAATCATTACCTCAACATAATTACTACTTATGATGAAAGGAGGTTAAGATTGAACTTGGGGAGTATAAACAGTAACACCCTATACAACCAATATAGGAAAGTAAAACAACATTAATAAAGTAAAACAATGGTTTTGTATGAGGTTCAATTTTCCTAAGGTCTATGCATACAATATTAAATATTACCTGTATCAAATGATTACCAATGGCCAAAGGAGGTAGAGATTGTTCTTGGGAAGCACAAAAAGAACCATCCTACATGCAAAAAAAAAAAAAAAAAAAAAAACCTAAACAATAAATATCACCCTACTAGATTACAAGAATAACCAATCCAACAAAATTAATACAAGGTCGCACACAATAGTAAATATTACTTGAATAGAATTATTACCCATGGCAGCAGGAGACTCAGATTGACCTTCGGGAGTACAAAAAGCATCACCCTACAAACGACCAATTTTTTTGGTCCATTTTGGTGAAGCCAAGTGATACTCTTCCACTAGATTCTCTACCAAATAGCTCATAAGCAGACCTAAGAGGAATTCCAGATTCTGAAGCCAATTATACTTCAATTGCTTGGGTGGTAGATATTTTTCATTGGGATGGCAACATATGAATGCACTCTTGAGTACAAGGTCATGATTATGATGTTCAACAAAATCAATTGTAACATATTCTCCTAAATTTCTGTCTAACTTGAGCACCACAACCACATCTGACCTCTTGTCTCGGAAATTTTACTAGTGGATCTTGCTTGTTAATACCCCGAGTTCCCTCTTTGTAACATACAAAAGTCCGTGAAGTTATTTCATTAGTTTATTTGTTCTTGTGTGCATACGCTTTCCTAATACTAAAGCTACCTTTCCGCCATAGTTATTGTAAAATTCATACACAGCTTATTCAGAGTCAAATGACATGCCCAATTTTGGCTTACAACCATAACTAGCCAACTCATCAACAACATTATTTTTGTTCCATTACCTGCAATTCAATTTATAGGTGCAATGAAACAATTTATATTACTGTGATTTATTACTTGGATTTTTTTGGACAGGTATGACAGTGTTTAATTTTCTACCTCTGTGTTTCTAATTTAATAAAGTACCTCTGCGTTTCTAGTTTAATTACATCAGCAATCTATCGACAGATTTAATGACAGGAATAGATTTAAATTATAGGAACAACCCATTGCCATATCAATTTGCCAAGTAATTTTGTTGGTATAGCATTACTAAATGTTTTATATAGGGAAATAAATAGAACTTTGGCTTCAGAAGCAGATCATCATTTATAAATGCACTTTTTCTTAATTTTGAAGGAAAGATGCTATTTTTTAAGAATGCTCAGTTGCCCAGGTTCCTTTGCAAGAGGTTTGAGGTTTTATTTCCCGCAATTTGTCCAATTCATAAGCTTAAGGGGTAGCTTCTACATTGGCAGTTTACACAACTAAGTGGGTGCACAGAGCCTGCCTAGGCTAAATGCTTATATATGTATAAAATAATGTCGAAATGAAACAGAGATGAAATGGAACAGAGATGAAATTGAACAAAAATCCCCGGTATATGTACATATATATGTATAAAGCGGCCTAGAAATGAAACATAGATGAAATGGACCTCGTTATGGCTGCAATGTCGACTTCCCGTCGTCGTGTTAGCGCTAGACTCTTGTCCCTCCACTATCCTCTGACCATCACCGTTGCCTCCCTCCACCATCTCTCACAGTTCGTTTCTCTCTCCGTCTCTGCAGATCCCGCAGATCGTCTCTCTGGTCGCTGATCGTCTCTCTCTCTCTTTGTCCAGCTGCGCCTCTCTTCTCTCTCTTTGTCCAGCTTTGTATGTCGTAATGGTTAGGGCTAAACACAGAGACGAAGATTAAAGTGAAATAAACAAGTGAGAAAATCAAATTTGGGGAAGGGGGGGAAACTAAACAAAAACGATGTCGTTTTGGCCAAAATAACGTCGTTTTGGCGAGGGCGGCAGGGAGGGTCGCAGGAAAGTGCGGCCGAGGATCCTTGCTCTGTGAGTATATGTCTGTGTAAGGCTACATAATTGTGTGTGTCAGTTTAAGAATAGAAAAAAAATAAAAATAAAAATAAAAAAATTGAAAAGTCATGACCCCCTGGTTCTTGTGTAAGGCCACATAATTGTGTGTGTCAGTTTAAGAATAGAAAAAAAAAAAAAAAAAAAACGAAAAGTCATGGCTTCCTGATCATTCCTCCGGCCCTGAGTTTAAACATACGATTTATTATTTACTTTAATATCATATTTACGGACAAATTACCTACACTTTTGAGGTTTAGGGGGTCGTTTAGTTTTTGAATTGGACTAAAAAATTATAAAGGACAAAAAAAAAAAATCAAAAAATCACAAAAAGACAAAAAATTTGCCATTCCAAAGCTGAAAAGCTAAAAAAGTCAAACAAGAATACCAAATGACCAAAAAAGTCTCAAGCTAAAAAATTTTAAAAAGTTAAAAAGTCAACTAAAAAAGTCATTGTCAAACGATCACTTAGTCAAATTATAAATTCTTTCTGAAGTTTTAGAAATTATATCTCGTCTTTTGAGGTTTATATTCGCATAACAATTTAACCCCTATCATTAAATAAACTTTAAGAATAGTTAGATAACATCACCAAAATATAAATTAATGGATGATATTGTCCTTGCTAAAATCCCTTTCATAAATCAACAAAATTTATAAAAAAATTATGTTAGATGGAAGAAAAAAAAAATTAAGTTTTTGGATCCAGAAAAACAGTTCAAGAAATTTACCCAGAATGACAATGGATTGTGTAGATTCAATATTGTACAATGGAATCCAGCTTTGAAATGTATCTCAACCATTGAATGCTCTTTCTGGCTATTGTTCCTAACATTATTGGATAAATATATATCACTCGTTAAAGAGAATCTAAGTGCACAGATGATTTTCACATAATAGGACTCAGATGTGAAACAAGGATAGGTCCTATTATGTAAAAATCTTCTGTGTTCATAGCGCTGCTGCTCACTAAAAATTGTCCCCTTTTTTTTTTTTTTTTTTTTTTCACATGTAACAGAAGATGTGTTCTCTCTCAATTCAAACTGCAACTCCTAATTTTGTCCTTTTATTTCCTTTCGGTATGTTTGTTTGGGACCTGTACTTTCAGTTGAAAAATTGTCTTTGAACTTTACATAACAAATTCACACTCAAGCACATATTTAGAAGAAAGTTGTCAAATAGTTCTGCTTTGTTTCACACAGATAGCTTACTCATCCGGCAAAGAGGGCCTTCGAACACAGCTTCTCAAGGTTCAAGATAATGTTGCTATTTGCACTTCGATGATTTCACAACACATGGCTCTCAATTGCTTAGAAGCGGGGCGTGAATGTGTTAGAAGCCAAGTCAAAAAGCCTTGCCAGAAACAAAGAACTCCTTGGTGAGGCCCTTTCACCTCTCGGAGACAAAGCAGTGAAAGGCGGACAAGGCGCGACTTACCTATGGGCAAACCTGCCTGACAAGTACCCAAATGACTTTGAAGTTGTTTGCTGGTTTGCACGGAGACATGGTGCGCTGCTGCTTCCAGGATCTGCGTGCGGCACGAGTGGGTGTATCCGTATCACCTATGGAATGTTGACAGAATCAGAGTGCAATGTTGCTGCAAAGAGACTCAAGAGAGGGGTTGAAGAGCTCATCAGAGATGGCATGGTGGAGTATGAGTGTTTCTCGGATTCTGGACAGCCAAACATTCTGTTAACATACCGGGATTCTTGTTAGGTGATGTTCAGTTGGCTTTTGAAGTGCTTTGACAACATAACTAATATAACTAATGTTGTCAAATTCAGGGAAATGATTACTGATTTAAATATGTACACTTGGATGGATACAACTAGGGCAGTGAGTGACCCAGAATGTTTCAACAGTCATTTTTGTATCTATTTTACCAGATATTATAATAGAAATTTGTGTTTCTTATCTTTGTTGAAGTGCTTGATGGCCTTGTATGAAACCGTTTGCCGATAAAGTTTGATCTTTCAGTTTTCTTACAAACAATGTGTTTTGGTTTTTAGTTTCCTTATAGAGATCAAACAACCCTTCTTACTCATTGGCATATTGGCTGTTTTTGTTTCAAATAACAACACTAATTATGTCTTCTATTACAAAAATTGTAATAATTTGGTGTCACTTGTGGTAATAACATAAACACATCCTGCTTTGTCTGGTCCTATGTGGGTTTTATATGGATCCCATAAAAACTAAACTAAGGACTACGAAGATGTGTTTGTGATATTGTCACGTCAGTGTCACCAACTGTACTAAATAACTTTATGAGAACTCAAATGAAAAAAACAAAAAACAAAAAACAAAAAAGTCATTTGTTCTGAAATTGTTAAATACTAAATTATGACAAAAATTAAATAAACAAATAAAAATTTTGCTATGCTTGTACAAATATAGATATTGGAGTACAATATGAACATGTAAATTAATGCTAGCTATCTTAATCTTATTTCTCAAAACTTTCAACACAATGCAACGGTCTGTTTGGCAAACTAGGAGACAAAAGAAAATAAAAAAAGAAGAAGAAAGGAACACAACTAATAAAATAATGAATTAGAAGTAAAAATATATAAAAAAGAGCAAGTAATATTATTACGGACACAACTTCCTAAAATGTCCTAACTCAACTATCCTTAAAAAAGATGTATTATCTTTTAATAATAATATAATTAACTGTTCAGTCCATGTAAATCTCATGATATTTTTGAATTATCTCATACCAATGGACAAAAATATTATCTTTTGATAGTAAAAATAAAAAACCTACCAAAGAGAAGGCCAAAAGTTGCAAATTGTCTTCAATTTCACCTCTGTACAAACTATCTATAAATACAGTCATGCTACGTAACTCGAAAACAGCTACCTCCGAATCCCCCTAATCTAAAAACGACGTCGTTTCGACGTTTGAATTTTTTTTTCTTTTTTGCAGATCAGAAGAAGGGAGGAGGAGGGGGAGCAAGGAGGAGGGGGAGGGACTGGAGGGGGCCCAACAAATGGGGTTGGAGGCGGAGGCGGGGGGTGGGGGGCGGAGGCGACGAGCTGACGATCGGTGGAGGCGACGAGCTTCTGCTGCTGCGACGATCGGCGGCGGCGAGCTGACAATCGGCGACGGCGGAGGCACAGGCGACGATCGGCAAGCTTTCTCCCTCTCTCCTCCTCTTCCCCTCTCTTCTCTTTCTCTCCCTCTGTAGACTCGAAGGAAAATGGAAGGAAGAAGACTCGAAAATGGAGGAAAAAAAGAAAAAAAGGCTAATGCCCAAAACGACGTCGTTTTGGGCATTAGGGGGATTCGGGGAGGCAATCTCTCGAGCTACCAAACATTATTCCTATAAATAACACTTTAATTGCTAAGAACCTTAAGGTTGGTCTAATGGACATAACCTGGGACTTACGGATGTGCTCTCTTTAAATCTCAGATTCAATATTTATTAATTTCAATATAACTTTTTCCGAGTCCGTCTATACAAAGCGTTTGCTCTAATTTTAAGTGATGCTCTTGCAAGTGGATGGTGAGATTAATCCCTTAAAATTAGTGGTGCTGCGCATAAATTGATCTTGACACCCGATTATAACATAAAAAAAAGTTGTAATTATTAGTGGTGTTGGAGGGAAAATTAATTATAAAGAAAAAAAATAAAAACAAAAACAAAATAGAATAATATCCTACCATCTAATTGATAATACAAGACAAGACGACACGAGACGAGACAATGAAGTACCCATGATCAATTTAAAGGGTAAAAATTGAACAATGAAGTCCTAGTACTTGGTATTTTTTTCCAAAAAAAAAAAAAAAAAAAAAAAGGGGACATATTGAGCTCACGATGAAAAACTCATCAATAATTAAGGAGAGAATTTATTTAGAGAACAACGAGGTAGAAAGCATTTTAATTGGTATACGCACTTCTTGCAAACAATACAAAATAAGGATCAATAGCTTATGTATAAGCCTTCAAAAATATAAAATGATTATTTTAGATACAAAATATATATGAATAAATAAATTTTTTTACAAAAAATTAGATCTGCTAGACAAGGTAATTATTCTGGAATCCTAGAATAACCATATTTTTTTACTTTTTATTAGAGGTTGTTTGTAATGATTTAAATAAGTATATTTTTTTACTTTTTATAAAAAGATATACAAAATAAATAAAGATGTGATGTGACTCAAAAAAATAAAAATAAATAAAAAGTATATTTTTATAGGATGTCAAATAGTGCCTAGTATTCTTTATGTGGTATTACAAACTAATCATGTAGCAAAAAATTTTATAGATTAACTCACCTCTATCAAGTAATTGAGAAATAAAAAATAACTCATTTAATATATATTGTGATATTTAATTTAATAAAAATACCATATAAACTATGTTACATGATTACATTAGAAGTATTTAATAGTTTTCTTACCAATTTTGTTAAATTTTATTTGTTTATTTATGTATTTGTGTATAATTCCCTATTTATGTAACTTATGTTGAATTTAAGAGGTGGTTTGGGATGATCTAAATAAGCATATTTTTGAATTTTTATGAAATATGAGTTGAGTATGGATTAGGTTTAAAGTGATGTGGTAGAGAGGTGATATGACTTAAATAAGATAATGTGATAGGATAGTGATTTTTTAGATTTTTAACTTTTTTAGGTTATGACAAACAAGACTTAAGTTTCGTTTGGCATTGATTAATATAATTAACTTTTTTATGATGAGATTTTTTTAGCCTGACTTTTCTAATCCCGTTTGGTTTGAATTTTTAATTTTTTAACTTTTATGAAATAAAAAATATAATAATTATGAATTAGGTGTGATATTTTATTTTATTAACTTATTTAATCTATTTTCTTGTTTTTGTATTTTTTTACCTCCATAGTGATAGTCAAATCACGGCTTCAGTCAATTGGTACAATGAGTGCCCAATTATTGGTGTGAAAAGTGGAGTCCCACTTCACAATGAGCCTCTTACAGTGACCTGTGCCTCACCAGTCCATGTGCTCTCCCACTTTATGATCCGAAAATTGCCAAATACAAAACGAATTTGATTTTTTTAAAATTATTTTTACATGAATTTTTATATTATTTTTACTTTATAGATACATTTAAATATATATAAAAAATTAAAAAATAAATAACTAAAAAATCATTAAAAATAAACAAAAATTTAAATAAAAATACACATAAATTTTTGTGTGTTTTCGTGAACTTTTTTATTTATTTTATATTTTAATTAAAAAATTTTAGATGTATCTTGATTTAGGTGTATTTAAAAAATAAAAAAAAATATTAAAATATGAAAAAAAGATAAAAATCACTAAAGAAAAGCGAAAATTAATTTAAAAATAATTTTTGAAAAATCTAACTAAACATTTGTCAAATTTTTTTAGCAAGGCACTACAGGAAAAAAGAGATTTGGTGGCGTTTTGTTAACGACGTTTTTGTAAACGTCACTGTTATTAGTATTTAACGGCGTTTTATAAACGCCGCATATTCTATTAAACAAAACGACACCGTTTTATAATGGGAGGCGTTAAAAAACGCCTCCAAATGCGGTGAGCCACACGCGCTCCTTTTTGTGAAACCTTATTTTGAATCAGAGCCTTAATACATACGCATCTCTCTCTCAACCCTTAATACATACGCATAGATCTCTCTCTCTCTCTCTCTCTCAACCCTTTCTGAGCTCCATCGAAGATTCAGATCGAAACTCCATCGACGCGATTTCGAAGCTCCATCGCCTGCGATTTCGAAGCTCCATTAAAGCGATCTCGAAGATTCCGATCTGAACTCTGACCCCTCGATTACTCGCATTTCAAGCTCCATTGAACAGTCTACTTTGTTTCTGAACTATAATCGGTACTCTCTCTCTCTCTCTGTCT
The DNA here is from genome assembly GCF_055761805.1 of Camellia sinensis. Taxonomy (NCBI): domain Eukaryota; kingdom Viridiplantae; phylum Streptophyta; class Magnoliopsida; order Ericales; family Theaceae; genus Camellia; species Camellia sinensis. The sequence goes on along the minus strand of NC_138971.1, from coordinate 126,099,970 downwards.
CGCTCTATTCGTGGTCTTTGGGAAAAATGAAGAGTTACTGTATTGGCATCAGGCACTATTTATTTCATTACTTTTTTTAGAAGAAGAAACTATGGAGAATGAGATATTAATTCTATTTTTGCATTAGTCAATTCAATTTTGATGATATTACTCTCTGTTGGCAAATTCCAGCTCACATTCTTTTGCATATGTTTAATGTTATATATCATATATATGAATCCCTTTTGTTTGTGATTGGAATCATCTGTCAAACATTGATCGCATCATCTGACTTCAATGATATGAGATTCAAAGTTTTGCAACAATAACATATTGAATCACAAGAGTAGTGACAGAGCTAGGCTGAGAACTAGAAACATTCTCAACCAGCATATGTGGACCTATTTAAGTTAGTTCCTTGGTTTCCTCAGGTATAGCTGCACTAACTCCAGGACAGGCTCGAATTAAGTGAACTGAGGAGCCAGAGTAGAGGAAACAATCACTTAATGAATAGCTCAATACCAAGGCATTAACTGGTAAGAGTGATATTAATTATAGTTTTAAACACACTAAAGACAATGTAGTAGTCATTTCATCTAGAGAGGTTTAAGAGACATGATGGTTATGAGTGATAGAGAGAGAAATAAATATTTTGCTTACATAATTATGCTAGTTAATAAAAAATCATATCACATACTAAGTAAATCAATTATGCTAGTTAATAAAAAATCATATCACATACTAAGTAAATCAATTATGCTAGTTAATAAAAAATCATATCACATACTAAGTAAATCATTATTCGTCTCATAAGTGACTAACAAGTTGGTCAATACTATTTCAACCATATTGCACATGACATGACTTGACTTTTATCACCTTCGTAAGCATGTACCTATATATAAAAATGTGGAATATTCAAATGCAAATTCTGTACCAGCAGCTCAAAAGAAGTTATTGGTTTGTCGGGACTAAGATTTCATCATTGCAGCTAGAAAACGAAATATTTTTTTTACTATATATATAAATACAAATGTATAAACAATACAATATATAAATTTATATACACACATAAAATGAAATTTAAATACTATAAAATGAATGACATTATATGGTGAAGTTTGGTCTTCAATTCAAACAAGTTTTCTTCATAGTTATTAATGCGGATAACTATGATTGTGATTGTGATTGTGATTGTGATTGTGATTGTGATTCCTCAACTAATATGATTGTGATTGTGGTTGTGATTGTGATTGTGAATGTGATTCCTCATTTGGTGGCTGCTCTTTGGTATTTTTTGAATCATCATCATCATCATCATCAGAAGTATTCGAGCTTTGGTACACTTATTAGTTTGGGTAGTGGGTTTGAACTTCCCACATCCATGAGTTCCTGCCAAAATTATTCTATTATTAATTGATTTGAGAGAGCAATGTATTTCTTGAATCTATCATAATCTATCAAGAGCATTGTAGAAACTTTTGGTTTCTTCATTAATATGCTTCATACTAGATATGCTTCTAGTATGCTTGATAGTACTAATTTAGATTGCACCACCGGGATGCAATCATTAATGGTGCATGCATGCATAAATAGCCTTAGACCCATCCAAGAATCTTCATTAGAGATACCTAGTCATCTTTGATTAAGCTCTTCTTGGATTGTCCAGTTTGGACAATTCAGGATCACAAGTCTGTATTGTAATTAGTAGTTCTACTGCTTATAGTCCATCTCGTAGAGATTTCGTGTAGCAACTCCTTGTGTTCTCCGAGTGCATACTAGACAAGGTGTAGCAATACACCTAATCTATGTCGTGTATTTGGAGAACCATAGGGAGATGCTGCCGAAATTTCGTAGAGATTTCGTGTAGTAACTCGTAGTTCTACTGCTTATAGTCCATCTCGTAGAGATTTCATGCAGCAACTCCTTGTGTTCTCCGAGTGCATACTAGACAAGGTGTAGCAATACACCTAATCTATGTCGTGTATTTGGAGAACCATAGGGAGATGCTACCGAAATTTCGTTAGAGATGAACAGAGCGGTATGAACTGTTTTTTACAATATAGACCGTGCATTCCTGAATGGGAAAGTAGGATGAACCAACATGTTAGAGACCAGTTAGAGGTGAATGATGTCATATCGCATGCATTATAAGGTACTTAATTGAGGTTAAGGCTAGGTTTGGCATAACCTATATAATCCATCTTTTTATCTTTTTTCCATCACATCACCTCTCTACTTTTCTGCACATCTTTTCGTAAAAAGACAAAAAGTGCACTTTTTTAGGACACCCCAAACCAACCCTAAGATTAATTAAAATGGAACGGTAATTTTGAACTTTGTTGATTTGGCAGTGACAGTTGTAGTGTAAGACAAAGTCAGATGGATAAAAGTTGAATAAATCAGCATAGGTTGCACCCGGAATACATACAAGGGGTTAAGGAATTTATTAAATTTACATGCGAAAATAAGACGTTATTGAATGAAGTCACATGCCCATGTAAACGGTGTCGTAATGTCAAATTGGTGGAGAAAGGCTTGTTAGGGGAACATTTAATGATCAATGGGTTTCTTCCAAGTTACACCAGTTGGATTTTTCATGGGAAAAATTTGTCATCGCCTGTGCCACACAATGTGAATGTCGGGCAAACTGATTCGAATGATGGTGATGAAACTTATGAAATGCTATTCGAAGGATTTGGACTTCCTCCACTAAGCTTTGTTCACGAGGCAGCAAGTTCTGGTATTAAACAAGGTCTAGATGAGAAAACTGAAAAAAATTTCAATTTATTGAAAGAGGTCGAAAGAGAGTTTTATCCTGAGTGTCATAAGTTTTCAACGCTCTCATTTATTGTTCGGTTATTGCATATCAAGTGCCTTAGTGGATGGAGTGACAAGTCTTTCACGATGTTGCTCGAGCTTTTGAAGGATTCGTTCCCAAAGGGTGAAACTTTGCCAAAGTCATTTTATGCAACTAGGAAACTCATCAGGGACTTGGGCCTCGATTATCATAAGGTACATGCATGCCCAAGGGATTGTTCACTATATTGGAAGGAAACAGTCAGTATGGATGATTGCATAGTGTGTCATATGCCTTGATACAAACAGTTTGAGGGGAAGAACAATGATGTTAAAAAGAAGCAACAAAGAATTCCACAGAAGATTGTTAGATACTTTCCATTGATTCCAAGGCTTCAAAGATTGTTTATGTCATCCAAAACATCTTCTTTAATGAGATGGCATGCAGAGGGCCGAATTGATGACGGCAAAATAAGACATCCCGCTGACTCTCCAGTCTAGAAAATTTTTGATAATTTGTATCCTAAGTTTACGAGTGAGCCTCGCAATGTCAGACTGGGTTTAGCAGCGGATATATTCAATCCATTTAAGGCAATGAATGTCTCTCATTACAGTTGGCCAGTCATTCTGATGCCATACAATTTGCCACCATGGTTGTGCATGAAGCAGCCTTATATGATGATGACATTGCTCATCGATGGTCCTTCTTCACCTGGAAATAACATTGACGTCTACTTACGCCTTGTAGTGGATGAATTGAAAGAATTGTGGGAAAACGATGTTGACACGTATGATGCGGAAACTAAATAGATGTTCCGAATGCATGCTATGTTATTATGGACTATAAATGATTTTCCTGCCTATGCAATTTTGTCTGGATGGAGCACGAAAGGCGCTTTAGCTTGTCCTTGTTGTAACACACATACTCGGTCTCAATATTTGAAGAACGGAAGGAAATTATGTTACACGAGGCATCCTCACTGGTTGAACGGGGGTCACAAATTTCGGAAAGCTAGTGCGTCTTTTGATGGCACTCGTGAATTTGAACCATGTCCAACTCGGCTATCAGGAGCTAATGTGCTACAACAACTAGGCCCTAAGTTCAAATTGAATTCTAAGCGTCAACAATCTAGCAAACGTATAGACACCCCATTTTTGACCGACTTTAAGACTCAGACGTCACCGATTGAGCGCTCAGTGATGATGCATATTGTGCTCGTTCTGAGGTTTCGGAGTCTAGGCTGCGAGCCTTGCCTCCAGACTTCGGGGCTCTTTTGAGCTTTGCCTTGGTTTGCGAACTAGGTTCTGTTTTCTCTTCCCGAAGGGAGGGAGAGGTCTCGTGGACCACCTCTCAGTGGCCGTAGGCTACGTTTCGTGGTCGTAGGTCATTTTTCCCGTTTGGAGACCAGTTTTTGATTTTCGGAGCCGTCGGCTGCGCGCCTCGATTCGGGACCGCTTAACTATCTCCGTTTGCTCCGGTTTTTGGCACATACCTTGTTTCCTCTCCCTAGAGGGACACTGTGGCCCGGGAGACCACCTTCGTGGTCGCATGCCATTTCTGGTGCTTGATAGTCAGTTTTCGGGGTACTTGGCTGCGCATTTTGACCCCCGAACCCTCGTTTTGCGTCGGTGTGGGTTCATTTTTGGTATAGACCCTATTTTCATTGTTAGAAAGGTGGTAGTATGATGGGAGACCACCTTTTCCCCTTGGAAACCAGTTTTCTCCTCGGAGACCACTTTTCTCTCTCCTCCAGCCAGTTTTCTTGTCGGGAAACTGATCTCCCTCATTTTTAGGCCATAATTTCTTGTCTCCCATACCACCATTGTGTTGCATTCATCTGGGAGACCACCTATATGGGTAGGCCGACCAGATTTTCTTCCTGGCCCTTTTGAACCTTGCTAGAAAGCTGGTTTTCCTCTCTCTTGGGCTATAATTTCTAGTTTCCCACTATATCCCTGTGTTGTATTCACCCGGAAAGCCACCAATCTGGTATGGTCGACCACCTTTTCACCTTGACCCTTTTGATCCCTGGTCGGCCGACCAGGGGGAGTGGTCGGCCGACCACCTTGGCTGGTCGGCCAGCTTTCTGCTTTTTGGTCTTTTTGAGTGCATTACAGTTGTGCCAGCTGTGAAGCATTTGACCCTTCCTCCGAGATTTGACCCTCTTGTTTGTCTTCTTAAGGAAGCTTTGGCCCTTTTTGCTTAGCTTCTAGGAGAAGCTTGACCTTTTGCCAAGCTTCTTGAGGAAGCTTGACCCCTTTGGTTTAGGTTCCTCAAGAAGCTTGACCCTTTTGGTTAGCTTCTTTCAGAAGCTTGTACCCTTTACTTGAGGCTTCTCCAAGAAGCCTTGACCCTTTGTTTTCTGTAAGAGAGGCTTTCCTCTCCATTTGCAAGGGTTGAAGAATTTGGTTAAGACACTTTGCATACAACTCTCCATACCTCTTCATCCCAAGCTCTTAACTCTATTATTCTTGGCCATTTGCACACCAACCCTTAGCACAACACCTTCACCATCCATCCAAGCATCTTGGAACTGATTTTCAAAGGTTGAAGGCTCACCATCTTGGTCCATAAGTTGTTGGAGGTCTTCTCTACAAGGGTAAGTCTTTATTTCCCCCATTTTGACATTGTTCTGCTTCATTCTTTAGCCTTATTTTCAAGCATTTTTGGGTTTCATCTTAAACTGAAAAGTGTCTTATTTTGAGCTCCTCTTGAAGTTTGATTAAGGACACTTTTCTGTTTGAGGTCATCTACCTCCTTGTATGCTCCATCCCTTTTTGTAGGCTTATTTTGCTTCCTATCTTAGCCTTACTTGCAAGCATTTTCGAGATTTGTCATAAACTGAAAAGAGTCTTATTTTGAGTCCCTCTTGAAGTTTGATTAACGGCATTTTTCTGTTGGGGGTCATCTACCCCCTTGTATGCTTGTTTGCATCTTGTTTTGAGCCTTGCATCTAGGCCTTTGTTTCATGCTTTGTTTGGCCTTCTAGCCACTGAAATCCAGTAGATTTTTAGTGGCTAGCACACTATTTTGAGAGCCAAAATCAGAGGGGGGTGACCCCCTCTCTCCTTGCCTTGTTTGTTAGCCCTTTTGGCCTTACAAAGGGGCTCCTACTTGCATGTTGTGAAGTCATATTTCAGGCCCTATTTGGTGAGTTTTAAGGTCTACCTTGGCTCTTTCTGGAGCCCATTTTGCCATATGAAGTGTCTATTTTGCATGTGTGGAGCAATCTCATCCAAGGCCTTTCAAAGGGGCTTTCATTTGCATGCTTCCTAGTCTAATTTCAGGGTCCTTTTGGTGGGTTTTAGGACCCTCATAACCTCTATCTAGAGGTGGTTTTGCCATTTTGTATGTATATCTTATATGTGTGGAACAACCCCTTGCATGGCCTTCTAAAGGAGCACATCATTCTTACATGCATTAACTGAGTTTCAGTGGGTTTTTGGGTATTATTTGGCATGGCATACTTCTATTTTTGACTGGTTTGGTGAGCTCTCATGTGCTTCATATAGCTGTAGTGCAAATCATGGTTCACTAGCTTACTTCGCATGCTTTGTTGACCCTTGATTTTAGCTTTTTTGGCCTTGCCTTAAACCGATTTTGTGCATATTTTGGACTGCCCTAGCTCTATTTTTGGGTCTCATGGTCAAATGATGTTTGTTTTGCATGCTTGTAGTTCAATACACTTGCTTAGTTTTGAGTTTCGAGGTCCATTCCATGCATATACTGAGGTGTGTTCATGTTTTGGACCCATTATACATCATATTTCAGAGCTTGTTTGAATGCCATATTGTCATGTTTTATACTCTTTAAATGCGTTTGAGAGTCGGGCTTGTATGCCTCATTTACCGACCATTGAATGAGCTCCATTCCGAGCCATCATTTTAGGCCATTTCCCCACTGTTTCAGACCTGCCTAGGGTCTATTTGGGGTTGATTTTTCCATTAGTGCATTGTTTCGGGTACCTCTAGAGTAATGCACTTCACTAGTTTTGGTACCCGGGCCCCCTAGCTTGCATTGTGTGCCATGTTTGCATGTTTCGGGACCATTTTATACCATGTTTCAGAGCTGAAATTTGTGTGTTTGTATGCCATATTGCATCCTTTTCCATGCTTTGGTAGAATGGCATTTGATGCCTTAGGATCGATCCCTTGCATCGTGCATATTTGCATGTGTTTCGGTTGTCTCATTTCCATCATATGGCCACTGATTTGAGTGTGGCTGAGGTCCACTCATATTGGTTTAAGTCCACCTTGCATTGTGTATGCCATTTGGTTCACGTTGTTGTATGTTTGACCATCGCATTGTGAATGCTTTGATTATGTCTTTGTGTATGTCCATCTTTGCGTGTGTGCATTGTGTATGCCATATAGCTCATGTGCATTGTGTATGCCATTTTAGTCCATAGCATTGCGTATGCTAGGTTGCATGTGTGCATATCATCCCTTGCATGCCAGCATGATTAGGCTGCATTGCATTTAGGGTTGAATGTTAGTCGCATTGTGTATGCCATCTCATTGCATTGTGTTTGGAGTAGGGTTAGTCCAAGCACGGGAAACGAGGGACGTTTTGTACTCAAAGTGACGAAACGTGTCTCAATTTCCGGTCGCCGACACTCTTGACTCTCCATGATAGAGTTGTTGGCTTTACTTGCTTATATGTGCATTCACGTCCCATTGAGTCGTGCAATTCGACTTCTCGGTCATCATGCATCGAGATACGTGATTGATGGCACGAGGATCGAGGACTACACTCCCTAGAGCTTGTGCAATGATAGGGTGAGTGGTCATGCACACATTTGTTAAAAATACATTGCCCTTTCCCTCTCTTGCCTTTGTTGCAGAAAAAACCAGAAACCAGAGGTGGAAAGTGGTCGGCCGACCAGGTTTTCTGGCAAGCCGACCACCTTTTTTGGTTCCCACCACAAAGGGTGGTCGGCAGGTGTCTCCCAAGCCAATATCTGGTCGGCAGCCTTCCCAGGTGGAGTTTCAGCCTCTTGGAGCCTTGTGCAGATTTCTAAAATCAATTGCAAACAAAGGCGAGACGAGACATCGTGATGGAATTTCCCGACGAGGCGACTCGAGCATGCATGCATCCATCACCACCCAAAACAAAGCCGAGGCAGTCACATTCATGTAGTTTACATGCTTACTTAGCTAGTTTGTTAATTAGTTAATGTTGTGTAATAATTAGCTGTAGCTGTTATTTATTCGGACTGTATTATTTATTCGGACCCTCCGAGCGAGGGCACAATTGTGATAAGTGTGCGTGAGTGTGATGTATGTCTTCCAACCCCACGTCTTTCTCCCTTTTATTTACCAGCTTATGATGGTTAGATTAGGGCATGTTTCAATTAGCATCTATATGTTCGCATGTTTGCATTCATTCATCTGTATCACATGCACCGGGCTCTACGCATCATGCTAACTGCATTGTATTTCAATTCCAAGTTGAATACATATATCGATTGTTGCATCTCATATGCCATCTTAGAATAGCCGAGCCTGTTGTAGTTGCATTTTTGCATGCGTTGGATTCATGCATGATTTCTAATTAGCTTCTTTCTTTGGCTCGGAGTACTCGGTAAGTGTTTATGCTTTAGCATCCTTGCATGTGTATGAGTAACTGCCATGATAGCATGCTTACCACGAGGCTATATGCTTATGTGATATACCTGCCTGAATGCCTGTGGGTGAAGGTTGGGTTGCTTGAGTTGGGATAATTCGTCGAAACCCGTGTTTTAGCCTACTTGTGAGTAGCAAACTTCGATCCATTTTCAAAACAATCGGATGTGCGATGCTTTGTTCCAACTTAGGTAATCCAATCTATACTTGTATGCTGTGTGCATCACGTAGTAAATCTAGGCTAATAACCGGAATAAGAACACATAATGTTTTCAAAACTCGATATCATGGTTAGTAGAGACCGATCTTTGATCGGGCGAGCGGGGGTGCTCACGAAGTGACCTTCCCCAATCGTACCCAAGTTCCCGAGCCGAGGCAACTTTGGTGATGACAGACACGTGGCCTCAGGCAAACGAGTCAGGGTTTCCTAAATTCCCCAAGATAAATATTTAGGTGGCGACTCTGTATCTGAAAAAACAGTCCATGTTTGGCATTTCTTTCAAAAAAATCTGTTTTCAAAAACGATTTGCTGGATTTGGACTCTTTGATGATTTATCGGTCTTGCATTGCACTCTGCGAGATTAGATATAGGACAGTGACATTTGAGTCCTGAACTGTAGTGAGCCCAAATGAACAAAATGGAGGGGGGGTTCCCTCTTGGGACGTCTACAAAACGGAATAGAAAGGGGAAAGAAAATGAGGAAAATGAAGACTTGGGTCATAATTGGAAGAAGAAGAGTATTTTCTTTGAGCTGTCATATTGGGAGCATAATTTGATTCGCCACAATCTTGATGTGATGCACATTGAAAAGAACGTGTGTGATAATGTATTGTGGACGATATTAAATGTTGATGGGAAAGGAAAGGACAATTTAAATACTCATCGAGATTTGCAAGATATGGGAATTCGAAAGGCACTACATCCTCAGAAAAGGGTTAGGAATAAATATTATTTGCCTCCTGCATGTTTTGCCATGAACAATAGAGAGAAAAGTTTATTCTGCACACTTCTAAAGAATTTCAAAGTTCCATATGGTTATGCATCCAATATCTCTCGTCGAGTTAACCTCAAACAGCGTAGCATATCTGGACTGAAAAGTCATGATAACTACATACTCATGCAACAAATACTTCTAATAGCAGTGAGAAATTTGTTACCGAAGAAAGTGGTTGAACCATTAATTGAGTTAAGCAATTTCTTCAGGCAGTTGTGCTTCAAAACCCTAGATGTGGATGGTCTAAATCGTCTTCAGTCCCAAATTGCTCTTACACTTTGCCATTTGGAGAGAATTTTTCCCCCATCATTTTTCGATATAATGGAGCACTTACCCATTCACCTAGCAGAGGAAGCAAAGATTGCCAGTCCGGTGCAATATCGATGGATATACTTTGTAGAAAGGTGTGTAATTCTACTCCAATGTCCATTTTGTATATATTTGCTTATTAATACTTTGTAGAAAGGTGTGTAATTTTACTCCAAAGTCATGCATGCATCTTTTTGTTTATAGGTACCTTATGACGCTTAAATCATACATGCATAATCGAAGTCATCCTAAAGGTTCAATTGCACAGGGATACTTAGTCGAAGAATGTATGACATTTTGCTCAAGGTACTTGCATGATGTTGAGTCAAAATTGCATCGACCGTTAAGGAATTGTGATGTTAGCGACAATCCTCAGATATTAATGGGGCGAGCTTTAGGAAAAGGAAAAGGGTTTGTGCTTGATAACACAACATGGGTACAGGCTCATCTGTATGTGTTATTTAACATCGTTGCGGTTGTCCCATATCGAGAGTAAGATAGACGCAACCTTTGTCTCATCGTGAATGTATTTATACCAACTATAATTATCTTGCATTTTACAAGTAGTTTAATTGTATAGGGAACATCGTGAATTTATTAAGCGGTCACATCATCGTCTCAGAGATTATGATGTGGATCGTCGTCACAATGATGAGTTTCCGAAATGGTACAATTCTCATGTAAGTGCATGTCAAGCACAACAAGTCTTTTATATTTTTGTAATACATGTGTTTCTATATTTTTGAAGTTGTTAATTGATGTTTAATATTGATAACTTTCTTTTAAAAATAGGTTGCAGAGCTGTTAGCTACTGAAAATGTAGCGTTGTCAGATGAGATTAAAATTTTGGCTTTGGGACCCAGCCAAAAGGCCACCAGATTTAATGGGTATATAATTAATGGTACTAGGTATCATACTAGGAGTCGTGAGTTGAGAAGAAAAACTCAGAATATTGGGGTTATGGTGAAGGCAAAGACTTCTAGCTATGCAAGTGCGAAAGACATTAATCCAATGGAAGGTGATGTAGTGTACTATGGATATGTGACAGATATTATTGAATTGTATTACTCACATGACCATAGATACATGTTATTCATGTGCAACTGGATTGATAACAATAAGGGACTCAAGCAGGATGATTTTGGTTTTACACTTGTTAATTTCAATGACTTGTTATATGCGAAGAAACAAGACAGTGATGAGCCATTCATCCTAGCATCTCAAGCACAAAAAGTCTTTTATGTTAATGATTCTGTTGATGAAGATTGAAATGTTGTACTCAAGATGAAATCTAGAGACTTGTATGAGGTGTGTGGAGAACAACCAACTATTGATAAAGGACTATATCACAACGAAGTGGAAGGATTTGGTGATCAAGAGTTAGATGTAGTTTCTTTCACTTGTGAGGAGGACATGGATTGGGTTAGGCAAGGTATTGATGGAACAACTGTTGATGAAACTATTGGACCTTTTGAAGCATCGACAGAGGCACCATTTGAAGATGACGAAGAAATGATATGATATTGTAATTGGTTGCATATTCACTTTTACATTTGTGTTTTCTGTACGGATATTCATGTTAATAAAATCTTTGCTTTTATACCTTTGTAGTTTTCTTTAAATGGCCATTTTTACCTTTCATGTACTCTTATTTTGTTTTGAACACAGTTTCTTTATAGATTATCATGTCCTTACTTTTATGTTTGTAGTTTCTTTATAGATTATCTATGAGTTCTAACTCCGAGAGTTCTTCTAGTGAGAGTGAGCAATCAAGCTCTAATAGTTCTAGTTCAGATAAGACTCATGCCACACTTAAGATGAGAGTCATACCCGATCCACTGGCATCATGGCATCCACCAGGCAGTCTTCCTACCACATCACGTAATGGTAGTACATCACATGGCTCAGTTTCAGCTAGTACGTATAACTATTTTCAGATTTTACTGAACTATTTTATTTTTTTATTCTTGTATCCAATAGGATCTGCTGGCAGTCTTCATTCTTGTATCCAATAGGATCTGCATAAATAGAAAATTGATGACAATAGAGCTAGTTCTAGGCTTCTAGCTTAACTGAAAGCAATTGCTCTAGGCAACCCTCACTGCATCCTAGCTAATTCAAAATGGGTTTATGAATTTAAAACAAACCAACTCACTCTGCCTATTTAATAAACTGGTTGTAGTTGGTTGGGTTGAATTGGATACGGGATGGAACGATGATATTACAACTTGACTAAAATTGTAAAAGGTACATTGTCACAGTTGAAACCAAAAGAATCAAAATGAGATATTAGTGGAAGTATAGGGATTCTAAGTGTAATTTACTCAAAATTTAATGAAGCAGCACCGGTCCTAGTTCTAACCATTAGTGGAAGTATAGGGATTCTAAGTGTACATTGTCACACTACTGCATGAGAAACATGTTTTTTCGTTGCACAGTTTGCCTGATTCTTGAGATCAGGCAAATTTAATATGTAATTAACATGTTCTTACCTGGTGTCCATATAGCAAGAAGGTATGGGCTTGGATCATCGGGTTCTCGTTTATCCAGCTGAATAATTTAGAGGGTGACATTTAGTTGGGAGGAATCTATAAAGAAGAGGAGGAATAACTTACCCCTTGTAGGAGAGGGTGTGAATCTGGAAGTTCATACCTGCAGCAGGATGGAAGGGGTTAACTGTGCAGGGGAAAATATCTTAACAAGGTGTATATCTAACAGTTTAATGTCTAAATGGTTTGTATACTAATAAATCAAATTTTCAAGTGATACAATTGCCCATTATTCTTTGTTATGCCAAGATCTCCTTGACCCTTATTTAATCAAGACTAATCCCAATAGATACACACAATGATCTGCAATCCACATGTCTTGGTAAATCCAGCAAGGATAATCAACTTGATATTACTGGTTACAAAGCCTCTGCCTTGCTAAGTTGCACACCTCAGTTTTTGTTTTGGTTTTTGACTTTCTTTGTGCAATTTCTGAATGTAAGCTGGAATTCAAGTTTTGAACAACAAAGAAGAGACAAGAGTGTTATATTCAATGTATGTTTTATCACTTCTCTATTTTAGCATTCAACTGAGCAAGACAAGAACTAGTGATGCATTATTTAATAACAGTACACTCTTCTATATCTACCTTCTGTTCTTTATATATATATATTTATATTTAATCAATTCTTTGGCCTTGTTTTTGTTTTTTTATAGGTCCTAGCTCAAGTCAAGCCACACAAAAGCAGACAAGGGGTCCCACATATGTGCATGGTCAATGGGGTACTTCAGACGATGGCGTTTAAAACTTGTTTCAAATGAGTTGAATCAAGTAGTTGAAGGATACACACCCCTTGCTTCACATTTGGGCGTTTTGGTACGAGATGGGAGTCTGCACCACTCACTTTTACAACTTGGCATTATGTCCTACAACAAAATAAAGATAACATATGGAGGGAGATAAAGGTAATACAGATATTTAATATGAAATAAGTTGAAATGCATATTACAATTGGATTCCATATGAAATGCATATTACAAATGTAGTTGACATTGCATATTACAAGTGTGTATAATTGTAATGCAGGCTCATATGAATGCAGATGATTCCATGAAGAGAACAATAATGACTTCATTTGGGAAGAAATGGAGAGATTGGAAAAGTCGTGTGAAAAATATGGGATACACACCCTTCAAGAATGATGCAGAAAGGTTGGCTCATTGACCGGATAGAGTACATGAGGATCAGTGGCGGGCTTTGGTCTACTATTGGGGCACTCAGAGTGCATCGGTACAATTTTATTTATGTGAAAAAATGTTTATATATGATAATTTTTGATAATATCTCAAATGAATTTCATATTTAACAGAAATCAAGTAAGAAGCATAGAAAAATCCAGAAGAAGAAGACACTGCATCATAGAACAGGCCGAAAGCCTTTCTCGATAGTTCGAGTGGAGGTATAATTAGACATTACATCTTGGACATATTTTGAAATTTGTTAAGTTTTTAAGTTAAACAACTTATAACTTAGCTAGCTCAACTTATAACTAAACTAAATCAAGTTTAATATGTATAAGATTGAAAATTGAAATTTATTATCTTTAAAATTCATCTTCTCATCTTTGTCTTACATGTTTTATTTTATCTATCTTTTATTTACAGGAGACAAAAAAGAACAATGGGGTTCCTGCTACTCGGCCACAGGTGTGGATGGCCGCATACATGAAAGATGGTACTTCCAATAGTGATTCAGTTAATGAAGTTATGGTATGTGATACTACTTTATTGGACTTTTAATATGATTTATATTGGATGCTAATTATTGAATTCAAAATTGCAGACTCAAATGAATGAGCTAACGGAGCACATAGAGGGATCTTCTTCGGACCCTGCTCCATTAAATGAACAGATTTTCACACAAGTTATGGGGCCGGAGCGACCTGGTCGTGTTCAGACATTTGGATTGGGACCATCCCCCACTGATGTTTTTGGAGGTAGATATAGGCAGTCACAAGAGCAGAATCACATCTTCCAAACTCAAGTTCAAGAACAAATTGAAGAGCAACTTCAACGGTATCAAATGCAGTTAGAGTCGAAGATGAATGACGTAATGGAGAAACAAATTCAGGCTATACGCGCAGATTTTCATTCACGAATTAAGATTTTGGAATCTCAATTACAAGCTGCGGGCGTGCTCATTGCACCAGTTGTTGCAACCTCGAACCCATTACATAGGCAGCAGGTATTTTTATTATTTTTACTAGTTATTACTTTAAATTACCCAGAGCTACTATACAACTTAAGCCTCTTATTGAATGATAGGTTGTTGATTCACTTAGTAGTCATTCCACTGTTCGGCCAATGTCACATCAACAATAATCTCATGCATTTTCATCCCAAGAGGTGAGCAATCATTTAATCAAAGCTTTTTTGACAATACAATATCTTATTAATTAAAATACTTGTTCTGATTAAATATAGGTTCACCTTTCAAAGAAAGAGAAGAAGAAGACGAAGAAGAAGAACTAACAAGGTAAAAGTTCTAACATCACTAGTTTTCTAATAATCTACAAATAATTAACTCAATTGTGACATTGACGTAGCCGTAGGTGTAACAATTTAATGGCAACTCCTCAACCTGCGAAGTGTTCACCAATTCTAACATTCACACCAACCAAATCTGAACATGCTGCTTATTTAAGCTGATAATCATATTCATAAATCAAAGCTTAATCCATGGTAGAAATCATCAAACAGCTAAGCAAATAGCCTTCACAATTCATTTTTTATGCACACAGACTGTTCAAAAAACATTAGTAAAGAATTGAATATCTGTCTCTTTTAGGATTTTGTTTGAAACTTGCTTCAATCTGTCTATATTATGTAGCTGTTGGATATTATTGTTCATTGTCTCTCTGAACAAACTTGGAAATAATAAAATATTGCTAGATGCTTGTTCCCATTCAGTGCAGAGGATTGTGGGGGTTTCGCATGTTAGTTGTGTGAGATTGTTTATCCATTTTATTTGTAATATAAATTTTGTTTTGTCTGTGCATTTGATTATTAGGACTAGAATAGGGTTGCATAGTGGGTTAGAAAACAGACTACAAGGGCTACTTTTGTTGGTGTATAATATTCTCTTGCCATGATTGAGTATTCGTTTGTTCTTGGCATTTAGTTTAGGTGTGAAAAGAGTCCAAATTCTCTTTTTGGAGCATGAACAATCAAGAAAAGTTCTATGTTCTAACTGTATGGAAATTCCTTGAAAGCTCAAGGACCTTGAAGGCTGAAAGACCTTAAAGAAAAACATTGAAATGCAATTTTGACGGCACTGTTAATACACATTAATAACATAGGCAAATCACCTAATTAGTTTATGGTTCTCTCTTAGATGATTTTGTTTGAACACTATAGTTATTGAATTTGTAGAAACAATCTATAATGTGGCTAACGTAGATCCATCCTCGCATAACCTTCTCTAAAGTAAGAAAAGTTCATAAACTGGTCATCTGTGTATTTGAATTCAAGCTCTTTGATGAAATATTACCTTTAGGGCATCACTGCTTTGCTTGTTGGCTTTATTTAAACTTGTTGTTTCCTTCAGGACAAGGTTTTGAGATAGTAAAAGGGCATCCTCTGTAGTTTTGTTTTGAACAGGTTTGGCTTTTATGTTTTTCTTCTCTCCCTGATTAATTACAGTTCTATTTTCTTTCAATAGACTTCTCACTTACACAGAGGTTCATCTAGATGCGGATTTTAAGTACGAAACACACCCCCAAAAAAAATAAAATAAATAAAACAAATTACAAAATACAAAATCAACTATTTAATTTAAGCAGCAGATTGAAGTACAGACCATACTCCTTGGAGGTTGCTGTGGGTTTTTAGTTGTGCTTTTGAAACTGTGTTTTATG
Organism: Camellia sinensis; assembly: GCF_055761805.1. NCBI lineage: Eukaryota > Viridiplantae > Streptophyta > Magnoliopsida > Ericales > Theaceae > Camellia > Camellia sinensis. Next base: position 126,083,857 of record NC_138971.1, on the reverse strand, counting down.
TACAGATTATAAATTTAACGGTTTAATTTAACTTTTAAGCAGAAATATTATTTATCTCTTCATTGTTACTTCAATTGGATTGCTGAAACTCTTGGGCTCTGCTAGTTGCATAATTTGTCTTTGGTGATGTATATACGTTGTCTTTTGAATGTATGATGATTATTGCAAGTGTTTTTATATTATCAACAGTTAATCAGTTTTCATGTCAATGACTGTGTATAGGTGAGACCTTTATTCTATACAACCAGCAGACGAAGGGGAACAAAAGAGAGTTAATTCAACTTGGAGCTCCTATTTTTGGTCATATAGAAGAGGAAGTGACAACTAAACATGAAAAGAGTAAGTAAAGCTTCTCTGGTATTTCTTCCACAGGAGTCCCACCTTTCCAGCCAATTCCTACTCTTCTTCAAAGCGTCATTGACCACCTGGTTCAGTGGCATCTAATTTTTTGCTGCATCATTGTGTTCCTCTCCTGATTTTGTTCAAATAATGTGTGAGCTAAGCTCTCAAGACTTGTTTTACTATGCCTCACAGTTTATTACATTCTCCTAGATGTCTTCTCTTGCTCATTTGAGACCTGAACAAGTTCTTTTGGGAGGCTTTATTTTGTGGTGTTATATTGAAAATGAATTACTACTTTTAGAACATTGCTTATGGAATACACATGCTTAAATGCTTTGTGTGTTTGCAGCTGCCCATCTATGCTTCGGAGTTACATTTTTATGCTACTATTGCTTTTGAGTTATGAGCAAGGTTGTGTGTGACTTTTAGCTGGTGTTGATTTTTGCTGCCAAAGGACTGCTGGTGTTGATAAGAACAAGGCTGATTTTTTGGTTGAGAATTGTGAATTTAATTTTTGGATATGGTATTTTGTGGGTAATGATGATTGGATATTAAATTGAATGAGAAAGTGAATTAATATTGCATTTACCATTTGAATGGGAATTATTATTTCATATTAAGGCTATTCAGTTTTATTATAGGTATTTTTTTAGTTCAATCACATAAAATTAGCACAATTAAAAAAGAGAAAAAAAAAGAAGAGGATTTCACGGCTTTTTTAAAACGCCACCTATACTCTAAAAAACTAACGGTCAGTTTTTAAAAAAATATAAGACGGCGTTTTGAAAACGTCGCTAAAAAACATAGTGACGTCATGGTAAGGACATTTCGCGGCGTTTCTAAAAACGCCGTCTATACTAATATCACGACGTTTTTAAAACGTCGTAAAGATACAGCGACGGCCGCATTTTCGACGCTTGGTACTAAACGCCGCAAAAGGAACTAACGGCGTTTTTGATAGATATAGCGGCATTTTTTAAACGCCACTAAAAGTCCAATTTCCAGCAGTGAGGCTAAATATATTTTGTACATATTTATAACAAAATATAGGATTGAAAAATTGGAATACATTATTAGAAATGATTAAAGATTTGAGAAACCAATTTGACAGAATAACTACATGTTGAATGATGCAGGATTTAAGGAAATTAAACTAAATGAACGAAGAGAAATAAATTTGATAGCATTTTGATGTGTTGATTTTATTTTTTATTTTTTATTTTGATCATAATTTTGATGTGTTGATTGATGATAGATTTTTTTAATATTTAATTTTTCTTTTCCTATCTTCAAATCTCATATTTATAGTTGTTGGAAACAACAGTTTACTTCTGGATATATGTAACTAACCTGTGATTCTCGAATGCTAAGTAAAGGCCAACTACTCTAATGACATGTTTGGTTGAGAAATTTGGGAAGAAATTTGGAAAGAAAAGGAAAAAAATAGGTGAAATGTGAATAAAATATACCTAAATTTCACTTAATTTCATACACATTTTTAATTTTCTTTTCTAAATTCTTTATCAAATTTTCTAATCAAATACAGCATAATAGTGTATCATCATGTGGTTTACTACTTTATAAATAGTTTGTTACTCACTTTTAAGGGGGAGCATGGTCCGGATTAGACCGGATTAGAGTAAAACCAAGACCAATCCGTTATCTACGAATCTTGAAAAATTGGAACCAATCCAATCCGTTTAAATCGTAGAACCAATCCGAACCAATCCATTTAAACACGGATTAGATTGGTTTAGGACCACAGATTTACATAATTAAATAAAAAATATATATATATAACACTTTAATTTCGTAAAAATATAAATATAGCACCATATTAGTTTCATAATAACAACATGTCTTTTCATAATAATGACAAACTGTTCTAGAATTTAAACAACCATAAGAAAACTAATTCCACTATAAATATTTAGACCATTTGAAATTAACACTAAAAACTAGCAAACAAAAGTAATAAAAGAAGACACTATGCAAGTTTAGGTTTGGATTTAAGTTTTATATGAAATAAGAGAAGATACTATGCAGAAGGGTGTATAATAAAAATATAGACTATTTGTATACGGTCCGGATCGGTTTCAATCCAGAACCGTGGAGTTCAATCTAGAACCAATCCGTGAATTATGGATTTTTAATTTTTCAATCCGAAATCGAACCACGAATTCAAAAAACCAATCCAAACCTACTGGATTGGATTGGACTAGACTGGATCGGATTACGGATTTTACGGATTCCTTACTCAGCCCTACTAACTTTTCCTTCTTTTGCTCATACTTTTTCTATTCCATGACTCCTAAGGTCATGTTTATTTGGGCGGATTGGATTAGGTTGGATTATCATTCCCATGACTAATAGTCTTAAGACTACAAATCTTTTTAGATTGTGTATCATATCCTATGTTTGGATTGAATTATGATTATAAGGAGAGACTAATAGTTCAGACTTTGACTTAGTCCTCTAATTTATATCATATCCCCTATGTGGGATTGAATAGTCTATTATATACAGGATACCATATTCGAATGGATTGTTAATTCGTACTTCAATTGTTTAACCAAACATCGGATTTATAATTTTATTAAACTATTAATCCAATCTCAAACTCAGAAGATAATGATGGCCTTGTGCAATGGAGAGACAGAGGAAATCAATGCAAATCCTCAACCCTTTGTTGCTTGTGCTGACTTTGCAGAGGCCAAGTTGTATACTAAAAGAGTGACACCACTCAATACATTGAGAAAACCTGATGGTTCAGCCGAAATGACAGCTGATGAGGACGTAGCGCACCTAAAACATTTGGTACAGGAGAGTGCTGATGAAGAATTAGTCGTCAAAGATGATGATGATGCCTGCTTGTAGGCAAGAAGATGAAGCCTAAAAAGCCAGACCTTTAGCTTTAGTCAAGTTTACAGCATTAGACTTGAAAGCAATAGTCAAAAAGGTTCAGGAACAAGAGAAGAAAACCATGGTAGTTGGCTGTAAGCATAAACAACAACAGGTCAGACCTTTGACCTTTGATAAATACTGTGCATTGGACATCGAAACAAAAGTCTAGGAAATATATGAGGAATAAGCCTTATGGACAGACTTTGTCTGTGAGGAGGAGGGCAAAGATGTTAAATCAGAGAAAATGGAAGTAGAACAAAGCAAAGAAATTGCTTCAAAGACAGAAGAAATCAAAAAAGAAGCATTAGTGAGTTCTCAAATACAAGACCCCTTGGAAGAGGTTAGTTTAGGGGAAGGTTCTACATAACAACCCACCCACATCAGTGCTTGGTTAAGTGCTCTTGACAGGGACCAGTTGTTGATGGTCTTACAGAGATATAAAGATTATTTTGCATGGTCTTGTAATGAACTGCCAGGATTAGATAGGTCATTAGTGGAACATAGGCTTCCTATGAAGCCTAATTTCAAGCCATACAAGCAAAAATCAAGAAGGATGAGTCCTGAAATGATTCAAAAGGTCAAGGAGGAAATTCTTAGGCTCCTTAAGACAAGCTTTATTAAAACAATCAGATATATTGAATGGCTATCCAATATTGTGCCTGTAGTTAAAAAGAATGGAATAAAATGAGGGTATGTATTGATTTTAGAAACCTGAATTTAGCAACTCCAAAAGATGAGTACCCCATGCCCATAGTAGATTTATTGGTGGATAGTTCAGCAGGGCACAAGATTTTATCAATGTTGGATGGGCACTCTGGTTATAACTAAATCTGCATTGCAGAAAAGAATATCCATAAGACAGCATTCAGATGTCCTAGGAACATTGGCACCTTCGAATGGGTTAAAATGTCATTTGGCCTAAAGAATGCTGGGGCTACATATCAAAGGGCTATGAACACTATCTTTCATGATCTCATTGAAGGATATTTAGAGTGTTACATTGATGACATTGTAGTGAAGTTTCAATCCATGGAGGAATATTTGTTTCACTTAGAAGCAACTTTCGAAAGAATGAGAAAGTTCAAGTTAAAGCTTAATTCTCCCAAATGTGCTTTTGGTGTATCAGCTGGAAACTTCTTGGGCTATATAGTACACAAGAAGGGAATACAGATTGATCAAAATAAAGCCAAAGCCATCATTAAAGCCAAGCCTCTATCAAGTAAGAAAGAAGTACAAAAATTCCTTGGATAGGTTAATTTTCTTCGAAGGTTTAGTTCTAACACTGCAGGGAAAACTAAAGTATTTTTTTCCTTATTAAGGTTGAAAGATGAAGAGGAGTTTGTGTGGACGACAGAGCATCAAACGACTTTCGAAGGAATCAAAGCCTACTTGGCCAAGCTTCCAGTATTTATGCCACCAAAGAGTGATAAGCCCTTGAAGTTCTACATTGCTGCAGCAGAAGATTCATTGGGAATTTTCTTAGCCCAGGACAATAAAGAAGGCAAAGAGCAAGCAGTTTATTACCTTAGTAGGTTCTTAAGTTCTTGTGAATGTAAATATTCAGCTGTAGAAAAGTTGTGCCTTGCATTGTATTTTGCTGCAATGAAACTAAGATACTATCTTTAGCCTACAACTGTCTTGGTAATTGCAACCACAGATTTGGTTAAATATTTGTTATCTAGACCTGTGTTGAGAAAAAGAATTGGCAAATGGATACTAACTTTATCAGAATTTCATCTAGAATATGTCCCCCAAAAAGCAGTAAAGGGACAAGTTTTAGCTAATTTCTTGGCAGATCATCCATGTCAGACAGAAAACAAAGAGATGATAGATCTTGGTATGGTTAATATTGAGCCATGTCAAATGTGGTTTGATGGATCAAAAGCCAATGGTCTAACTAGAATTGGTGTGGTGATCAAGTCACTATAGGGGGTAAAATAATCAAGCTGAATATGAAGCTTTAATAATGGGACTAGAAATACTTATTGGATTACAAGCCCATGCAGTTGATATATTTGGGGATTCTCAATTGGTGGTTAATCAAGTGAAAGGAATTTTCAAATGTCAAAGTGCAAGCATGTTGCCATACTATGTAGTTGCATTATATTTTCTCTCCTAGTTTCAGATAGCAAATGTGACTTATATCCTAAGATTCATGAATAACAACGCCAATGATGTGGCTCAGAAAGTTTCGAATTTCAGGAGAATGGATGACACTCAAATGAACATAAGTCAAGCAACATATCAAAAAGTAATATCATCCTTAAATGAAAGGAATGTGGCGTTAGAGGTCAATCATAATGACTTACAGGGCCAAGATTGGAGGTATCCAATAATGCAGTACCTAATTGGCCCATCTTCGAAAGTCAGCAGAAAAATCAAATTACAATGTATGCAATACATAGTGTATGGTAATGCTCTTTACAAAAGGGAAGCAACTGAGTTGTTATTGGAATGTTTAGGGCCAAATGAGGCATTGATAGCCATGGTTGAAGTTTATGAAGGCATCTGCGGTGCTCATCAGCCTGGTATAAAGATGAGATAACTGCTTTGAAGACATTCCTACTATTGGCCAACCATTCTTAAAGATTGTATAGAGTATGCTACAGGTTGCCAGGCATGCCAAAAGCATGGCACGATAAGACATGTACCAATAACTGATTTGCATATAGTGGCAAAACCTTGGTCATTTAGAGGATGGGTTATGGTTATGATAGGAAAAATACATCCACCCTTTTCGAAGTGTCATTGTTTCATTTTAGTGGCCACAGATTACTTCACTAAGTAAGTCGAAGCTAAACCATATAAGGCTGTAGACCAAACTGAAGTTATTGGATTCATTAAAGATTTGATTCACAGGTTTGGTATCCCACAGAGCATAACTGTGGATAATGGGACTATGTTTGATAAGAAAATGGTAAAGTCTTTTGTGGCAGAGTTTGGAATTAGCCTTGTTAATTCTACCCCATATTATGCACAAGCAAATGGTCAGGCAGAATTATCCAATAAGTCTTTGAAAAAAGGAATATAGAGGGTTGTGGAGGACAATCCTAGAGATTGACATAACTTACTGTTGGATGTATTATGGGCTTATAGGACTTCTCTAAGATCAAGTATAGGAGTTACTCCTTATGTCTTAATATATGGGCATGATGCAGTGTTACCTGTGGAAATTAACATCAAGTCTTTGAGGGTGAGATGCCAGGATCAGTTAGTTTCTGAACAGTACCATCAAAGTATGTTCTTGGAATGAGAGAATGTGGATGAAGCTAGAATTTTGGCATTAAATAGCATTCTTTTTCAAAAGAAGAAAACAGCCAAAAACTATAATAAGAAAGTCAAGCACATTAGCTTTGATGAAGGTGATTTGGTATGGAAGACAATACTCCCACTAGGAATTAAAAGCCATAAGTTTGGCAAATGGTCACCTAATCGGGAAGGACTATATCAAGTTCATAGAGTTTTGCCTTAGGGAGCATATCATTTGAGAAATTTGAATGGGTATGTACACCCTAAGAAAATTAATGACAGGTATTTGAAGCCTTATTATCCAACTGTGTGGGAAACACAAGGAGTATAGTACGTGCTAAACAAGAGAAGCATGAAAACACTCAAATAATAAATAAAGAATTCATTTCATAAGGAGTTAAATACATGCAACCATAGATTGGCCCAAAAGTCAATACAATGTTTCATTTGTTCCTTTACAATTGATTCTCTACTTTTAAGAGATGGTAGTCATCTCCTGCCTTCGATCAGTCAGTTCTTGGTTGGTGATTTGCAGCTTGGTGGCAGTTCGATCCAAAGCCAGGTTAACTGCTGATAATTCTTCTTTTAGTTGAGCTTTTTTCTTCAAAAGTTGGGCTTGAACTTGGGAGACGGAGAAATGTTGTTCTTTTATTTCAGACATCTCAGCATGTATATGAGAAACAAATTCCTGGTCTCTCTACAATTGCTCCTTTGCAGCTTTGGCACCGTGGCAGATATTGACATAAAAGTCAATAGTGGCCGCTGCCTGAGACAAGTGACACAAAACGGCCATGTTGGATTGCTCAATGACCTTCCAGCATTGGAGGAAACCATTCTTGATAATAGGTATTTGCAAGGCTTCAAATGGGATCCTCGAGAACAATGTCAACAACTCCAAATAGATGCCCAAATCCAGTGAAGGTGAGGAAGCCCTACTAATGGTTGAAGAGCTCTCAAAAATTTCCAAGAGAGAATCAGCTAGAACCAATGGCTCAGTTTCATTACTGGCTGTTGGAATGGCAGAAGACATGTCAAAAAGGCTAGCCAGTCTAGCTTCGAAAATGTCTATCTCTTCCATTGACATTGTTGGTACAGAAAGGGCTCTAGTAGAAGGGAAAAGATGGATACATAGGGATAGGAGAGGAGGATGAAGTGTCCCTGGCAGTTTCCATAGTCCTGGCCACCAGTAGGTCAAGAGAAGAAGGACTGGAGCTGGATAAGGATAGTGGACGAAGAATTGGTGAGCTACTAGTATCTTCTCTGAAAGAATCAGCTATCACTGGAGATGAAGTAATAATTGGAATTTTCTCAGGAGGGGAAGGAGCAACAAGGATGGTAGGGAGAATAAATTGAGCTGAGTTGAAGGAAAGAAGAGGAAGGTATGGAGTTAAGCCGAAGGATAAGGATATAGGAATGCTTTGCCTCAAAAAAGGTAAGAAAAGTGTAGAACCAGGGAGTGGGAGTATTGCCAGAATGGGCTCTACACTTTGAGGCACTTTAGTGCCAGTCTTCTTTTTCCTTCTTGAGGATGCTTCTGATGGTCTTTCAACTTCAGATGAAACTAAAAAAGTCCTTGTTGAAGGAGAAGGTAGAGTAGGTGTTGCTGCAAAAGGAGAAATACGAAGCAAAGTTAAGTTTCAGTATCAAAACTTTGAGAAAGGAAATTATAGACACAAAAGGAAATTACTAGTTTCAGAAATAGTAGCACTGGTTGGAGAACTATGAAGGGTATAATGTTCGGCAGTTAGCTGTCTCCTTGTAGTGTCTCTTTGGATTACTTTAGCAGCAGCATCTTCATCCCTAAGCATTTGTTGTTGTCTTCTCTTTTCAGCCCTTTGAAATACAATGATTTCTTTGGAGTGTTCCGCTTCCAATGCTTTAGCAGATGCTTCATGAATGGGGTCCCCAATGAAATCAGAGAGAGAGACCGTCATTTTCTTCTTTCTTTTAAATGGTGTCTCTTGCTCTTTTTCTGTTTTTTCTTCTTCCATGTGAGCCTCAGGTACTTCTTCTTCAAGATCAAGCAAGAGCTTTCTTTTCTTTTGTTGTTGCTGCTTGCTCTTAAGGAGATTTAAATCTTGAGATCTTTGAGGAGAGTCTCCTTGTGAGGCATCTACACCACCTACACCAAAGAAGGAATTATAAGTAAAAAGCAAAAGCATCATAAAGAAGAAAAAAAGCAGCAGTGCATACTTTTCTTCGAGGCAGCTCGAGTAACTTTAGGAAAATGTGAGACAGTAGGAGCAGACTTTGTAATAGCAGGGGTAAGAACTGGGGTAGCATGAGCAGTGGAGGAAGTAACAACTCCAGTCCCTTTGGACTTGGCTTGAGGTACATCTAGTACCATTAGCAAATCTTAAGAAGAAATGGCCAAGTACACTTTTGTAGACCGCCCGAACTCTCTTCGTGTGCCCCCCTTTTTGGAGATGACACGAATTGGGTTCTAGCTACTACAGTTCGGACTCCCGTCACGATTCTGAATCTAATCTCACAAAGCGTAATGTAAGACTAATAAACCACCAAAGAGTCCAAATCCGGCAAATCGTTTTGGAAAATTGATTTTGAATCAAAAAGCGCCAAACATGGACTACTTTGCCAAATTACAGAGTCGCCACCTAAATATTTTGTTTTGGGAAATTTAGAAAACCCTGACTCGTGCCAAAGGCCATGTGTCCGTCATCACCAAAGTTGCCTCGACTCGGGAACTTGGGTACGAGAGGGGAAGGTCCTGAAATGAGCACCTGTGACAACCATCACCTCTGATTAGTGCTAATCTCTGGTTAAGCATGATAAGTAACTGATCAGACTGAAATTCTAAACTGAATGCATGAGTATGTTGTCTAATTGCATTTCTATCTGTTAGTCACCAAATGATCTGTTTATGTTTTAACTTTGAATTGCGAATTGAAGGTCTTATCGGCAACCGAACCAGAAATTGATTAGTGTTTTATGCTAATTAGAATTTATGTGATTTTATGGTAGATTTAATTAAAATTTGATATAGAATGATTAAATTAGATTAAATAAGGGTAAATTTCATTAGTTTGAGTTATTACATTCTTGCCCTTTAGTGGACTCCCTCAAGAACTATTGTTTAATCCCCATTACTTACACACTTGACACACCATTCTTCACCCATTTTTCTGAAGCAAACCGTGAGAGAGAGTGAGATAGGAGAATTGGTTTCAACAAAAGATTAACTTGGAGAGTTAGAAGGAACTGTAGGGGGTTTGTAAAATTTAGCTTCCATACTTTGAATTCAAGACCTAAGGTAAAGAATTCATCCTTTGGTTTATGTATTTAAGTTGTTTCTTGCATGATTCATGGAAATTTGGAGATTAATGTCAAGAATTAATTTAAGAGTTGAATTGAGTAGTAATTCATACATGCATGTACATGTTCTTGAAAATTGAAGTTGTTTTGCATGAAATCCTTACATGCATGTGCATATTTTAGTAGAGGTCCATGAATTCACCATGTTCTTGAGCTAAAGCTTGCATTGGATCATGTTTTGAAACATTGGAGTTCATGGGAACTCATGCATGTATGATTTTTGTATTGTCCTTTGTGTTACATTTGTTTTGGTGTTCAATTGGCTTACTTTTGGGCTTGATTTCATAAATTGATCTTTGAAACACGTTGTACTATGAGTCTTCAAATGTTTTCCAGAAAATTAGCCCAAAAGAATCGAGTTTGTAGCTTTAGAAGTTGAGTTTTGAGTTTGGAGATCAATCTGGAAATTCTAGATTTTGGATCCACGCTCGAGCAGAGGACTTCACGCTCGAGCGTACACTCTAAGTACATGCACTTCCGCTTGAGCGTAGGAAGACACGATCGAGCGTGAAATGCATATGCCCAGAAGTTCATATGTTTTGCAGTCCGCTCGAGCGAGAGAATTCACGCTCGAGCGAGGATCTGAGTCTCACGCTCGAACGGAGGTCGAGCGTCCGTCGAGCATGAAAATCGTGCATCTAGTATTTTTTCATGAGTTTACAGTCCGCTCGAGCGAGGGAATTCACGCTCGAGCGGAGCTCCTTTGTCTGCATGTCCGCTCGAGCGTAGAAAGCCACGCTCGAACGAGACCCCTGTTTCAGCAAAAATTTGAAAAGTGTTTTAAAGTGCATTTTTGCATCTTCATTTTATCCTAGGCATTCCTAGGCCAAGTTTAAGGCATCTTAATGAGGATAATGTTATAGAACCACACCTATATAGTTAGGGGCTAAGTTATTAATCCCGAGTGTGTGTTCATTCTGCAACTGTAGGGTTGACATCCGATGACGCTCGTTAGCTTGTCTCTAGCCCAGTGCTCTGTGAGTAACAATATTGTAAAGATATGTTCAATTATGATTATTTTTTCAATGATCAACTGTTTTGCTTATTAAACCGTTATTCTTTAATGAATGAATGTTTGTCCTACTTGTAAACTGTATCCATGGCATCCATAGCAAATTACTGTTACTGTACTGTTACTGCTACTGTCACAGAGATCTCTGTCAGTTCCCATGTTTGGAACCACTACTGTTTACTGTTATGATGGCCATCAACTGACTGTTTGGTCTATTAAGACCTACTGTACTATTTTGCTAATGGATGTACCACATTTGCTATTATGGTTCTAAATGACTGATTCACTGATGCAATTAACTATTCTAATTACTGAAAGGACATTCATTCTTAACCCCTTTACGCATATGTTATTCACTAGGCTTTAGCTCACTGTTTATATATATATATGTAGGTGTCCAGGCACCGGACCGGAGCTAGGAGCGTCGGGTTAGCTCTTGTTTTGTCAAAGCCAACCATTGTGCCTCACCTCGAGGTTCCAAGTGCATTCAAGCCACGGCTGTTTTGGGGTGTCCAGATTCACCCTTTTGTTTCTGCCTTGTAATGAATGTTTAAGACTTAACTGTACAGTTATAGTTAGGGATTTGGTCCCTAACATGGATGTTTGTATATATGTTGCATGTTCATATGTTCTGGTTATCAATGTGACATGTTTATAAAAAGTCTTTTTGCATTCAGACTGTCACAACTCATTGGACATCTTTTATTTACTGTTTTGGCTTCCGCCAGCCCCTTTACTCTATATTACTGTCATTACTGTTGAGCAGGCCTTCGGTAATCACAGATTACTGGCCGGTTACGGTGCTAAACCCATAGGGGCGGGTTTGGGTCGTGACAGCACCCCGCTTGCCCGATCAAAGATCGGCCTCTACTAACATGATATGTTGTTTTTATAAACACACGCGTTCTTATTCTTATTATTAGCTAACTTACTATGTGATGCGCACAGTATACAAGTATAGACTCAATCACGAAAATTGGAACAAAGCAACTCATGTTTGTTTTTCGAAAATGATTTGGAAGTGCTACTCGTAAGTAGGCTAAAGTGCGGATTTGCCACCCTCGAGTGGGCTTAAAACATGATTTTGCCACTCCGCAAAGTGGGCTTAAAACATACATTTATCGAGTTGTCCCAATTTAGGAAATCAAGCCTTCATCCACAGGCATTCATGCAGTTAAACACTTAAGCGAATAGCCTCATGGAAAGCATTGTATCATGGCAACACTCACACTCATACAAGGATGCTAAAGTGTAAACACTTACAGTGTACTCCGAGCCAAAACAGAAAACTAGTTAGAAATCATGTATGATCCTAGCTATGTTAAGTGCCTAATTCAACACCTGCAAAAATGCAACTAAAATAGGCTCGATTATCTAAAATGGCATATGAACGCAACACTTGATAACATGCTTTGAAACACGTATTCAAAAAAGTGTATTGAAATACAATGCAGTTTAAATGGTGCGCCGAGCTCGATGCATGCAAGACAAATGAATGATGCACACATACGAGCATAAGGTATGCTAATCAAAACATGCCCTAAACTAACCATCAAAAGCTGATAAGTAAAAGAGAGAAAGAAATGGGGGTTGGAAGACATGCACACACACACGCACCCTTATTACAACATTGTGCCCTCTCGACGGAGGGTCTAAATAATAAGCTAACTAGCTATGCTACTATCTAAGCTAATCTAAGCTAATTAAGGCAATTAATTAACTATCTAAGCTAATCAATTACAACACATTGAAATAACTAGAAACAACTAACTAATAAAGCAATAAAGAGAAGATGGCCTCGCAGGTGAGGGAAGCATGCATGCTCGGTTGCTGTCCACTCAAAAATTCGTTGCTATGCCATCAATTGCCTCTGTTTTCACTTGCCTTGATCTCTGAAAATTGTGTCAATCTCCAGAATGCCCCTACTTCAACACAGAGATCTGCTGGTAGGCTGCCAGCTAGAAAAATGGCTGCCAGCCACTAAAACTGGCCAGCCGGCTAATGAAACTGGCTGGTCGGCTAGTTTTTCTTCAGGCTGCTGGTTTTGCTGCAACAGAGAACAATAGAGGCACAACAATGTATTTCTAAGACAATGTGTGTACTACCACACTCCTCATCATATCTCAAGCTCAAAGGAGCGTGACACTCTGCTCTCAAGCCACTAACCAAGCATCGCAATGCACGATGGCTGAGAAGCCATATAGCGATCCCGGTTGTCCCTTTACTGTTCTGTTGTATTCCAGACTCGGTTCCGTGGAGTTGGTAGTTGTACCTATCTTGTTGTCGTCCTTTAATTCCATTTATTTGAGTTATAGGATGTGTTGGGCTTGTTTCGAGCATGTGGGTTGAACCTTGGTCTGAAATCTTGTTGCCAGGTTTTTGGTCGTTCCGCTCGAGCGGGCCTTATTGCGCTCGAGCGGAGATTGCACGCTCCCAGTTTTTCGTGTCCCTGCAAAAATTCTACAGGTGTGATTTCTACGCTCGAGCGAGTTTCTTTACGCTCGAGCAGTAGCGCTCGAGCGAGTGCTGTGGCGCTCGAGCGGGTAGTACTTTTTGGTGTAAGTTCTGGGAGGGGGAAATCTACGCTCGAGCGGACTGGTTTTCGTGCTCGAGCGGATGTACTTTATTCTTGTGTCTTGGAGCTTGAGCGGGCCTTCTTGCGCTCGAGCGTACCTAGTTTTTTGTTCTTGACGCTCGAGCGTTGTGTTCTCCGCTCGAGCGGGAATGTCGTATATCAGTTGGCAGCTGGGCGTTTTAAAATCACTTTTTACATTCTCTCTCTCTTTCTTACTTTCTAAAAAGCTATTTTGAGAGCTCCTCTCTCTAGAAACTCCCTTCTCTCTAGGGTTTGATCTAGTTAGAGTGTCTCTCTATCCTCCGCCTTTGTAAAAAGTGTGTGGATCGTCGAGGGCTTCGTTTTGATCCGAGAATCGTGGTGTTTGGAGCATTTTCACTTTCTTCTCCTTCCCCATTTGAGCTCTAACTTCGAGGTAGGGATATCCTACTCCTTCTCATGAGTTTTGTCTTTGAATTTTAGTATTTTGATGAGTTAGGGTTGTTGGGTAATTTTGAGAAAGTTTGGGCCTTTGTGAAATTTTATAAAAGTTGGGGTTTTGTTTATATAAACGTATATGTATGTTTGGCATAGAGAAATGAGATCAATATTGGTCTAATGGTAAGGAAATGGAACCTTAGGATTGTGATGTTAATTATAAGAAATGTTCTAATTACATTGATGAATTAATTGGTATAATTAATTTGAGGAAAAGAGGAATTAAGTTGAGAATGTTGGAATTGAAAGTGTTTGGGATTACAGGGTGTAGTTAGATTCGTTTATCGCTCACCAAGCTGAAATGTTGATTGTATATCCATTAACCGGTTAAGTCCAAAAGTGAGAAGTCCTCTAATTGGAAAGACGAACCAAGCCATAAGTGTCTTGAGCATGAAACAAGCATCATGTCGTTGGTTAGTAGAAACCCTTAAGAGAAGGCTAAAACCATTAGGCACGAACGCCTCAATTTCGTGCTCAAACCAACAAGGGCTTAAGACCACTTTCGAAAGTGATATAACAAATGAAAGATGGAATGCAATGGCACATATTCCAGCACTAAAATAGGATGCTAAATGATATCAAAGCGTGAAAATGATACATGGAAGACATGCTAGGAGTCGAAAGCATTGAAGCTAGCAAAGAGCATAACATTAGAACCATGCAACACAATGCTCAAAGGACTAAACCAGCCCTAAATAGACCTCATGCATGCCAAAACAGTGGCCAAAATGAATTGAAATGATAGCATGAAAGGTATGAAATGCATGCTCATGCATTAGCTCACAAACAAAGCATAAAGTACAACTCTCAAGAGCAATGAAGAAGTGAAGTGTATGAGAGTGTGACTACACTAAATACGCTGAAATTACATGCAATATGGTGCCATATCACACAAACATCACATGCACAACATGTTAAAGGCCCCAAAACTCAAAGTTAGTCAAGACCATTTACACTACAACTATATTAAGCAATGCTCAAATGACCTTAACCATTCAAAACAAACCTAAGGCAGGTCAAAACAGTAGCAAAAACATGCTAGACTCGCAGCATAGAAGGCAAGAAAAATATGCTCATTTGATGGTTCACAAACAAGGCATAAAAGGGCACAACTCTTAAACACAATGAAAGAGTGATAAACATGAGAGTATGGCAGAAGTTTATGCTTTGAAATTACATATCAAATGATACCATTTCACACCAACATCACAAATATAGCATGCTAAGGGCCTCAAAACTCAAGACTAGTGAAGCCAACTATGCCATAATTATACAAAGCAAGCCATACATGACCAAGACCACTTGGAACAAAGTTTAAGCATGCTAAAACAATGCCAAAAACATGCTAGAGTAAAGCCGAAACATGCTAGAATTAGAGGCATAAAGCATGACGCATGTTAAGCCAACAAGTAGGATTGCACTACAAGTGTAAGATGCAAGAAACCAATGACCAAACCAACCAAAAACAGAGTCATGGCAGATCCAAAAAGTCACAAAAACATGCTTGGACTAAGCTTCAAGAAGGGAGAAATACATGCTCATGTATTAGGCTACCAACATAAGCAAACAGGAATACAAGGAGAGGGGATCACCCCCTCCTATTTTGGACCACAAGAACAACTTTTTACCATTGAAATTTCTCTGAGTTTCAGTGGTTAAAAGGCCAAGAAATGGGTGATTCAAAAGCTTAGAGAGGTGGCTCAAGAGGCTTAACAAGCCAAAGAGAAAAAAAGGGGAACCACCCCCCTAACCACACAAGACTCAAACCAACATTTTTAAAGCCTTAAAAACAGAGTTATTAAAAGGCTAAAACCAGCCTTAAAGTAGCATGCCAAGGTGGTCAAGCTCTTGATCAAAACAAAGCTTAAAAGGGACAAGTGTCTTACCCTTGAAGAACAACAACAAGACGGTAACTTCAGCAACAATTTTGGACCAAAACCAATGCTAAGACCTCAAAACAAGCTCCAAGGGACCTCAGCTCCAAAATGAAGGTGTTGACTAGGTGTTTGTGTGCAAAAGTATGAAAAAAACTCACTTTAAGGCTTAATATAACACAATATAGCGAAAGAGTGAGAATTCTAGAGAGAGATGGAGATTTTTTGCTCTGAAAAATCTGAACCCTCAAGAAGGGGAAGGCACCTCCCCTTATATAGAATTACAAGCCTCAAGCTTGTTTGACAAACTAGAAGCTTGTTACCATCCCTCCATATACGTGTATAGAGGATGCATTCTGTGCCTAACAGCTGGCACCAAAAATATCTGAAAAATAAGAAAAATTGCCGCCGGCCAGTTACAGTGGCCGGTCGGCCACCTCTCCTAGCCGGCCGGCCACTCCAAGTGGCCAACAAGAGAGAAAACTGGCTGGCAGTGACCTATTTTTGACGAGGCCGAAGACTTAGACAAACAAGCAAGGTGTCTACAACTTCCATATTGGCCATCCAACAATTCCGGTACCTCTTCTGTGTGTTGCTTTGAGGAATGAGGGGTAGGTATTCAAAATCAAGTAAGTCTTGGATGAACTTGGAGGTTGCCTCTTCCAATCTGGATCTTGGAACTTTAAGTTCTTTGTTTGTAAGGTTTGAGTTGGACTGACTGCAGAGAGGGATAGGAATCCCTTGAGAGAATCCAAATTGCCCAGCAAATTGGGCAATGCAATAGCGCTTAGAGATACACTTATAAGCTTTGGGGTTCATAGTGCCAATAAAAAGTTCCCTTAGGATCAAAATAGAAGCCCACATGTTTTTGTGCTGAGGCCTCAAGCAAGACCTATCGCTCAAAAAGGTCCTCAACCAGGCTGGACCAATATCGGTAGCTTCGAAGGAGTAGAAGAAGGTGTGAAAAGAAGGGGAAGCTGGAAATTGGTGAAAGAAAGAAAAGTAAAAGGCGAAGTTGGAAGGGTAAAGTGAAACATTGGCTAACTTTATACAATAAGTGGTAGGATTTGGCGTCAAAAACTTTAAACATTTAGACTGCAAATCGGTGAAGTATGCAAAAAGCCAGAGTTGGAGTATCCAAAATGGGCCTCCTTGATTGGCATCCATGGGTTTTTCGCAAAAGAGGGAACAAGCTTTATAGACATGACCCAAAACATATGAAGCTAAGGCCACCCTTTTATGAAAAATAAAGGCTTTGGCAAAAGGGGCAAACTCAGGCATGATCCTTTAAGAAGAAGTATAAAAGAGGAATTTGCAAAGCCAATACAATAAAAAAGAAAAAAATTCTCTATCAGTCACAGGGCCTTCTCTTTTGTTCTCAACCTTGACAAAATCACTATAGGATGAGTTCAGAGGTGGGAGAGGAAAAAGGGTTTTAAGGTCAGGGTAGTCTGGGCCAATGAGAGTACCAATAGGGGATAATCCTAATAGATGAGAGATATCAAGGACAGTGGGAGCCATTATCCCACATCTAAATTGGAAAAAATTGAAAATAGAATTCCAAAAACAGAGAACAACAGGTATTAAAAATGGGTCTTTCGAAATGGTGAACCTGGACAGTTGAAGGGTGTCGAAGAGACAAATCTCCTGAAGATCCAGTGTCCTAGCAGGGACGACCCGATCATACCATTCATTCCACTCTGGTCTTACTGTGGGCCAGTAGCGATGGGGTCAGTTCATTCTCCAACTTCCCCAATCAAAACCGCCTTCATAAAGAAGGCAATGATCCTCCAGTTGCAAATACAGAGCTGAGAGCTCAGTGAGGACCTTTTTAAAGATAGGCCCAAGCACATATTCCTATTGTTCATGGCGACGGGGAATGAAAATACACCCATCAATAGCACTATTCTCGCCAGCTTTGTATTTCTCACACTCTTCGACAATGATCATTTTTAGGGCTACGGATGGACTCACACGCTCCACGACTGGTATCTTCGAGGAAGAAGAAGCCATTGGCAGAAGTTTTCAGAATACGAAGTTAAAAAAGAGAGTAAATGAGAGGATAAGTCAATGGAGATAAAGGGTTTGTGTGTTTGGGCGGGCAAGTAAAGGGTTTTTAAACCTTTCTATCCGAAGAATACCCAATCATTTTAACATGGGTAGAATTCATAAAGAAGTACCAAAGGTAAGGATGCGAAAAGTTTCTCTCAATTTTGATAATTTAGGAGGGAAACGTATCTCAAACACTTATATTGGCTTCGAAATAAAAAATTTGGCTTCGAAGCCAAGCTTTGGCTCCAAAGTCAGGTGACAAACGTCCAACTAGGGCTTCGAAAGCAGGAAGTTGACTTCGAAGCACAGTTCATACCTAAGAGTACAAGAATGTTCAGGTGTTTGTTTACTTCAAGAGGATTAAAAACCTGTTTTTAGGTTTCTTCTTGAAAGTAAAACCCTTCGAAGTAAAATTTGAAATACTCTGCAGTGAGAATTTGTTTGTTCTAGACTTCGAGGTGACATAAAACCAATATTTGGTTAAGTAGTGAAGGACACAAAGGGACTTACTCTTTTAGAGTAAATAGTGCAATCCTTAAGGAAAGTTTCCATACTTCGAAAAGTGTAGACTGTTTATTCGAAACAAAAATAGTTGATTCAAAACAGTTGATTGTATTAACCATATGATTGGAATGAGAAGACCTAAGGCAAAGATTGTCAATTACATTCCATATGTTGGGAAAATTCAAAGTAGATTTCCAGTATTCTATTGAATATGTTCAAATCAAGTTTCGAAGGACAAAATTGGTGAATTTGAAGCTCTGATTTTGTTTGTTTTGGACAAATAGAATAAAATCAGACCATGCCAAATAAAGAAAGGAAAACTTAGCTTTATTAAGATGAAAGTAATTACATCAGAAAGCCTTTTTGGCTACATATTCAATTTCATAAAAATAAGGAATAGAGAAAATGACAAGGTCATGGAATTTGTTTTAACTATGGTCAATGAATTTCTGTTTCTTTTTTTATTATGTCTTCTATCCTCTCCAAGCTAGGTTATTGAAGCTGATATGCTCTTATTTGATAAAAAAAAAGTTGTTCAGCTCTTATTTCGAACTCTGTTTCCTTCAATCATTGTTCCATCTCATCCATATCTAAGTCATCCTAGTATGCAGAGTCTTTATTCTTGAAATCATTATATTCCTCGATAAGGTTCTCTGCTTCATACTGGGTGTGAATTCGACGGACTGAGATTTTGTCCAAAGATTGAGTGGTAGCCAAAGAAGTTTGATACCAATGAAGAAGCAATGGGAGTTAACCCAAAAACATCTGAAGCTCTGCTTGGGCAATGGGCTTGAGGACATAACCCCGGGTCATAACGTCACAAGCCCATCAAAAGTTCTTAAGAGGAACATCACCCCCAAGAACATTGAAGGGAAAGTGAGAAAAGGCTGCAAGCAGAAGCTGAGCTTGATATCGCTCAAATATAGTGGGGAGAGCTGGAGCTTCATAGAAAGGAAGAAACTGATTCTCAAAGAGAGTAAGTCTTAGTTCTTCCATCCAGTGAGGGTTTTGAGAAAGAGGAGGCGCAGGAGGATCCATCTCAAAAGAAGAAAGGAACTAGGGATTGTTTACACATTCAAGTCAGTCAGAAGAGCAAAATTTTGCCCTCTGGGCTAAGAATGACAAGCTGTACCCTTGTGCTTCCTCTAGACGATGAGTGGCTTGCACTATCTTTGTAGGCATGAAGGATGTGTACCATGCTATAAGTAAGTTGTCTTCCAAACTGCGTCAACGATCGATGGATACATACGGGTAAACCACCGAGCTCCGAGCGAAAGGAAAGAAAGATAGAGGATCAGCGAATTCGACGAATCGATGATTAATTTGCTCTCTCATCTTCAATTCCCAAGGTTCTAGCCAGTTTTCCTAGCCAGAAGCCTCAGAAGAAGAAGAAGAAGAAGCCGAAGCCTCATCCCACGTAGAAGGTTTTGGGTTAGAAGAAGAGCTTTTTGGGATAAAGAATTATGAACAATAGGTTCGTAATCCAAAGGTCGATAGTTTGCAAAAGCTTCCATGAGTTGAATATATGGAGACGGATAGGTGTGGCTAATAAATGTATGAAAATTCTTTCGAAGGCGAACATCATTATCTAGCAACTCCTCGTATGCTCGATCTAAGTCAAAGAAAGCTTGTTTAGCCATGTGAGCTGTATCAGTCTTTTCGAATGCTCAGATAGTGGGAAATGTTCAAGGTGTAGAAAAGAATTTAATGCAGTCGGTTGCAGTTCTAAGAAGATGTGAAACCTATGCACGTCCTAGGATGTGGGTAAAGTGTTTTGATCCACTAATATCACCAAGTATTGGGTATAATAGTGTGGGGGGTAATGTTGGCTGTATAAATTGTATAAGCCAATCACAATTCAACACATAGCATGAGAAGGGCAATTTGGGAAGGTAATATAAATTGCCAACAATAGTCAAACACGTGTCAACCCATACTGGTAATAATGGGTCTGCATAGCACTGGAATGATCAAGGGATATAAGGTGATGTGACCTAACGGTTACTCACAAGGTTCAAATTCAAAATCAGGAGAGAAACTTAGCTGCAAGCATGGTGTAGTGGAGCTGATTGTGAGAGAGCATGATCAGCGATCATAGAGGGATATTTCAACGGTTAGGAGCCCACTTTGACGGTTATTATTGAGAAGTATAAGTAGCAGAGAAGGCCCCAGAAAGAAGGATCTAGGCTCAGATTAAAAAACTAGTTTTATCTACTTTATTTTCCTTCCAGTTTTTACAATTCTTTATATTTCTGTACTTCAAATTCCTGTATTGCACTTCATTCATAGAAGTAGTTTCAAATAGCTTGTTGTTGTAAACCTCTAAGAGACTGGGTCAGATCATTGTAAGTTTTTCATTTTTATTTAATGAAAATGCTGCAATTATTCTTCACTTAATTGTTGTTTACTAAATTCTCCAAAACAAGCCACCAGTAAAAGCCCTATTCATTGAGGCTAAAAAAACTAAAATACAATCGTCTGATAATTGGTTGGCAATTAATCTTCTGTAAGAACTGATTGATCTTTACTGGCACGCTTAAAATTATAATACTAACCTTCAAAAGTTAAAAAGTCAACAGTATCTCATGTTAGTCTTGCTGCTCTAGGACTTCCTCTTAATATGACTTGTGTTCCTTGAATTTAATCCATTATCAACCAGCCTCCTAAACCTCTCAATTTCAAATATGTAAGGGAGATGGAGAGGACACAACCCCAAAATAAGAGATGAAAATATCTACTTGGGTCACCGCTATGTGCTTGTACGGGCGTCTTTTAATAGACTAGTTATTTTTCAGTGTAAACAATACTATTATTCAAATAATTAGAACTTCTCTTTCAATATTGATTCCCTACTTTGTTTTTTCGATGCATATGTAAACTATTTGACATTTAAGCTCTGTTTATTTCTAGGGATAGAATGAAAAGAATTAATAGTGAAGAAATTGTTAGTAAGGAGATTAAATAAAATTATATTTATTTTGATGATAGTTGTTAGTATAGGAATTGTTAAATTATTTTTATATAAAATAAATACAAAATAATAAAACAAATAAAAAATACAAAAATATTAAACATTAATGTTAAAAAAAATGTCCAACATGTAAAAAAAAATTTAAAAAAATTCTAGAAAAAAAATTAAACAAATAAAACAATAGTTCTTACTTAGTAAAAAATACAAAAAAAATTAAACATTAATGTTCAAAAAAAATACCCAACATGTAAAAAATAAAAAATAAATAAAAATAAAATAGTCCGACAGACTAAAATTCTAATACCACCTACACTTCCTCCATCTCAATCCCCCTTCTAAGACCTATCCTAATAATAAGGGATTAGGAGTCCCCTCATCATCTCTCAAAACAAACGTGGCATATAGTGGGTCTCATCTCACTATCAATCTCAATCTCCTCTCTATAACCCTAAACAAACGAGTCTTTAGGATATCTTACACTACTTATAAACTATTATTTAAGACAAGAATTATGAGTATGGTATAAATTTTTGTAAACATATAGTGGGTCTTATCTCACTATCAATCCCAATCTCCTCTCTATAACCCCAAACAAACGAGTCTTTAGAATGTCTTACACTACTTATAAACTATTATTTAAGACAAGAATTATGAGTATGGTATAAATTTTTGTAATTTCTACCTTTGCTAGTAAAAACCTTTTTAATATTACATCATTATATTTTGTTGGATGACATTTTGCTGGAACTCGACTATTAGCAAGGGTAATGCTCAATTTGACCCCTTTCTAAAAATTCAAAGTATTTCTGAAGTTGGCCTTATAGATGAATGGTGGGGTAATGGAAACTAATTTTTGGAATCTTATGAGATTATTTTTGTGGCTTCTGACATTAATGTTTTGCGTAATGTCCATTTTGCCATTAAGTGTTGTCCCTCCTTAAAAAAATCCACATTGTCGGTATGAAATGGGTTAAGAATAATTTCACATATACTAATAATTTTATTAAAAATATAATAGACTAAATGTGATTAGTTGTTAAAAAAATAATAATATTTAAATTCTCAATGATATTTAGGGGTGTTTGGAAAGATGGTTAAAAGCTGATTTTTTGATTTTTTTTTAATTTTTTTTGAAAAAATATATAAAAATTGTGTGAGCTAATATGACCCAAAATGAATTAAAACTTTAAACATGTATAATTTTAATAAAATTTTAAATAAATATAACATTGTTCATGGGTTAATATATGAGAGTAGAGGGTAGGAATATAGGAACTTTGTCTCAGAAAGAACATGCAAGCAAATGCTAATAAATAATGTTCACATAATTGGTGATGGCACATACATCAATTAACATATTAATTATTGTATCAATATATATATATATATATTTATATATTACAACATTATTATTGAACTTACTCAATATATAAATTATAAATATTTAAATTTTTTTAAATTATATCACATTATTTATTAGTATGCTAATTGATATATCAATTAATATATATAACATTATTCTCACA
Organism: Camellia sinensis; assembly: GCF_055761805.1. Lineage (NCBI taxonomy): Eukaryota > Viridiplantae > Streptophyta > Magnoliopsida > Ericales > Theaceae > Camellia > Camellia sinensis. The sequence continues at coordinate 126,061,038 of NC_138971.1, read as the reverse complement.
CAACATGTAAGTAGTAGATGTGACTTGAAGAGTTATTGGCTTGTTTTGCCTAATTTTCTTGCCTTTCAAAGTGGAAGAAAGATATGGAAATGCTAATATATATTTCCTTTAAAAAGGATGTATTATATGTGTACAGGGGTCAAATATTTGTTACCTCCCGTACTCCTCGCATCTAAACTGCGCCTTCCTTCGATTGATCTGCAAACACAACGAAGGTGAACTACCCGGCGATGCGTTGCCAGAAAACCGCTCAGACAATCAAGTCAACACACACTCAGACAAAGAGAAGAGAGAGAAGACCATGTGTTAGTGTTTCTCTCACCAGAATATGTTCCATTCCCAGCATAGGAGGCGCAGTCACGTTTATATACTTTCTGCGCGCTCTTCTACGTCCATTTGCCTTTTGACGTGTGGACCTGCTCTCCTATCTCACTTTCCCACGTGTCAACACAAATACAACTAAACACCACTAAACCAAATTGCCAAACGGCGTTGGCGCGAACAGACAGCCCGGCGGTACTGCCCCATCTTCCTACGACTGTACTACTTCCAAAACAAGCAATGCTCCGAGCCGAGCTCCGTTATGACCAAGCTTATCAGCCCTCCATTATGACCGAGCTCTTGCTCGATTGGGCCGGTCTACGGAGGATCTTACATGCCGATCTCAACGATCAACCACACGAATCGGGCTGCCAGAGAAATTATCCCCGCCAAATCTGAAATGGGCTTTAACCGAGCGCACTGCCCCTAGATTAGCCCAACCCAGCGCGGCCCAAACATGCTCGGACCAACTTTAGTCCGGTTATTACGGCCCAAAGCCAAATTATGAAATCTCCCTCTTAATATGTATTTTTAATTATGTCATTTTTTTCTTTAAGTATAATTAATTTTCTTCTTTAATTATGACTTATGAATTTTTCAGTTAAGTCTCATTTGTGTTTAATTATGATATTTTTTTTTTCTTTTTTTAGTTGTGATTCAAAAAATTGAAATTATGTCATTTTTCTTTTTTATTATAAAATGTACATGGTGCACACTCTTTAAAGGGTGTGTACCATAGTATTTCCTAAAAAAATATTATGTGGTTGAATAGATCTGAGATGAAACTTGAAATGACATTAGGGAAAATACAATAAAATATAAGGGTTTAATCTAAAATTTTAATTTCATCAATTTAAATTACGATATTTCAAGACTCTAGACAAGTTGAAAAATGTGTAAATATTATATTTATTTTGTAGGAGGTGGAGTTTAAACAATGATAGTCATAAATTTAATATAAGGGGCACCTATTAATTATAATTTTAAATTTTTTTCATCTCCAATTAATAACAATAACATAATAATGTTTTTTTTACAAATCAAAACTCAATTAAGATTCCTAATTTTAATAAATCAAAATCTCTTATTTTAACATAAATAATAACAAATAATTTTTTTTTACAAATTAAAACTTAACAAATAACTACAGATTAATAATAATTTTTATTTAAAAGTAAAAAATAATAAATAAAGTTACTTGTAAACAATGAAGAGAAAATACTAAAGTTGTAATGTACTCCTAAATCTGTGTTGTGTGATTCTAATGTGATAAATCGCTAATAAATAAATTACAAAGCAATAAATAGAGATAAAAAAGATAGAAAATATGAAAACACTTTAACGAGTACTATAAATAAATAAAAAATTTCAGATACTTTTAAAATTTCAGAAGTCCTGTCACCTGCTATTCAAAGCCTTATCCAATAATTTTTTTTCTTTAGATTACGTAGCAAATTTTTAGATGATTTTCGTGAATAAAATCGTGTGTATTCATCCAAAAAAATAAAGTTGTGTGCCAGTGTTTGATTGAGATTTAAACTATAAAAAAAAAAAAAAAAAAACAATCACAATCAGTGTGTTTTGTTTGAGTTTTTTAAATTAAATTTTTTGAAAATTAACTATTTTTATTTTCGTATTTTTTGTTTTTAGTGAATATTTTTAAAATTTTAAATATTTTTTTTGCTTTTTTAGATGCACCTTACTTAGATGTATCTAAAAAGTAAAAAATTTGTGAAAAAATATTTTAAAATTTTAATAAATACATAAAAATATAAAAAAATGTACTGAATTCTTGTATTTTTTGTATTTAGTGAATTTTTAAAGGATTTTTTTTACAATTTTTTTACTTTTTAGGTGTATTTATGTTAGGTGTGTCTAAAAAATAAAAAAAAAATTATTTAAAATATTAAAAAAATTCAATAAAAACAAAAAAAAAATATAAAAAATAAAAAAGTAAAATTTTTTAAAAAGTAAAAACAAGCAAAGTGATTCATGTGGGTGAGATGAGCTGTGTGTCAGTGTGTTTGGTTGATATTAGGAGTGTTGTGAGTATGTGATTGTGCAAGGCTTTTGGCAAATGATTTTGGGACTAAAATAGTCATAAAAAATAAAATAGACTATTTTAATCATAACAAACAAAACATCACATCTAACCCATAATCATTACACTTTTTTTTCATAAAAAAAATTTAAAAAATTAAAAAGTACTTCTTAAATCAAACTTTTTAACCTAAGTTAAAATAACTAAAAAAATTAAAAAGTTAAAAAGCTAACCTAATTTCCAAACGGAAGCTTAATTGTGTGTGTTACTTTAAGAACAGAATCAGCTTGAGAACAGAAAATAATAATAAAAATAAAATAAAATTATTGAAAAGTCATGACCCCTGGTTCTTGTGTAAGGCTACATAATTGTGCGTGTCAGTTTAAGCACAGAATCAGCTTAAGAACAGAAAAAAATAAAAATAATAAAAATAAAATAAAATTACTGAAAAGTCATGACCCCTGCTTCTTGTGCAAAGCTACATAATTGTGTGTGTCAGTTTAAGCACAGAATCAGCTTAAGAACAGAAAAAAATAAAAACAATAAAAATAAATTAAAATTACTGAAAAGTCATGACCCCTGGTTCTTGTGCAAGGCTACATAATTGTGTGTCGGTTTAAGAACAGGAAAAAAATAAAAAATAAAAATTGAAAAGTCATGGTTCTTGTGTAAGGCTACATCATTGTGTGTGTCAGTTTAAGAACGAAGAGGGGGAAAAAAATATACTCTCTCCGTTCTAAAATATTAGTTCTTTATTTCATTTTTTATTGTCTCAAAATATTAATCCCTCTTTATAAATCAAGTACAAAAATAATGTAAATTTCCTATTTTGCCCTTCTTTTAAATTAATAAACAATTTAAAAAGTACAATTATGACATTGATATTCCCAAAAAATATACTATCAAAAGGGTAATTTTGAAAAACTAACTTTTTTCAAATGCAATAAGTGTACTACCAAAAAAAGTTAAATTTCCCAAAAGGGACCAATATTTTGAGACGGAGGGAGTATATGAAAAGTCATGACCCCTGATACTTGTATCCCTCCCCATCTGAGTTTAAACATAGACTTGTTTTGAGAGGTTAGTTTTTAGTATTTTTTTTAATTTGTATTAAAAATTAAAAGTTGATTTTTTTAAAAAAAAATTATTTGAAAAAGTTAGTTTTTAATCAATGATGAAATTATAATTTTACCTCTCTTAGGTCAAAATGTGTTATATTGGTAAAGTTACAAATATTTTAAACTAAATGAGGATAGTTTGGTCATTTTATTATGATTTGACATTATAAACAAATATTAATCAAAAAAGTCAAAAGAAACTTTTTATCAATTTTTCAAATTATTTGTCTAAAAAAGCCAAAAGCTTAGTTAAAAATCAAAAAATCATTTTTTACCATCTTCTCAAAATAGGTCCTAAGATTTATTATTTACTCTAATATTATATTTAAGGACAATTTACTTACACTTCTTTTAAAATTTAGCTAAATTATAGATTTCTTATGAAGTTTTAGAAATTACATCTTACCTCTTGAGTTTATATTCGCATAACAATTTAATTCATATCGTTAAATAAATGTTTAGAATAGTTAGTTGACATTATCAAAATATAAATTGATGGATGATATTACTCCTGCTGAAATCTCTTTGATAAATCAACAAAATTTACAGAAGAATTACGTTAGATGGAAAAAAAATTAAGGTTACGTTTGGTAAAGTTTTGTAAATATGATTTGAGAGTATGAGTTGTATTTTGAGTTTGTGAATTGTGGAATTATGATTTTAGTGTAGAAAATTTGTTTGGTTATGATTTTTTAATAGAGTGTTGAATTGAGTTTTGAATTGAGCCTGGAATTGAGTTTTGAAAGTTTGATCTGACATATGAAGTAAGAAAATTTATTTGGTTATGAGTTTTGGAAAGAGTTTTCAAAACTTAATTCAAACTGTTATAACTCATAACAAAACACACTATTTTGCACACTATTGAAAATTTTGATCAACGCTCACAACCAAACTCTTTTTAAAATTCAATTAAAAAAAATTATTATTAACAGAAAATAACATTAATCAATTTTTTAATTGAAAATATTACAAAGGAAATACTTTTTTTTCAAAATAAATATTCAAAAAATTTAAATCATAAATATTTAAATAATTTAAATAATCTAAAAAATTTAATAAGTAAAAAATTAAAATAAATATTCAAAAAATTTAAATCGTAAAATTTTAAATAATTTAAGTATTCAAAAAATTTAAATAATTTAAAATGTTAATATTTTAAATTTAAAAATAACTCTACACTCAAATCTTAACCAAATACATAAAACAAAACTCAATTAAGAAATTATTTTTAAAACTCATAACCAAACACATAACTCGAAACTCCATACTACTTTCACAACTCTACACTCAAATCGTAACCAAATACATGACAACAAAATTAAAATATTTTAAAATATTTTTATAAAATAGAGTTTGAATTTATTTTTATAAAATATTTTAAATTTTAAAAAATTAAAATCGTAATATTTTGAAATTAAAATATTTAAAAATATTCAAAAATTTAAAAAATCGTAACATATTTAAATATTAAAATATTTAAAATCTTAACAAAATTAAAATATTGATTTGAATTCAGTTTTGAAAAGAGTTTTGAATTATGTGTTTGGTTATGAGTTTTGAAAAGTAATTATTATGTTTTGAATTGAGTTTTGAGAAATGGGTGTAGAATTATGATTTGAAAGCTCAAAACAAACAACACACTCAAATCAATTAGTAGAACTATAATTCGAAACTCTTACCAAACGGAGCGTAAGTTTTTAGAACCATATTTGATTTGTTGTTGAGAAAAAAATTTCAAAATTTTTAAAAAATAAAAACTAATTTAATAAAAATAAATATAAAAAATATATTTAACTTGTTAAAATTATTTCGAACCACTCAAAAAATAAAATTATATAAAAACAATAATTATATTTTATTTCTTAACCAAATTAATTTTTAATTTAAAAAAATTAAAAAAAAAATTCTAAAAATCAAATCAATCATATTAAGAATTTTTTGATAAGTCATTTCTTGTGTTTTTAACTTATTTAATTATTTGTTAATTTTATGATATTTTCACCATCTGACACTACAACATATAAGAGTTTTAAAAATAATTTTTTTTGATCTCTAAAAGTAAAAATTTTGTTGCTAAAGACATTTAGGGACTAATTTCTATCGTTGTGTGGATAGTTGCTAAAAGGTCGCTCTGAAAAGTCAAACATAAGGCTTTTAGCGATAAAATTTCGAAAATGTCAATAATAAATAGACTTTTAGGGACAAAATAATTTGGTCTTAAAATAGTTTATTTTTTTAGACAAAAAAATTGATACCAAAAAGATAATAATTAATCACCAATCTTTAATTTTCGTTGTTAAAAATATAATGACGACACTTTTCGTAATAAAAATATTTGGTCCCCTAAAAATAATTATCTTTAAATTTTAGTCTCTAAAACATTAATTTTTGTAATGTGATAAGTGTTTTTCCATTTTAATTTTACGTTTCATAACTTACTTAAAAATGATAATTTAGGCTAAGTTTGGCAAGTTGCCAAAAAGTCAAAAAGTCAAAAAATTATTCAAAAAGTTATCACTATTCATCAAAAATCAAAAATTACGTCTGCACAACTCTCAATCCTAATTTTCCCCTACACACTAATTTATACAATTTTTTAATACACATCTTTTCATAAAAAATCAAAAAGTTAACCCAAACATCCATATTTTTTTCCTCAATTTTTTAATTCAAAAAGACAAAAAGTGTACTTATTTAGGACACCCCAAACAACCCCTTAGATAAATCTCAAGGGAGTATCTGTAATTTAGCTAAATCTCAAGGAGAATCTGTAATTTAGCTAAACCTCAAGGGAGTGTAGATAATTTGCCCTTATTTGTCAAAATGACATTTTAGTCAATTTATGATATCTGTTAATGGCGTTTATTGCGATAGGGCGGGATGCAATTTTTGAAATCTCAAGAAAAAATCTGCAATTTCGTCAAACCTCAAGAGATGTGCAGATAATTTGTCCTATATTTAATTATTAACTGCCAACTTATTTAAAAATAATTAACATAAATTGAAGTTTTAAGCCTTATTTGTCATAACCTAAAAAAGTTAAAAAGTCACTATCCTATTTCAGTCACATCATCCTATTTAAATCACATTACCTCTCTACCATATCACTTCAAATCCAACCCATACCCAATCTATATTTCATAAAAATTTAAAAAATATATTTATTTAGAACATTCCTGTTAATGTATATGTGGTATTCCTAGATATATTAGGTATTGATTTCCTAAATATATTTAGGAATAGTCATAGTTAGGTTTCTTGTAGGATACGCTTTCTCATAGTTATGTTTCAAGCAGGATACTCTTTCTTAGCCTATATATATAGGCCTTCCATTGTATAAGATTAATTCATTTATTCAATACAATACATATTATTTTCTCTCTCTTTCTACTATTCTAACATGGTATCAGAGGTAGGTTAAGAATCTAGTAATTTTGCTTCATCGGCGGGCGGTAGCCTCGCCTTGGCCGCCTGTCGGACTTCAACCCATTCCGTTGCTATATTCTCCTTTCAGTATCGCTTCATGATGATTTTTTCTTATATCCGCTAATTTATTCATACCCGAAATATCTCTATCCTATTTTTTTACTCGCAATTTACTTTCTTTTTTTTTTTTTTGTGTGTGTGCTTCTGTTCCACTTTGTCTTTCCCTCTGCTTCAACCTCAAATAAGTTTCTATATTCAAACTTATTTGAGTTTGAGGGGAGGTATTATACCTATATCATGGTGAACATGGTTATACACTATGCAAACCACCTAAGTTGCCTTCTTTTGGGGCACTCTCTAAGTCATCTCCTTGGCGCACAACCCAAGCTGTCCCTTTTGGCCCACAATCCAAGCGAACCACCCAAGCTGCCCCCTTTGATGCACCGCCCAAGCCGCCCCCTTTGGCGCATAATCCAAGATGCCCTCTCTAGCTCATAACCCAAGCCGCCCCCTTGGGCGCACAATCCAAGCCGCCTCCTGGCGTACTCAGTTATCTGTTGGTATCATCGTTCAACACCACATCATAAGTTATGTGTGTGCCACGCTTACTGGTTCAACATCAAGTTCTCTACATCAGTCCGGCATGACTCCTTTAAACTGTCCCGACATTGATTCCGGTTAGCTTCTCCATGAGTCCGGCATGACCCCTTCAAACTATCCCGACATTGATTCCGGTTAGCTCCTACATCGATAGAGCATGACCCCTTCAAACTATCCTGACATTGATTTTGGTTAGCCAATATCTACAATGGTCCGGCATGACCTTAAATTATCCTGGCATTAGTTTCATCAAGTTCCTACAATGGTCCGACACAACCATAAACTGTCTCTTGACTTTAGTTCTGGCTTCTAATCTATTTCAAACGCCCTTGCGCTCCAGTTCGAATTTTGCAATCTATTTGTCTTTTGTTTTATTTAGTTTTATTTCATATTTTAGTTTCTCTCTCCAAACTCAAGATGTTTATCCTCCTTGAATTTGAAGGGGAATATTAATGTATATGTGGTATTCCTAGATATATTAGGTATTGATTTTCTAGAAATATTTAGGAATAATCATAATTAGGTTTCTTGAAGGATACGCTTTCTCATAATTATGTTTCAAGCAGAATATTATTTCTTAGCCTATATATAGAGGTCTTCTATTGTATAAAATTAATTAATTCATTTAATACAATACATATTATTTTCTCTCTCTTTCTACTATTCTAACAATTCCAAACAACTCTTATTATTTGTACCTAGGGATGGCAATTTAAACCCGGCCCGACGGGGACCCGACCCCCCGTCCCCGATTACAATGGTTTTTCCCCGAAAAATACTCCCCACGGGCCGGGGATGGTATTAAAAAACACATCCCCGATCAATTTCGGGCCGGGGACGGGGATAACTTTTCCGGCCCCGGACCCGGCCCGGCCCCGGACCCGAGCCCCGCCCCGTTTCCTCCCCGAAATAAAGCACCTTTATGCACCCACTATCTATTTTTACATATATATTTAATATAACCCTTCATTACCTCACATATTTGCATCTATCTCATAGTCAGACCTGGATCACTCTCTCTCCCTCTCAGACCTCTGTCTCTCTCTCTCCCTCAGACCTCTGTCTGTCTCTCTCTCTCTCAGACCTCTCTCTCTCTCGAAGTTGATCACAGATTCACAGTTCCTCTCCCTCTCTCTCACCCGTTGCTCCACCCCACCACCGCCTCTGCCATTCCACCACCGCCTCTCGAAGTCGATGGCATCCCCCTCACTCACTCACGGACTCACGCAGACTCAGAACAGATCTGAAGAAACCGATCTGAACAGATCTGAAGCGAGGAAGCCCTCCGTCGATCCACCACCGCCACTCGTAGTCGATCGCATCTCTCTCTCTCTCTTACGATATATATATATATATATATCTGTTGTTGAACACTTTTTTTTTTTTTTTTTAAGTTGTTATATATATGTTGTTGATTGATGATTGTTGTGATCTGAAAAGTTGTTGTTGTGTATGTGTGTTGAACAGATCTGTTGTTCGTCCATTATACAGATATTTTTTTTTTTTTTTTTTGTTGAACAGATCTGCCGGGAATGTTTCGGGGTCGGGGAAACCCGATCCCCGTTAGGGGACGGGGACGGGGGAGGTGATGGGTTCCCCGCCGGGGATCGGGGGCGGGGACGGGAATTTTTCTACCTTCGGGGATCAGAGACGGGGAGTGTCATCCCCGGCCCCGCCCCGACCCGTTGCCATTCCTATTTGTACCCTCAATATACCTCCTCTTCCCCTTCGCACGACTACCGTCAACATGTTTCGGAAGAAAACAAGTAAGATAGATAGCGTACGCGGGTGCTCATCCTACTTGCTTGAGGACCACACAAAAACCAAAGAGCAAGTTATAACGGACAAATTGAGGTTAGCTGTACTGACTAAAAAAATAAAAATAAAAATTTGAAGTTTGTTGGAGACTCTTGGAATTATCAGGAAACAAATAGTAGTATAAATTGGAAGAATTATTGATCAGTTGGACAGGCAAAAAAAAAAATTATATAAATATAAAAAGATATTTCATAACTTTTCACTTACACCTCACTACAAAATCACTTGCATCTTTTATATTTTTTAAAAAATATTTCAGTACTCCATTGTTTATTCCAAATAACAAGAAAACAAAAAGGCACTTCTCATTCCTTTCCTACTACTGTCAATAATTTTTATACTACAAATTGTCGTGGTTTTATGAGGCATCTCTACAAGCATATTGTGCTTGTTTGGTGCAACTTAAAAGCTGCTTATTTCAGTTTTTAGTTTAATTTAATCTGTTTTGATGTGTTTAGTTTAGGTTAACAATGCAGCTTATAACTTTTTATAAGTCAGAAATCAGCTTATTCTTTAAGTGGGGTAAGAGATGCTTAATTTATAAGTCAGAAATCAGCTTATGTTCATAGTTATAAGCTATAAGCTGTTAAGGCATAAGTTATAAGCACTTTCCTACAGCTCTACCAAACAGGGCCATTGTTGAATCCTTAGAGCTTACTATGGATTCTTTTTTAATAATTCAAACAATTTAATGTGTAAATCTCATTGAGTATTTTATATTTGTAAAAAATTACGTTAATCAGATATCGATAATTCTTGATCGAAACATATGTTTGTCAATAATTTATTTTTAAAATCATATTTAATATTAACAAAAATGTGTTCCAATCAAGGGACTACAATGAGTGATCAATATGATTTTTTGTAGATATAAAGTACTTAACAAGCTGTATACATTGAACGATTCGAATTATCGAAACGGGACCCGTAGTAAGCCTCACAAGCCCAACATCATGTTTCAATCCATTGTATAGACTGGAGAGAAATCTCTCCCAACAATATATATTAACATTTATCACAAAAATATATATAGTGCATATAGAAGGAAAATAGTATTGTGTATTGGAGGAAAATGAATTTGTCCATACAATTTTTTTAGTGTGTGACCATTATATAAAATATGATTAACTCAAATATATGAATTTCATATATGAAAATGTAACGTCTCTACCTAAAATAATAGTTCCTATTATTTGTTACCATTCAAAATATCTGTATTTATTCACATAATTAAAGAGTGTGTTCCCTCTCTTAATATGATGGGTATATTTAAAAAATAAATTATAAATACATTCAATAAAATTTATTTAAAATACAAATTGTTCCTATGATTTAAAAAATTATAAATATCTCATTATCAGAATTTTATATTGAATAGAATTAACTAAAAAAATAAAATTTCTAATTGCTCTTTTATACAATAATAAAATTATCTAAATTATTAATTGATATAAATTTCTAATATCATTAAAAAAATATTGATTGACTTGATTTATTAATAAAATAGGTTATTTATGAAATTAAAAATTTCAAAGTGTGAAATATAATTTTCAAAATCACATGGAGTAAATTTTATTTTAATCAAATCTCATGAGATATATTTACAATTTGGGTTGGGCTTCTCTCATGTTAGTATCTCAACATGAGATAACTTGAACGGCCTGTAGGACTCACCATGGTTTTCATTTTAATAATCTGAATTATTCATTTTGTAGGACTTTCAATTTATATTTTCTATGAAAAAATTTAGGACGATTCGATAATTGTAACATTTTTATTTTGTCACATTTGTCTCTAAAAAAATAGATGGTCAATTTCAAAAATATATTTGCCATTTATTTTTTTGGAGACAAATATAATAAAATAAAAAAATTATGATTACTAGATCTAACTATTTTTTTTTATATATAGATTTTATACGATCCTATAAAATAAATGATTTAAATCATTAAAATTGAACCGTAATAAGACATATGCCTCTCGAGTTCTCTTCCCTCACGGAGCAAGGATCCTCTAGAGTTTTTTTTTCCTAAAGTTTCCTAGAATGGTGCATTGTGTGGTTGAGATTTAATGACAAGTCACATCAATTTTTTAGTATTAAATCTCAACCACACAATACACGACTTTAAAAAATTTTAGAAAAAAAATACTCTAGAGGATCCATGGTGTCCCTCGCGTTAAGATATCAACATAAAAAAAAAAAAAAAATCCAACCCAATAAATAAAAATAAATAAATGAGTGAACTTGAAAGTTTTGTGTGTCCCTTGAATGCCACGTTTTGTGGAAAAAGTTACCACACATAGAGAGAGGCACTTGTCCTTGGACTTGGAAGTCATAACGCAGACGAAAGAAAGAAGACCTTCTGCTAATTTTTCCCAACTGTTTTAACTACTTTTGAAAATTGAAACACTCTCAAATCTCTTCCCAAATTTTCACCTAAGTTTCTTAATCTCCCAACTGTCTCTTCTACTCTCTCTCTCTCTCTCTCTCATGGATTGGGTACTAGCTTCACACAAACTACAGGGGACTCTAGAAGAAAGAGACACAAACAAAACAGAGAGAGATGCCCAATTAATTTAGCCTTTAGAGAGCTCAACAACCTCTTTGAACCTTCAAAGCTGCTGTATAGACGCATCCAACACAACACATTTCACAATGTCTTTAAATCTCTCACCCAACCCTTCATTATTATCCCATCTCTTTCTCTCTCTCTCTCTCTCTCAAAACCCATGTACCACAATATGTGGAACTCCTCTGCAACTATGTTTGCTAGAACAGGGGAAAACGGAGGCTGCGATGACGAGGAGGCTCTTCGGTGGGCTGCTCTGCAGAGATCTCCGACCTATGTTCAAGCTCGGACCTCGTTTTTTCGGAACATTGCCGGAGAAATATCGGTGGTTGATGTTGGTAATCTCGAAGTTCAAGAGAAAACCTTAGTCTTGGATAAGTTGGTTAGTGCGGTTAATGATGATATAGAGTTGTTCTTTAATAGAATCAAGCGAAGATTCAATGCGTAAGTTTGATTATCAAAAACCTTAGTCTTGGATAAGTTGGTTCTCCATTTCTGTTCATGAATTGTGCAGTGTTTTTTTGGGTTTCCAAAACAGTGAAAAATTCTACCACTTTGGAGAGCATTCCCAGATCATTTTACTTTCCATTCACAAAACATAATGATAACCCTGTTAGTAATGATATAGAAACAGCAAATATCTCAGTCCCTTTTGGACATTTTAACCGCTGAGGTTGGCCGAGTGGTAAGGAGTCGGGGTATTATGCCCTAGGTCCTGAGTTCCACTCCCCTCTGGGCCAGCCGTCTGGCCTATAGGTTGGTAGGACAAGCCTTCCAAGCCTGGACGAATCATACCTAGTGTCTGAAGTGTGAGTTCGAATCCTCACTTCTATTTCAGTCCACAACTTATTACTATATGGTTGAGTAGCCATATTATGTAGCACCATCAAAGGTGACCTCTCGGGCTTCCTCTAGGGTCTAGCCTTGAAGGTTACCCCTCCGTGGTTTGACCCTTTTTTAGAAACAAAAGATTATGAATAATGATGTGACAAATTTAGGTCTTAATACAAACAGAAACAATTATTTGGAAATTCTATAGATAATGATTTGACAGATCAAGGTCGTGTCATTGTTACATTATTCTGATTGGATATTCTGTATAAAATTTTTGGAAGAATAGGTTGTCCTAAACTTTTATATAGATTATTGGACCAAAGTAGAATCAATTTCTTCATAGCCCATAATTATCCTTTTGGTAATTTCTAGCATGCATTCTTTTGAATATGTGTTTGCACTTATATTCAGTGATACCATATTTGGGACAATTAGGAAATTGATGGGTAGTATGATATATTGATTACCTGATGGCCTATAATAATCTCAATCTTCATCACAATTACTTGATTTAGTGCTCTGCAAAGATCATTGTGCATGATTGGAGCTCCTAAGGTCTATTTTAAAAAATTTACCCCAAAACAGATTGATTGGGTCGTCTTTATTTTAAGTCTCCTACTAACACAGGATTTTAGATTCTTGGATCAATTGAAATTTTTTAAGAGAGAATTTTTCAATCAAACACCAAGTGGGAAACTAGACTTACATGATCTACCATTAATGACCCTGTATTATGTGTAGTTATTGTTGTTGAAATTGTTACAATAGTATAGTTGCCTTAGTAACTATATCGGAGTGACTCGTGTTCTCTTGGTACTTGGTGTTCTTGACATAGTTCTTTTTCCTTTCAAAATCAAATGTTTGATTTCCTATTCAAAATTACCCATTCCCCACATGATAAATATGTGTTGAGATTGAGACTGGTGAGATACAATAATTATCACAAGAGACACTTATGTGGTCATATAGGATACATCCATACGGAAAACATGGAAACTAAATATTTGATTCCATGATTTTATAAATCAAACTCAAAATGTTGACTCTATAGTGATGTGGGCAGACCATGGGCCATCTAGAATCACGGTACACACAAAGATGGCACCACACTACCAAAGGTGGAGAGGGAAGAGCTGAAACAACCTTAGTAGAGAATGGCCATGGAGGGGGACACCTCTCATCAAGGCGGGGAGAGTGACATCTCCTCAAGGATGTGTCTCTGCATGGAGGTAGAGACCATTTACAGGAGGGTTGGGCCATGGAGGCTAGCTCATCCTCTAGTGTCGTGCCAAGGGTTATAGTAGGTAGGTGTGATCAACCTTACTCGGTGTGAAGGTGTGAGAATGGAGTCAAGTGGAGCTTTGGTGAGGCGCGGCGAACGAGCCGTCTAGTGGTGAGGTAGACTAGGTGTTGAGTCGAGGCCATAATGCGAGCAAGGCTCATGCCTTGTGATGTGGAGCCTACTCGTTCTTGGTGTGATGTGGCACGTCAAGTGCCAGCTTCCGAGTGATGGAAGCTATGGAAAGTTTAGGTAAGGCCCAATCAACCTGCTCTGATACCATATAGAAAAAATGGAGTGGGGACTATATTGAATTTTTGAAATGATCACAAGAGACACTTATGTGGGTTCATATAGGATACAAAAACATAGAACACATGGAAACTAAATATTTTGATTCCATGATTCAAACTCATTTCCCATAAGGTAATATGAACTATCAATTGCAATAAGTTCTTTGGTTTGCCTTCTGTATTTGTGTTGCAAACATTGCGTCCGATGTTGAAAACCACATTGAATATCAAATTTACGGTCTCTTTCTTTCCTTTTTTTTTTTTTTTTTCCCTTTTTCTTAAATTTTAATTGATTTCTTTCTTTTGATTTTCTTTTGAGCTGAAGCTGTTGCTATGGCCGTGTGTCTTTTTATTTTTTTCTTTTGAAATTGTAGAGTTCATTTGGAATTCCCAAAAGTTGAGGTTCGGTTTCAGGACCTGTGTGTCGATGCTTTTGTCCATGTTGGAAGCAGAGCACTGCCCACTATTCCCAATTTCATTTTTAACATGACTGAGGTAAGTTTTTTTTTTTTTTTTTCTTTCGTCCTTAACTATTTTCCAGCTATAGTCTCATTCTGTATTATGAAATTCTTACTATGTTTCTGTTCCTAAAAAATTGGAAAAGACTTTCTTGGGGAAGTTGAGGATTTTTCCGGGCAGAAGAAAGAAATTGTCAATTTTAAACAACATCAGTGGTATTATTAGGCCTTCCAGGTATTGTTTCAACTTTCTGCTTCTCTTCCTTTTGAATATGCAAGTTTCTATAGTGATGCTTTAATGTTTTGTATTTTTTAACTATTATTATTTTTTTATTTTTTTCTAGATTGACTTTGCTTTTGGGTCCTCCAAGCTCTGGTAAGACAACATTTCTTTTGTCCCTTGCTGGACGGCCTGGACCTGGTCTGCAGGTATCAAGAATATCTTGTGCGAGTTGCTTATTGTTAAATCCTTGCATGTATTATTCATAGTCAAAGTAAGGATGAATTTGAGTAGGGAGCCTCTAAACTTTAAACTATTGGCAAGTACCCCATTTTGGAGCTGATATGTGGGTTTGCATTTTTTTTTTTCACTCACCCCACAATAAGTTTGGTTGTATTTTGCACATAGTAACTGACATTACAGTTCTAAGATTCTTCTCTTTTTTTTTTTTCCCTTCTTTTATTTCTTTTTCAAGGAAGAAAAAGAAAAAGGTTACACAAATCACATGGCAAGTATGTTTAGGGTGAGGAACGATTCTGAACTGTGAACTTTCAAAATGCAATGAGCTCAGATTTGTTTGATGCATATAGGGGCTTGAACTTAAATATGAAATATGAACATAAATACACGTACAAATGCAGAAAAAACATGTTAACATATATTCCTCTTGAATTCTTTGGTTTACTTCACATTAATGTGGTTGAGTTACTTTTAAGATGTCAGGGAGAATTACATACAATGGACACGATCTGAAGGAGTTTGTTCCCCAGAGAACTTCTGCTTATGTCAGCCAGCAGGATTGGCATATGGCAGAGATGACAGTAAGAGAAACTCTTGAGTTCTCAGGACGTTGTCAGGGCGTTGGATTTAAGCATGGTAAGTTCTGGGACATCATCTTTTATTGTGTGCCCTCTTTATCTGCACCCTGGTTTTACTT
Source organism: Camellia sinensis (assembly GCF_055761805.1). Taxonomy (NCBI): domain Eukaryota; kingdom Viridiplantae; phylum Streptophyta; class Magnoliopsida; order Ericales; family Theaceae; genus Camellia; species Camellia sinensis. The sequence continues at coordinate 126,045,123 of NC_138971.1, read as the reverse complement.
GTTTCTGATGCAATCTTGTTTGTGAAATATGAATAACTGACACAGATATGCTTTCGGAACTTTTGAAAAGAGAGAAGCAAAACAGGGTAATTCCTGATGAAGAACTTGATATATTTATTAAGGTACGTTCCATTCTGTTTTGTGTGCGCGCAAATAGACAGTGTGTTTAAAGAGATGGTTTCTGTAGCGATAATAAAATGATTATTTTCCTTCTTTAGGCATTAGCACTCGGAGAACATAAAACTCTGGTTGTGGAGTACATTATGAAGGTATACTTTTGAATGATGTAAATTTTATATTACTTCTCATGGCAAATAATGTCTATATTGCAAGGCCTCTGCTAGTGTAATTGATGTAGACGAGATAGGAGAAGAGAGGGAGAGAAACGCACAATAGCTCACGGCCTTTTCTCAAACTCAATATCTAATTATCATACTGATCGAAAGCTTAGCACATACAGGCTATTAACCCTAATTGAAATAGGAAACTATCCTTATTACTATTTGGAAACAAGGTCAGAATATCTTACTAATTATGTATTAAAACTAACTAAATACCAATAATAATAATCTACCAATGACATTTATGAGACCAAAAGGTCTTCAGGTCCACGGGCTTCACCCTAGGCTTCCAAATCCGATAACGGGCTTCCAACCAGTCAATGGCTATGCCATCAATATTCTTTGAATAATTCTATATTGCAAGCCATTAAACTAGCAGTTGTAGTTTTCCTTTGTAATTCTTGCCATTCTTCCATTTGAACTTCCTAGTGCTTAGTCATAACCCAAAAACTAAAAAACTCTGGCAATTTTGGAACTCTCATTCTTCCCACTACACATAAAACGAATTATTTAAGATTGAATTACACATCTTTTACTTTCATAATAATTAATTATATTCATGAAAATATCATTGCATATATAGTTCATGCTACATTGTGCATGGAAAAAGTTTTGTGCATTTTTTAAAATAGTCCTGAACTGTTTTTACAAAGATTTTAGGATTAGACATTTGCGAGGACACATTGGTGGGGGATGACATGCTTAAAGGAATCTCCGGAGGCCAAAAGAAGCGTCTTACTACTGGTAACTAGTCTCTCCATTGATTCAATTGATATAACTTGCTTACTTTCCAGTTTGGCCAAGATTCCAACAAATGCAAATTATGTGCTTGGCAGGTGAATTGCTAGTCGGTCCATCTAGAGTACTTTTCATGGATGAGATATCAACTGGACTTGATAGTTCAACTACTCATCAAATAATCAAATATCTTAGATATGCAACTCATGCTCTTGATGAGACCACAGTCGTCTCCCTTCTACAACCAGATCCCGAGACTTATGAGCTGTTTGACAATATTATTCTTTTGTCTGAGGGACAGATCGTATATCAAGGACCCCGTGAGGCTGCTCTTGAATTCTTTACACATATGGGGTTTCAGTGTCCAGATAGAAAAAATGTGGCTGATTTTTTGCAGGAAGTACGTGTGTGGATGTGGAACTTTACACTTGATCATATGTTTTACCAAGGTATAATCTCAAATTATTATTAATATATATTTTTTTGCCTCTATTTTTTTTATGTTTATGACAGGTATTATCAGAAAAGGATCAAGAACAGTATTGGTTCCTCGATAGCCACTACCAGTATATACCCGTGGCAAGGTTTGCAGAAGCTTTTCAATCATTTTGCGTGGGCAGTGCTTTGTCACAAGATCTAGCTGTTCCCTATGATAGACGTTATAATCATCCGGCAGCCCTGTCAACTTCTACCTATGGTGTGAAGAGGACAGAGCTTCTCAAGATCAGCTTTTCCTGGCAGATGTTGCTGATGAAACGGAATTCATTCGTTTATATCTTTAAATTCGTGCAGGTAACCTTCTGGGACGCTGTTTATTATCGTAACTGTAAACTTTAAATTTATTCTGGGAACATGTAATGATTACAAACCAAGTTTCTCAAGTTAAGAAGAATGGGCACGTTGACACATAAATTTTTAAAAATTGTAGAGCGCAGCACTTAGAGGAGACGTGCAAAATATATGGTTTTATATATTTATTATATGCCATATATAAGGATAGACAATTGTTATATGTCATGTATATAAATATTTAATTCAAAGATAATAATAAAATGCAATGTAACACTAATTTCTGAAGTCTAAATAAGAAGAATAAATATAAATTTATATTAACTTTCTTTTTATCGTTGAATTTCATGTTGTTTTTTCAAACTTGTAATATGTTTCATGTGCGTCTAAGCGTGTTTTCTAAGTGTTTGAAGGGTGTCCGAGTCAAGAAATTTTATAAAAAAAATAAAAGTACATTTTTGGATGTGTGTCTAACAAGTGTTGAGAAGTGTCCAATGAGTTATGACAAAATACCTTCTTAGAAGTGTCTTGGCTTATTTGTGAAAGGCATCACTTGGATGAAAGTAGGATTAACCAAATTGATTCAAATTTTGTACCAGAACAAAGAGTTATAAAATGCTGATACAGGAGCACTCCACTGTATTTTGCAGCTTCTGTTGATTGTTGTGATCATGATGACTGTATTTTTCCGAACAACAATGCATCATGATACATTGGTTGATGGAGGAATCTATCTGGGTGCACTCTACTTTGCTATGGTTATGATTCTTTTCAATGGCTTCATGGAGGTCCCAATGTTGATAGCGAAACTTCCCGTTCTTTACAAACACCGGGATTTACTCTTCTATCCTTGTTGGGTTTATACTCTTCCTTCTTGGGTTTTGAGTATTCCAGCTTCACTTGTCGAGTCTGCCATCTGGGTGGCAGCTACATACTATGTGGTCGGGTTTGATCCTCAAATAACTAGGTAAATTTTTCTCCTTTTCTCAGAGAAATTTCATCATCCTTTAATGTTAAAATTTTCTTTTGGGAGTCCGACTGAGATGTTTTGATTTTCTTACTTAATGATCTGCAGATGCTTTAAGCAGTTTATGCTATATTTCTTTCTGCACCAGATGTCAATAGCTCTTTTCCGTGTGATGGCTTCACTTGGCCGCAACATGATAGTTGCCAACACCTTTGGATCATTTGCATTGTTGGTTGTCATGGCTCTCGGAGGATTTATACTCTCCAGAGGTTAAACTTAGAACTTTTGTGTGTTTACAGGTTTGATTTCACTTAGTTTATGCACTTAAAACTTTATTTCTATGACAGACAGCATTCCATCTTGGTGGATCTGGGGTTACTGGTTTTCCCCTTTGATGTATGCTCAAAATGCTGCTTCTGTGAATGAATTTCTTGGGCATTCATGGGACAAGGTAATTTAAACTCAGCCAAACAGGTCTTAATTGTTTCTGATTTATAAAAAAACAAAGAGAAATAAGCACTAGATGCTTAAATGAGTATGGACGCTGCAAAAAATATATATAAATTTTTGGGATATACAATTCCAATCTCACCATTCTGCCCTGTGATGTGAAGCTTCATATGGTATAAATAAACTGTTGATAACTTAAGTTGCTTTGAAACGTCATATGACCTTTGAAAATCCAGAAATTAATACATTGCATTATACATTTGTTCATAAGCTAACTCGAATGAACCCACATCACCAGCAAGGTTGGCATCCTTGATAGCTGATCTAAAAACTTTAACTCGATGACAATTTATGTGGCCCATTGGAGAGAGCTTGAATGAGCCATACAAGCTACTTTTTAACAGCCTTTATTTAATCGATGATCTCCAATAGACCTGTTGATTTTGTTATGAGAAATTGGAGCTTCTTTTAACTATTTTTTCCTTCTCTTTTATGGTATGTAGACAGCTGGGAAATACACAGCTTTGAATTTGGGCGAGATGTTACTGAAAGCCCGCAGCTTATTTCCTGAGAGCTATTGGTTTTGGATTGGTGTGGGCGCTTTGCTTGGTTATACAATTTTGTTCAACATCCTCTTCACACTTGCTTTGACTTACCTCAACCGTAAGCCCTATCTCAATAAATATTTCCTAACACACTGTTTCATAGATGGAGAAGTCAATTCAGGATTATGGTTCCGGCACTGGGAAATGGCCTTCTTTAATAGTTTTTTACATCATTGATGACAAATTTTTAATTATCAAAGAAAATAGAAAATTTTGTGTTCCCAAAAAATGCGATACCTTAGGCTTGAATTCCTTTTCAATATAACTTGCCAACCAATGAGCTTATTGATAATTGTAAGAAAACAAGTCAAATAATCCTTTCCTATTTGATACAGCCCTTGGAAATCATCAAGCAGTTGTTTCCAAGGAAAAGCTCCAACGCAAAGCAAAGAAAACCGTGAGCGAATGCATTATTGAGCTGCAAGAATATTTGCAACATTCACACTCGTATACAGGTTTGTCCAGAAGCTTCTATCTTTTGTCTTTTATATTAATTCTCTTGAGTTAAATTAGAAGTTGTAAATCTTTTTTTGTCTTCTTGTTGTAGGAGATATTAGAAGGAAGAGAGGCATGGTTCTTCCATTTCAACCTCTTTCCATGACTTTCAACAATCTTAGTTACTATGTGGATGTCCCTGTGGTACGTCAGTTTTCATCTCTGGTTTATTATATAATTCCATGACTTATCTTCCTGACACATTCTTTGCTATCGCTCGATGCTCACATATTTGTATTGTTGCAGGAATTGAAGAAGCAGGGTGTAATAGTAGACAGGCTGCAGCTGTTAGTTAACATTACTGGAGCATTTCGGCCAGGTGTGCTTACCGCATTGGTTGGTGTCAGTGGTGCTGGTAAAACTACTCTAATGGATGTTCTAGCTGGTAGAAAAACCGGTGGAACTATTGAAGGGACCATACATATTTCTGGGTACCCTAAAAAGCAAGAAACATTTGCAAGGATAGCTGGCTATTGTGAACAGAATGATATTCACTCTCCGTGTTTGACAGTTCGTGAATCGCTCATATTTTCTGCTTTGCTGCGGTTACCTTCTCATGTTGACTCGCGAACGCAAAAGGTAATGACTAATTACTAGTTTGTGTTTACATATATATAGAGCTTTGTACTTGGGTTTTATAGATTGACTTATAATTATCATTTTGCAGGAATTTGTGGATGAGATAATGAAACTTGTAGAGCTCACTCCATTAAGCGAAGCTTTAGTTGGTTTACCGGGAGTGGATGGGTTATCGACAGAGCAAAGAAAAAGGCTGACCATTGCTGTCGAGCTTGTTGCCAATCCTTCCATTGTCTTCATGGATGAACCAACTTCAGGACTCGATGCCAGAAGTGCTGCTATTGTCATGAGAACCGTGAGGAATATTGTCAACACAGGGCGGACAATTGTTTGCACGATTCACCAGCCCAGCATCGATATCTTTGAATCCTTTGACGAGGTTTCTCCCTCTAATTCCCATAGATTTTCAAAAGAAGGATTTCATTTATTTATTTTTTCCAATATTGAAATCAAATATTTGCTGAGTTAGTTAAAACTGGACACCAGCAGATTTGGATACACAGAAAATTCACTATTGGTTGGCAAAATGAAGAATTGCTTTAAAATTCAACATTGGTTTGCAAAATGAAAAAAAAATGCTTCAACAAAGAAATGTTTTCAAATAAATGTTGACCTTCTGTATATCCTCACCTATGCATGTGTGTGCAGACATATGCATATAGTTATGAACTATGCTTTTCCATAAATTTCTATGATTATATTTAGTGAAACCTTAACTTTAGTTTCATTTATGTATCTTTCAACATAGAAAAGCCTTTTAATTTTTCTATGATGCCTGATCATTCTTCCTTTTCTGTTATCGCAGCTTCTACTCATGAAACGTGGAGGGAAGCTAATCTATGCCGGTCCACTGGGCACACAGTCTTCTAAACTTATTCAGTTTTTTGAGGTGGGCTTGTGCTTCTTTAATCTTGAGTTTATTTTTGAAATTCGATGACAAGTTCCATTCATCATATCACTGACTTTTTTTTTTTTTTTTTTTTTGATTTATTTTTTCATTTTCCTAGGCAGTTCAAGGAGTCCCAAAGATCAGATATGGGTATAACCCTGCTACTTGGATTCTAGAGATCTCTTCTCCAGCAGAAGAAACCCGACTTGGTGTGGATTTTGCAGAAGTTTATCAGAAATCAAGTTTATTTCAGTATGTATATATAAATTTCTGTTTTGGCAGAGGAATTACCATATCAATGCGTTTTTCTTTTTCTTTTCTTTTTTTTGGTGCTTCATTCATATGCCATTATCTGCTGTTTCAGGAGAAATAAAGAACTTGTGGAAGAGTTAAGCAAACCAAATACGGATACAAGAGATTTAATCTTCCCATCAAAATATTCTCTATCATTTTTTTCCCAGTTCCTAGCGTGTCTTTGGAAGCAAAACCTGTCATACTGGAGGAATCCACAGTACACTGCTGTACGCTTCTTTTACACGGTCATCATATCGTTGATGTTTGGTACAATAAGCTGGAAATTTGGATCTAAAAGGTTTTGCAACTAAAACTTCTCTCAATTGTTTCAGTCACTGTTGCCATTTCTGATACTGACTGAATTATGATTATTAACAAAGTATATGGTTGATGATAGCTAGCTAGCAATTAGGAAAAGAAATCATTAAAGAATGTATCAACAGGATGATTATGTTCATTGAGACTAATAACAATTGATCTAGGTTTTGTTGAGACTCATACGGTGGAAAATTGACTCCCTAGGAATAGACCCTTTATTGCAGGTGTAAAAAGCATGGACACTGGCGCGACAATTTTCAAAAATTATAGGACATGACACATGAGAACACACACAAAATCTATTGTTTCTATATTTATTATATGTCATATATTATTATCTTATTGAAAGATAATAAAAATATAATATAACATTAATTGATAAAGTTTGAAGAGGATAGGAGGCACTAACAGATATAAATCTACATTATTTTTTCTTTTATTATTGTATCCTCTTAAGCAATTTTGTTCCAACTTATAATGTCTTTCATGCGTGTTTAAGTGATGTGCATCTATGTTCTTCAAGTGTCCAAAGCATGTCCTGGTCTAATTTTTATTTTTTCTAAAAAAAAAAAATAATTAAAACTATGACACTTTTGGACATGTGGAAGTGTCGAACATGGACACACCACCATCTTAGAAATGTTTATGTTTTAGGCCAACTGAAAAGATCTGCATATGTTCAACACACTAACCTCTACCCACTTATTTTTTTTCTAGCTTCCCCCCTTCTATTCCCTTCATATTTGACCTTTTATGTTCTTATGATCTATGAATTATCATTCCTTCTGATTATTTTCTGTTTTACTTGTTTCCACAGGGACAACCAGCAGGATATCTTCAATGCAATGGGATCCATGTATACAGCAGTACTATTCATGGGAATCACAAACGCCACGGCCGTACAACCCGTTGTATATGTTGAAAGGTTTGTTTCATATCGAGAAAGAGCAGCAGGGATGTACTCGGCTCTAACATTTGCATTCGCACAGGTCTGCATTGTCGCCTTCTCTTCTGTTTTTCTTGCTTTTTTTCATAGAATTTCTCAGTATCCAAACAGTAAGCACTCAAATTTCACTAAATTCTTTTTTGGGCAGGTTGTCATCGAGTTCCCTTATGTGCTTGTACAGTCAGTTATTTACAGTGCTATCTTCTACTTCATGGCTTCTTTCGAGTGGAGCCCTTTGAAGTTTGTTTGGTACTTGTACTTCATGTATTTCACCTTGTTATACTTCACCTTCTTCGGAATGATGACTATTTCTGTCACGCCCAACCATAACGTTGCTGCAATCCTTGCTGCTCCGTTTTACATGATGTGGAACCTTTTCAGCGGATTCATGATTCCTCGAATGGTAATGTACACCCTAAAATGTAACCATTGTCATTGGGATGCTATTGAAATTGGACGCTTCAAGGCCTGTTTGGTAACACTTCTGTTTTTCTTGTTTTTTGAAACAAAACAATGAGACGTTCAAAGACACCAATCATTTTCAAATTGCTTTCATCTTTGAGCAAAAATAGTGTTTTGAAAATTTGAAAACAATTTTTTTGTGTTTCATAAATATTAAAAGGTGGGTTGATTATTGAAATTTTTTCCAAAAATAGTTTTCGGAAACAGTTCACCAAACAAGTTCTCTGCGTTTTTGGGAAAAGGAAAACCGAAGGTATAAAGTGAAAACACAACCACAGGCCATTTAGCTATTATTGCTTGTAATTGAATGGTCCTGGTTGGTAACGCTTTCGTTTTTCTTGTTTTTTGAAACAAAAACAATGAAAAGTTTGAGAACACCAATCGTTTTTATATTGTCTTCATCTTTGTACAAAAATAGTTTTCGAAAATTTGAAACAACTTTTTTGTATTTTATAAAAAGTGGGTTGATATGTAAATAATTTTATACCAAAGATTAGGTGTGTACCCAATCTACCCCTTCTAGAACCCTATCTCAAGGGAACTAAACTGGGTGTATGTTTCATAAAAAGTCGGTTGATTTCATAAAATTTTCTCAAAAACAGTTTTCAAAAACAGAAAGCTTAAACCAAAACACAACCAAACAAGCCCTTAGTTATTTGTGTTGTTTTTGCTTGCAACTGAAGAACTTTTCCCCTATTCAGAGGATCCCAATTTGGTGGAGATGGTATTATTGGGCAAACCCAATAGCTTGGAGCTTGTATGGCCTTTTGACATCCCAATATGGAGAAATGGAAGAAAAATTGAAGCTCTCTGATGGGAGTCAATCAATGCCAATAAAACAGTTTCTTAAGGACCAGTTTGGATACAAATATGAATTCTTGGACTTTGCTGCCATTGCAGTGGCTGGTTTCTGTTTGATCTTTGCAGTGACTTTCGCTTTCGCAATCAAAACCTTCAACTTCCAAAGGAGATGATGATGAAGAGGAAGAAGAGCACAGCATAGTCCACTTCAACTTCTAACATATAAGGTAATTACTACCTGCAATGATCCTGATTTTGATCTTTAGACTGTTGCATTGCTTTGATAATTTGTAATAACATGTAAAGATTGGTCACTGTTGTTATAAATTCCAATTTATATGAATTTGGTTTAGTTCGATAAAAACTTGATATCAACTGTTTTTTTAGTAAGCTGCAAGAATAGAACAGTGGGTGTTTGAAGGAGTACTCCTTGCCATTCTCAGTTCCCCAGCTCATAGTAGGGCTCCAATCCCGGCCACACCCCCTTCCCCTTAAAAATTACAGCAAAAGTTCTTAGAAAGAAAAAAAATAGAGAGCGAGAAATGGTCCAATTTTCCAAGACATCCATTATTAGCTGGTAAAAAAAAAAAAACTAGCCTTCCCAATTTATGATTATAGTTATCATTCATTTGTATGCATCTACAAGCTCTGCCACTAATACATGCATCCATAAACACGAAAAAATTTCAAGTTTTGTTAAGCGTGTTGGTTCCTTGAATTGTAAACATAAAACGAAAACTAATGTTGCGTAATGAGATCTTTTGGATGTAATATGCACAATGGCACAACTCAAATTTATGCCAAGACTCAAATTTGCATGATTTTTTTATTTATTTTTTTAAAAAAAAGGCATACAATTACTATCTTGTCTTAGCATTGATGAATAACAAAAAATCTTATGTTGTTGTGTGCAGCTTTTCCAGTTTTATTGTAGAAGAAGAAAGGAATATGAATTATATGTGCTTTCATAAAGAGCTGAGAACAGAATTACTCAGTGGAGATTTACATAAGGTTTCAAAGGACTTTAAATTATATTACACATATCACATAGAGAAGTCTAATTTCAATTCAAGTTGTATATGACTGTTTTATACATAAAGAATCATGGAAAGATCTCATCCAGATTTTATTCTATTGCAACTTTTGAGAGTATTTTTTTTTTCTTGTTTCTTTTTAAATTTTGAGATTCTATACTAAAACGTTTAGTGTAACTTATGTTTGCATCAGATGAGGCAAAAATGTAAGTTATAATAAATAATAATTACAATTATTACTATTGAAAAGTTGGTGAGGAGATGCTTATAATGTTTAAATTATCACATTTAAACTTGCCAAAAATTTTACCAAATAAGGCCTAAATCTGGAGCCAAATAAAGTGTGTGGGAGAGTTTGGGGGGAAATTATTTAATTATCCCAGAACACTACGTGGCTATATTCCAAGTCAATCACCAATTATTTAGCCTTCATGTTGTTTCTCCATACCCAACATAAACCGTGAGCCTCTATCCTCTCTACCAATCCAAACCTTATGGAGTACCACGTGTCCATACTTTGAGAATACTGAATAATCACCCGAATTGGGTAGGCTGAAAGAGAGAATAGCAATAACGGGGAAGGGTGGAGAGAGGTTGCCGGCATCGAGGGAGGGGGTTTGTAAAGGGAAGAGAAGAGAGGAAGGAAAGGGAAAATTCATCATTTCACATAATATTTTCACCTATTCATAATTATTTTACATCAGTAGTGTAATTATTTTTTATTTTTATTAATTTTTAATTTTTTTTTTCAATTTTCTCAAATATAAACAAGGGCATTCTTTGTTGTGAAAAACTAATTAGATTTTTATTATTTATTATTTTATTTTTTTAATGAGTGAAAAAATATTCTTACTCACACATGGTAAAATCTGTCAAAAGTTTGTAGTCCAATGCCATTAGTCCAACAATGGAGTAATTATGATTAACGTTGTATGATACTCTTCATATGTAGTAATTTGAATTGAGTCATTATCATTGGAAAAATTATTGCATAAGAGAGCTCCAAACAAATCCTCATAAAGATGATAAAGTCACCATATAGACAGCGGCGGAGCCACGTAAGGACCAGGGGGTCATGTGCCCTCTCTTGATTTTGTGAATTTTTTTTTTTTAAATATAAAGAAAATATTTTAAATAAAAAGAATTACAAAAATATTATTAGAGTGAAATGTCAATGACATTTTAAAAATTATGAAAATAATAATGGTTGTTTTGATTGAAAATGAAGAAACTATTATAAACTATATTATCTATAAAAATTTTAAATGTAACGGTGATGTCATTATTATTGACATGCAAGTATAACTAATCACACTATAAAGATATGAAATTTATTAGATTGTTAGTTACATTTGACATGTAAGATTCACTCTGTATGTGTTTATTTACTATTAGTTGGTGATATCGCATACTAATGATGACGTGATATTGCCATTATATTAAGTTTTTAATCAAATTTTGTATAAAAAAAATAATTTATCATTATATAATTTATTTTAAGGCTTATATCCATATTTTTTTATATTGTCCATGATACACTAGTTATAAATAACATTATTTTTTTGATGTTTCTCAAAATCAATTGTAAAAACTTGCGTGAAATATTTTTGTAAAAATTTTCGATATTGTAATTAATAAGTGCCTCCCTAATTTAACTTTCTGACTCCGTCACTGTATATAGAGCAATCAAAATCAAGAAAGACATCATGTAAGAAGAAAAGGCAAAAGGTCAAATCGGAGGTGGGCTAAAGTAGATGGGGCTAGCACCGGAGGTGCCAAGGGAGCTAAGGGTTGTTAGAAGGAATAGGGGGGGTTGTTGGTGGAGAAAGGGGGTCGAGAAAGAGTTACAGTGAAAACAAAAGGGTTGTCACTCATTTTATTTCGGTTAAATTGATATGAGGTAGTAGATTCTGAATTCGATAGATAACAAGTTTAGAGAGTTTATTCGTTAACCCAAAAAAGAGATTACGAATGGAAAAGACCAAAGGAGGGTGGTAGAAGGCAGAGGAGCTTCTAGAGAAAACCATTGTCAAGGCCATGAAAAATGAAGAGTTGGTATTATTAATAAAAAATAAAAAATAAAAAAATATGAAAAGCAATTTGGATGTGCAAGGGTCCAAGATAAATAAGGTAAATTACACTAACCTCTCTTGAGGGTTGAAAAAAATACAATAAGTATTATAATTTTGATATAATTATGCTGACACTGATATGTCTTTTAATAAAGTTATAAGGATAGAAATTAATGCAAATGATATGAAGACGCAAAGATAAATAAAATAAAACATTTATTTATTTAATAAATAAAAAAAAAGACGATAACATTATTTTTTTATACATACACGACTATCAAATTTATGATAAAAAGAAAGTCAGAGTGTATTGTGAATTAAATCTTATGTAGCCTAATACAACTATATTAAATTTATAAAATTAATTTTTTTTTTTTTATTTTGGAGGTAATTTACCCAAAGAAATAAGTAGAGGCTAATAACACCCAAAACTTATGGGAGGCTCTATTTACACACCACTTTCCCTCTCAAGACAAACCACTTTTAAAGACACACCAAAAATAATTTGCAAAAATAAATATTTTTCTCATCACACATCACAAATTTATATATTTACCGTTACTCACACGGGTCATTCTATTTACACATCATTTTCCCTCTCAAGGCAAACCATTAATTAATTTATTTTTTATTACAATTTTAACCTTAAGTGAAATGGCTATAGAGGACAAGTTATGATACACACCATTTGTGTATTTACTATAAAGGACAAGAATCAATATAATATAATTCATTATTTTCAAACTTGTTCCTTACGTATCTTCTCTGTCAAGAATCCAAAAACCCTAAAACCAAAATCAAAAACCCTTCAACAAATAATCAAAAATATAGTATTATTGCAGATTTTGATTGGATTCAATGAAGGATGCATTTGACAATTCTCATTCGGAAGAATGGAGCAATGAAAAGGTTTTTTTTTTTTGTTGTTTTTGTCTTCGTTTTCGTGTATGAGTGGTAAATCTTTGTTCGGTTAACCAGAGGTGAATAATATATCATTGTTCGACAAATTACAATCGAACAACTTACATATGTTCAACAGACTACAATTGAACAAATTCCATATGTTCAACAGACTACAATCGAACAACTTACATATGTTCAACAGACTACAATCGAACATATTTCATTTGTTCGACTATCTAAAACCGAACAAATGCAATGTGTTCGGATTACTACGGTCAAACTATTTCATTTAATTTAACTCTGCACTTCCGAACAGTTATAATTTTTTTTTTTTTTCAGAACTGTGCATTCGTGGAATGCAGTAATGTTGGATCTGGAGGTCTTGTTGACTACACGAGTCAATTTATTACTAATGAGGTAGTCTCATGTCGAAAATTAGTATTTTTTTCTATTTGTTTTCGAATGTTTAATGTTTAATGACTTTGTTGAGCACCAACACAGTGTTCACCGCTTGAAACTGAGAATGGAGGGGGGAAGATGGACGAAAGTGGGTGTGTGAAGGTGTATAAGTGAGTGAGGGTAAATATGGGAGTTTGTGTGTATATTGTTGTGGATGGGTGTGTGAGTAAGGACAAATATGTAAATTTATGGTGTGTGATGAGCAAAATATATATTTACTAAATTATTAAAGGTGTGCTTTTGGAAGTAGTTTGCCTTGAGATAATTTATGGTGTGTAAATAGAGGCACCCTACTCACATACCCACTCACAACAATATACACACAAAGTTCCATCTTTGCCCCCACACAGCCACACACCCCACACCCACGATATTCATCTCCCCCTCCATTCTCTATTCACACCGATGAACACCATTGTTGGAAACACTCATCAAGACGTCGTCGGTGGTGTTGCAGTTGAACAGATGTAAGTTGTTCGATTGTAGTTTGTCGAACATATGTAATTTGTTCAATTGTAGTCTGTTGAACAGATGTAAGTTGTTCGATTGTAGTTTGTTTAACAGATGTAAGTTGTTCGATTGTAGTTTGCCGAACAATGATATATCATTCACCTCTGGTTAACCGAACAACGATTTACCACTCATAAACGAAAACGAAGACGAAAACAAAAAAAAAAATAACATTTTCATTGCTCCATTGTTCCGAATGAGAATTGTCAGATGCATCCTTCATTGAATCCAATCAAAATCTTCAATAATACTACATTTTTTATTATTTGTTGAAGGGTTTTTGATTTTGGTTTTAGGGTTTTTGGATTCTTGACAGAGAAGACACGTAAGGAACAAATTTGAAATTGATGATTTATATTATATTTGTGTGAGTGAATTTCCGATCACACTGCCAACTTAGTATTTAGTTGGAAAATACTAGCAGAATAGATGACACCTAGCTGACCTGCAACAGAAACAGAAGATTTGGGTGGTGGTTCGTCCACCCAGGGGCACTCCGACGATCAAGTCAGTATATCTCTCAAAGATAATCAATTGCTAAACTCACTGTTCTGAGTATAAATTGCGTACTTTAGACCCATCGGGAGTGCCTCTCTTTTATAGCTAACTCAATCCTTGTCCCAATAGAAACCTTTCTCTAATGGACTTTAGCTCAGTGCTTATCCCGGATTCTCTTATAGATAAAGATAAACTCCTAAGAGCTTTTATCCTTATCCAAGCTGAGTTCCTTTCCCATTCTAGGACTCTTGTCCCTTATCCGCTTATCTTGGATTCCGATATCTTCGGAGATAACCTTGGCCTAGCCGAGATCACCTCGGCGTCATGACCAAGACACGTGGCACCTCGGCTGACACGTCGGCGTCACCTTGGCCACGTGTTGGCACTTAAAAAATATATCCCCACAACTGCCCCCTAGGTTCTATTACCTCGGTATTTCTGAGGTGATGGAACCTATATCGGCACTTCCTGCCAATACATCAGCTTAAAGTTTTTCAGCCGAGATCATCATATAGGCCGACATGTCTCTTTAAGGATTAAAAAATTCCAAGATCTCCTTCACGCGTATGAGCTGTCATGCAAAATAACTCAACCGTTTCAGCCACGCGTCTTCCTTTTACTGGATCGTACTCCGTACGCGCTTGTAAGTCGTCTCGCGCCTGCATGCGCCATCTGAAAAATCCGTCTTTCTAGGCTCATCAATTCCTTTTTGCCGCCTTTTCGCGTTTTGGACAAAACCAATATCCCTTCTCTTCGTCTCTTCACTTTACATCGTTTTTGAAGCTCTCTCTCTCTCTCTAGCTTTCTTAAATCCTCCATTGTTTCAAGTTTTCAAGCTCTGCTATCACCACTGTTTATCTTCCTCCAACGAGGCTCTTGCTAATCTTCTCTGCTGCTGCCATTCGTCTGACTTCGGCGAACTCAACACCGGCTTCTTTCCTTCGGTGAGTTACTGTTTCTTCCCAATTTTAGTTCTTGTTGCTCTTCAAGAAGTTTTGCTTCATTATTTGCCATTGCTGTTTTACTCAAGTATGTGATTTATGAATCATGCATCTGAATGTGTTTATTTCATGACTTTGCTCTTGCCCATGTCCTGAATACACATACTGCTCACAATTTTCCTACACTCTTGCCACTATTCTTGCCCTTATACCCTTTGCACTTACTTTGGCACAATGTTCTTGATAGTTCATCATTGTTCTTGACTCTGAAGCGCATTCTTGCTTTTCTGTTTTCCAGTTTCATGCCTTCAATCTTTGTTTCCATAGATCTAGGTTTAGGATTTGTTTGTAGAACCCACAAATTCTTAGGAAAAACCGAAACGATCCCCACAATTTCTTACCCCACAAATTTTTAGGTTTTTGCCGAGGTCCCAATAACCCTTTTAAAACACCTTCTTTCTGAAACCCAGTTCCTCCTAGTTAAGCCGATATCATGGGTATGTGGAAACATAAGGTAGACACCCCGACCAAGTTAGATCACTATAGGCATGAGTTTGACATCCCGGCCGACGTCCATCTGTGGTTGGCTGGAGAAGATGACTCCATTATGCCTACAACTGATTCTATGCCCTTCCTTGTGGTAGCTTTTACCGAGTGCGGACTTCGGCTCCCACTAAATACCATTTTCCGTGAGATACTTCATTATTATAAGTTGAACCCAATGCAGCTTGCCATCAACTCCTACCGAGTTATCAATGGCATAATAGCCTTAGCCAAACAAGAAAACGCTAGGGTTACCTTATCCGATATCCAATATTGCTACATCATGTGTGGCCTCAAAAAAGATACAGGCTACGTTTACTACATCAAGCCGAGGTCCACAGAGTACAAAATTGTCGCCGACCTCCCTGACTCCAACAAGGGAGCTGGGGATGACTATTTCATTACCTCGGGAAACTGGGAGTTCGCTCCAAATGCGGACCTCCACCTTTATCTTCTTCCTCGAACAGTTTTTGTAGAGGGTAATGGTAAGAACCCTGTGTTCATACTTACTTGTTTTTAATATCTTCAATACTTTGTTTGTTCTAATATCTGGTTTTTCTTGCAGCTCTTCCAAAACCAGAAAAAGGCTTCCGCAAGTCTTTTTACCCCAGCAAGGGTCTAAAAAAGCTACTGGACCTACCAGTCCACAAGCGTAGAGCTCCTCTGGTACTCAATTCATTCCTACCTACAAATCAGTACTCTCCGACGTTCCAAAAAGGAAGAAAAAGAGTCTATCTCCCCCTTCTGCCATAACTCCTCAAGCTGCCTCCACATCTTGGCCAGATCAAGGATCAACTTCTGATCCAGCAGAGCAGCCGTCAACCTCGGCTCCATATCTGATCCCGCCATCTCAACGCCAACGTCGGCGATGAACTATTTTTTCTGCCGAGATGGGTCACCAGAAAGCAGTTGCTAAGGATCTTTTGGCCAACATTTCATCCTCTGTTGATGCTCAACCAGCTCCAACCCAGTCTCTAAAGCCAAAGCAAAAAAGGATAAAGAAGGCTCAGCCAAAGGCAACGGTGACTCAGATTGATTCTGAGGACACCTTGCCAATTTCCAAATTGGCTGAGAGTGAGAAGACCACCTCTGTCCCCGAGAAGAGGTCTGCTGAAACACAACCATCTAAATCCACCAGATCAAAAAGACCGAGGTCATCCTCTGCAACCACCTCGGGGTCCCTAAAATATGATGCCCCCTGGGCCCCCAAAATCGTACTGGAGGACAAGCCAGTTAGGGCTGGCGACAGCGCTGATGACATTAATGTTGGCGTTGCCCTTAGTACCGCTCTACTTCTTCCCGGCAATCTCAACCGAAACGCCGAGTTGAGCGAATTTGAAAACTATGCTCTGATGCTCCAGCGCTCTGTTAAAGTAAGTGTCTTTATTTGGTAATTTTTCTTTCTTTCTCTTTTTTCTACTTTAGAAAAGTTTGTAATAACTTCTGCTCTGTATTATTTTTTCTCAGGCAATCCAGCACGCCCATTCCTTCTTACTACAATCTTTTGAGAACCAGAAGGAGCTGGCCGACAAGAAGAGGGAGGTCTCCAGTCTTCAGAAGACTAATAAAAACTTGCAATCAAAGATGAAGATCTTGGAGGATCAAGCCGAGGATACTATCAAAGCTCAAAATGACGCCGAAGAAAAGGCGAAATCTGCTGAGGCCATCAGGAAAGTTCTCGAGGCCCAAAAAAGAGAGGCCGAGGAAAAGATGTCTCAGGCCCAAAAAGAACTTCCGGATGCTCTGGCAACAAAAGAGGCCGAGCTCAAGGCCGCCGATGAGAAGGGCTATAACGAGAGGGTGGCCGATGTCACGACAGACTATGAAAAGCAAGTGAAGTAGGCATGCAACAAGGGTTTCACCCTTGGTTGGATGTCTCTTCTAAAAATGCTTGAAGTCCCCAAGGACTCGCCCCTCAGGAACGCCGACGTCATTCCTCTTCCATTCCCTCCAACTCCAAGTCAATCCGACGGCGAATCTGAGTCTGAGGAGGAGACCTTGGTGAGGAAATCAAAGGAGGCTGCTGGGACCAAGTCCCCTTCTCTGAATGAGCAAGTCCTAGACTTGACTCAAGATGAGGAGGGTGAGGAAGTCCCCAAGGATGTCACTCCTGAGAAGGCATCATCGGACGTGCCTCTTGCCGATAAGAGCCTCAATCCAACCCTTTAAGAAATTAACGCCGAGCTTGCGGCTGAGAAGGCCGCCGAGATGTCTTCTTAGTAGTCCTCCGAAATCCAAACCCAGCCTGCTAATGATGCTGAAGAATCTTAATTTTATGTTTTTCTCTTTCTTCTGTGCTCTGTACTTTTGTTTTTCTTTTGAAATAGTGTAAGCTCTTCATATGGCCGAAGTGCCTTCTTATAAATACAACTTCTTTGTTTTGAACGTTTTGTATGTTTGCCTTCTCTTTACTACTCTTGTATGATTCCATACTTAGAATATTTTGCGTATCTTGAATATACACTTCAATCTTGTGCAACCTTCTCGGGGTGACACACCTCGATTATATAAACTAATGATTTACCTCGGCAAGTAGCCAAGTACCTTTCTTGGCACAACCTTGGTTTCAACTTGTAAATTTTTTCATAAAATTTCAACAAGTGTTTAACCTTGGTTTAATTTCAACTTGTAAACTTTTTAAGTTTCAACAAGTGTTAAACATAATCTCGGTTTAACTTCAACTTGTAAACTTTTTAAGTTTCAACAAGTGTTAAACATAATCTCGGTCTAACTTCAATTTGTAAACTTTTCTCAAGTTTCAACAAGTGTTAAACATAATCTCGATTTAACTTCAACTTGTAAACGTTTCTCAAGTTTCAACAAGTGTTAAAACCATTTTTCTACTCTTTGTCCCCTAATGTGAACCTAAGTTCCATTTGGGTTCTCATTATGCATGTATCATCAACTATCTTTTTCAGTCATAACTGTAAGACATCAAGCTAAAAATTTATTGATTTATTTCGGAAAATAATCAAAAAACACAAAAGTCTAATGATAGAAAAATTTCAAATTGCAGGTATTCCAGGGTCTTGGCTACTCTTTGCCTTCATTATCTTCTAGCTGATATGCCCCATTGCCCAATACCGAGATGATTCTATAGGGTCCTTCCCAATTTGGGCCAAGCTTGCCCTCACTGGGATCCTTCTTGTTGCCGACGACTTTTCTCAAGACTAGGTCGCCGACTTGACACTCCCTTGGGTTAACCTTTTTATTATAAGCCCTAGCAAGCTGTTGCCGGTATGCTGCTGGTATGCTGCTAGATGAATTGCAACTCTCTCCCTTCTTTCTTCTAGTAGATCCAGATCTCGGCCTAAGAGTACATCATTAGTCCCGTTCTCTACTCCTTGGGTTCTGATCCCTGGTATGCCGACCTCCAGTGGAATGACAGCTTCTATGCCATAGGCCATGGCAAAGGGGGATTCTCCTGTTGATCTTCTCGGCGTAGTCCGATATGCCCAAAGTACACTTGGCAGTTCATTCACCCATTTTACCTTTGCTGCTTGCAACCTCTTCTTAATCCCATCCAAGATGACTTTGTTGGATGCTTTTGCTTGTCCATTGCTCTGAGAAAAACTCGGGATGGAAAAGTAATTCTTGATTTTGAACTTTGCATAGAAGCTCTTGATTAGCTTACTGTCAAATTGTGTTCCATTGTCTGCAACTATTGCTCTTGGAATCCCAAACCGGGTGATGATGTTCTTCCATATAAAGCTCTTCACATCAACATCTCGGATCTTGGCAAGGGGTTCAGCTTCTATCCACTTTGTGACATAATCTGTTGCCACCAGCAGGGACTTCCTTTGTCCAGCTGCTTAAGGTAGTTATCCAACAAGATCCATGCCCCATTGGGCAAACGACCAAGGACTGGATACTGGGTTTAAGTCTGCTGTTGGTTAGTGTATCAGAGGTGCAAACCTTTGGCACTTTTCACACTTCTTCACATAGGCTTCTACATCTCTCTGCATGTAGGGCCACCAATACCCCTACATAATGGCCCTATGGGCAAGTGATCTGCCCCTAGCGTGGCTTTCACAAACTCCTTCATGTATTTCATATAAAAAATCTTCAATTTGTGAGGGATGTACACACCTCAAAAGGGGTCCAGTAAAGGATCTTTTGTAAAGATGTCCCTCTGCTGTCAGACTGAATCTTGCCGACTTCAATCTGATCTTGTGTGCCTCCTTGTGGTCATCTGGCAGCTTTTCTTCTTTCAGGAATGCAATAATTGCATCCATCCAGTTTGGTCTCATATCCACACACATTGTTTTACGCTCTGTGGTTAGTGATTCGATGCTTGGGCCCGACAAGTAGTCGACCATTATCATCCTTGCTTTTCTAGGTTGTATTGCACTAGCCAGGTTGGCCAGTGTGTAGACACCCCATTTTTGACCGACCTTGAGACTCAGACGTCACCAGTTGAGCGCTTGGTGATATTGCACAATGTGCTCGTTCAGAAGTTTCAGAGTCTTGGTCGTGAGCCCTGCCTCTGGATTTCCGAACCCTCTTCTGTGCCTTGCCTCGGTTTGCAAACCAGACTCGGTTTTCTCTATTTCTTTTCCTGAGGGGAGGGAGAGGTCCCGTAGACCATCTCTCAATGGCCGTGGGCTACATTTTGTGGCTGTAGGCCATTTTGCCCATTTCGCAGCCCGGTTCCCGGTTTTCGGAGCTGTCAGGCCGTATGCCTCGGTTCGGGACCACTTAACCATCTCCTATTGCTCCGGTTTTTGGCATGCATCTTATTTACTCCCTTTTGAGGGACACTGAGGCCTGAGAGACCCACTTCGTGGTCGAATGCCACTTTCGGTGTTTAATAGGCAGTTTTCGGGGCCCCAAACTGCGTGTTCTGGCCCCCGAACATTCGTTTTGCATCGGTTTTCGCTCATTTTTGGCAGGTACCTCTGTTTCATCACCAGGAAGGCCGTAGAAGGGTGGGAGGCCAGCAATTGTTTCAGCAACCAGTTATATTCCTCCGATGCCCTCCGACGCCCATTTTTCTCACTTCCGAGCCAATGTTGAACACCCTTGGACCATTTTCTTAAACTTCTAACCACATATTTGTGTTGTACACACATGGGAGGACACCAAAAGTTGGTGGCCGGCCAGTAATTCCACCTGACCCTTTTGAACCCTTCCTAAAAATGGCCTTTTCTCTCTCCTGTTTTACAGTTGACAATTTTGAACCACATGGTTGTGTTGAGGGCACCTGGGAGGACACCAATCTGTGGTGGCCGGCCATTAATCTCACCTGACCTTTTTGACCTTTGGCCGGCCGGCCATGGGAGGTAGCTGGCCGGCCACCTGCAGCTCCAAAACCTGGCCGGCCATGATCCTTGCAATGTGTACATTACAGTTGTATACTTTTTTCCCCCAAAAAACCTGCATCCGGGGGGAACAACTTTTGGGGAGAAACTTGGCTTGTTTTCCCCCCACTTTTTCCCTCAATTTCTCCCCTCCTTTGGTCCATATACTTGGCTGGCCAGCTCTGTCAAAAGGGTTAGAAAATTTCCCTTCAAACCCTTTTGCATTATATCTCTCTCCCTCTCCATCTCCAAGCTTCCATTCTTCAAACCCCACACCATTTTACACTACACCACCAAGCCCTACCCTTCCATCCTCCACTCCAGCAGTTTGAGGGTGTTCTCCAGAGCTTAGGGGTGCTGCAAACTCAAGCTAAGAGTTGCTAAAGACTTGTCTTCAAGGGTAAGTTCTATTTCCCCTCTTTTGAGCTTAATTTTGTATCATTTCTTAGCCATACATGCTTGCTATTTTAAGCTCCAGCCCTAACTGAAAGTGGCATTTTTTTGAGCTCCTTTTCACTTTTTCTTTAGGGCCTCTCACTGTTTGAGGCCCCCTTGATACACTTGCTTCATTATCCTTCTTATATGCCATAATCTTGCATAGTATTTTTAGCCTATGTGTGATCTGTTTTGGAGCATGATGTAAACTGTAGATAGGCTTATTTTGAGCCCTTCTTCAACATTGAAGAAGGGCTCATCACTGTTTGGGACATCCATGTGCCACTTGTCATTATACCCCTCTTTGGTCCCCATTTTTGCATGATTTGGCAGCCCATTGTGCTTCTGTTTTTGGGTTCTTTTCAAAACTGAAAATAGTCTTATTTTGGCCCATTCTTCATGTTTCATTAAGGGCCTTTCATGGTTTGAGGCATTTTTTATACACTTCATGTTATATCTCTCTTTTGGGCCTCATTTTGCATAGCATTTTGGACATGTTTGCATACTGTTTTGGGTCCGGCCATCAACTGTAAAATGCATTATTTTTGGCCCCTCTTCAACATTATTGAAGGGCCTCTTTGTGTTTAAGGCCAGAAACCACTACTTGCTTCTTTGGCCATCTTTTGGCCCATTTCTTGCATGAGAGTTTAGTCATACCTGTGCTGGTTTTTATGGTTTGCTATAAACTGTAAAAAGATCATATTTTGGGCCTCTCTTCAACTTTGTTGAAGGGCCCTAATCTGTTTGGGGTCAGAAGCTGCGAGTTGTTTCATTATCTCACATTTAGGGTCATTTTTGCATGCTATTTTTGCCCTATTTGTGTTTGCTGTTCGGCCATGCTTTGAACTGTAAAAATGCTTATCTAGGGGCTGCCTTGCTTCTGTATTTTCATCTCATGTTCAAATTATGCATGCATTTCATAGCTATAGGCCATTTCATGCGCCAAAATTCGTGTTTCGGGACTTGTTCCATGCATCGGGTATCATTTTGCCATGATTCGGGGCTGTTTTGCATCTCATTTTGCCTCTGAAAATTGCATGATCATATGCCATATTCCATGTTTTGCCATGTCTCATTAGAGTGACATTTCGGTGCCTGAGGGTCGGTCCTCGGTTTGCGTGTACGCGTGCACGCATTTCGAGTTGTCTTGTTTTCATCTGATGGCCTCCTATGTGAGTGTGGCTGAGGCTCTCTCATGTTGGTGTAAGCCCATTATTGCATTGCGTATGCCATTTCATCCATAGCATTGTGTATGCTCGGTTGTGTATTACCTTATTGCATTGCGTATGCCATTTCATCCATAGCATTGTGTATGCTCGGTTGTGTATTACCTTATTGCATTGTGTATGCCATTCCATAATATTGTGTATTTTAGGATTGTATCTTAGTTGCATTTCATGCATGTCATGCATATTGCATCATGTTCGGGATAGGAGTTAGCCCGGGCACGGGAAACGAGGTACGTTTCGTACTCCGAGTGACGGAACGTGTCTCAATTCCCAGTCACCAACACTCCGGATTATCCATGATGGAGTTAGGTTCTTGTTGTGTTTATATGTGCATTCATTCTACATTGAATTGCACAATTCGACTCCTCGGCCATCATACATCGATATGCGTGATTGGTGGCACGAGGATCGAGGCATGCATATATCTGTGAAAATACATTGCTATGCCCCTTTCCTGCTCTCTGTTGCAGCAAAACGAAGAATCGACAACTTTTCAGAGCTTGGCATGCATTTCAAGAATAGGTGCAAACAGAGGCTAATTGGGGCATCGTCATGGATTTCCGCGCAAAGGCAACCCGGGCATGCATCATTCATCATCCGGAATGGAATCAAGGCAGTCCCTGGCTTGCATGCCAGTTTATTTATTTTCTTAGTTAATTTGTTAATTAATTAGGAATTTGTACATTATTTGGACTGTACTATTTTTTCATTTGGGACTGTATTATTTATTTGGACCCTCTGTGCGAGGGCATAATTGTAATAAATGTACGTGAGTGTGATGTATGTCTTCCAACCCCACGTCTTTCTTCCCTTTTATTTACCTGCTTATGATGGTTAGATTAGGGCATGTTTCAATTAGCATACAGTATGACAGCATGTTTGCATCATTCATCTGTTTTGCATGCACCGGGCTCGGCGCATCATACTAACTGCATTTGTATTTTAATTTCAAAGTTAAATACTTGTTAGCTGTTGCATCTCATATGCCATGTTTAGAATAGCCGAGCCTGTTATAATTACATTTTTGCATGTGTTGCATTAGGCATTTCTGTATACTTAGGATTCATGCATGGATTTCTAATGAGTTTCTATTTTGGCTTGGAGTACTCGGTGAGTTTTTATGCTTTAGCATCCTTGCATGCGTGTGAGTGACTGCCATGAATAGCATGCTTACCATGAGGCTATTTGCTTATGTGATATAACTGCCTGAATGCCTGTGGGTGAAGGTTGGGTTACTTGGATTGGAATAAATCATCAACTGTTTGTTTTAAGCCCACTAGATAGTGGCAAAACCATCTTTTCTAAGCCCACCCGAGGGTGGCAAAATCTGCATTTTAAGCCTACTTGCGAGTAGCAAACCATCTTTCAAAAAAACAAACATGAAATGTTTTCTTCCAATTCAGGCGATTCAGTCTATACTTGTATGCTGTGCGCATCACATAGTAACCTAGGCTAATAACCGGAATAAGAACGCATAAAGTTTTCAAAATTAGATATCATGGTTAGTAGAGGTCGATCTTTGATCGGGCGAGCGGGGGTGCTCACGAAGTGACCTTCCCCAATCGTACCCAAGTTCCCGAGCCGAGGCAACTTTGGTGATGATGGACACGTGGCCTTAGGCAACGAGTCAGGGTTTCCTAAATTTCCCAAAATAAAACATTTAGGTAGCGACTCTGTATCTGGCAAAGCAGTCCATGTTTGGCACTTCTTTCAAAATCTGTTTTCTCAAAACGATTTGCCGGATTTGGACTCTTTGGTTGAGATTAAGAACCGTGACAATTTTAGAGTCCTGAACTGTAGTGACCCCAAATGAACCGAACGGGAGCTCACCCTCCCGGGGCGTTCGGGGACGTCTACACAGTGCATCAGCGTGACTGTTATCATCTCGGCTTACCTGATGTAGTCAGCAATTCTGAAACAAGGCCACCAACCTGTTGACTTCTTTTGCGTAGGGTGACATCCTTTCATCACGGGCTGCAAACTCGCCCGTTGTCTGGTTGACTATGAGCTGGGAGTCGCAAAAGACTATTACTTCATCTGCTTCAGCTGCTACTGCCAGCTTCAGTCCTGCAATTAATGTTTCATACTATGCTTCATTGTTTGAGGCCTTGAACCCCAAACGAATGGACTGGTCCACTATCTGTCCATCTGGAGATACCAGTACTACTCCGGCCCCCGCTCCTTATCGGTTTGAGCTCCCATCGACAAACAGTCGAAAGGAGTCGCCGATGTAAATGCTGCAGGGTCTGAGTTTTTCCTTCTTCCTTTATTCTGTTGCATTAGGCTGGGCTTCTCCTTGCTTACTTGGACATCGTTCACTTCGACTCAACGGAGCCCGATGTACGATGGATTCTGGTGTGAACTCGGCCACGAAGTCGGCCAAAACTTAGCCTTTGATTGCTGTTCTGGGTCTGTACTCCAAGTCATACTGTCCCAAGGCCACTGCCTATCTGGCTATTCTTCCTGTTAGGTCTCCCTGCTGCAATAGGGACTTCAATGGATGTTCAGTTAATACCACAATCTTGTGGGCTTGAAAGTAATGGTTCAGCTTCTTTGAAGCCATTACTAGTGCCAGCGCCAACTTCTCTAGGGGTAAATACTGGTTTCTGCATCAGCCAGGGTTTTGCTTACATAGTAAACAGCCCTTTGTTCCCCTTTTTCTTCTTGGATTACCACTGCACTTACCGCATGTTCTGAAACTGCCAAGTACAGGAACAGCTCCTCCCCAGGTTCTGGATTTGAAAGAACTGGAGCTATGGTCAAATACTTCTTCAAGTCGGCCAGGGCAACTTCGCATTCTTCGGTCCATAAAAAATCAGTGGCTTTCTTTACTAAGTTGAAGAAAGATTTGCACTTGTCTGAGCTTCTGCTTATGAACCTATTCAGGGCTGCGGCCCTTCCAGTCAGCATTTGTGCCTATTTTGATGATGTCGGGCTCTTTAACTCTAGGATGGCCTTGATCTGATCTGGGCTAGCTTCAATGCCCCTTCTGGTCACCAGGTATCCCAAGAACTTACCAGATTCAACTCCAAATGCACACTTCGATGCATTGAGTCGGAGCCGATATGTTTTAAGGATTTCAAATGCTGCTTTTAGGTCGGCCAGATGACCTTCAGGTTCCTTGGTCTTCACGACCATATCATCAATGTAAACTTCCACCGTTCGGCCGATCAGATGTCTGAACATCTTGGTTACCAATCTTTGGTAAGTTGCTCCTGCGTTTTTCAACCCAAAAGGCATCACTTTGTAGCAATATAGCCCGTTTGGGGTGATAAACGCAGTCTTCTCTTCATCTGAGGGGTACATGGCTATTTAGTGGTACCCCCTGTATGCATCCAGGAAGCTCATTCTTCCATACCCTGAAGTGGCATCCACCAGCTGGTCAATCTTAGGTAGAGGAAAACTGTCTTTGGGACAGGCCTTGTTTAGGCTGGTAAAGTCCATGCAAACCCTCCATTTACCATTCTTTTTCTTCACTACCACTGTGTTTGACAACCATGTCGGGTAATTTACCTCTCGAATGGCCCTGGCCTCCAGAAGTCTGTCTACTTCCTCCTCCACTGCCTCGACATGCATTAACGTCGGTCTTCTTGCTCATTGGATTACAGGTTTGGCCGACCTGTCAACGTTCAGTCTATGGCAAGTGACCTCGGGGTCAATGCTAGGCATCTCGTAAGGCGTCCAAGCAAACACCTCAATATTTGCTCTCAAGAAAGCTTCCAACTCCTTTTCTTCTTCTTCGACTAAGCCTGAGCCGAGAAGAAAGAAGCGTTCATCATCCCCCTCCTGGACGAGGATTTTCTTCAATGCCTCTTCACTCTTCTCGGTTGGTTTCTTGCCGACATCCTCTAAGACCTCCACGTCTTCGTCTTCGATCTGTGCTTTCTCTGGTTCTCGTATACTGCAGGTGGATTTCATTGCTGCCATAGAGCAATTCTTTGCCTGCAGCTGATCTCCTCTGACCTCTTCAATCCCATGTTCTGTTGGGAACCGTAGCAGTTGATGCAATGTTGAGGGAACAGCCCTTATGGCGTGCAGCCATGGTCTTCCTAGGATTGCATTATATGGGGAGGGTGTGTCGATTATGTTGAATTCTATCATTATCTTCCTGGTGCCCGCCTGCACCTCCAAGCTCGTTGTTCCCAGTGGCCATGTCGGTGTTCCATTGAACCCGACCATTGGGCCATTGAATTGCTCCATATCATCTGGATGAAGGCCAAGCTCCTTGTAATACCTGACGTACATGATGTCACAAGATCTGCCTTGGTCAATTAAGATGCGTTTCACTTGGCACTCCCCAACCTGGAGGGATACTACCAAGGCATCGTTATGTGGATACTGCACCATCTCAAGGTCAACTTCTGTAAAGGACACTACTGGTCCCTAGTACTCCTCTGCCCGATGTCTCTTCTCCCCGACTTAGTAGACATGCTGCAAGTGCTTTACCTTCGGAGTCTCCCCCCTAATTTCGTTCTCGTTGACCTTTGAGTGAATTACATTAATTACCCGAGGTCCTCTTGCCTGAGGTTGTTGTGCTGGGGAAGGCGAAGTTGCTGGTGCCTGAGGCAGTCTTACCTGTTCTTCCCTTGTCCAGGCCTCATCGACAAGGTCTCGCAGATGGCCTTGTCTCACCAGGTCTTCCAAGTGTGTTTTCAGAGCTCTGTAACCCTGAGTCATATGTCCATCTTCATTGTGGTAAGCACAATGCTTGCCAAGGTTTCTTCCCATAAATTCTCCTAGTGCCCTCGCTGGCGTTCTGAAATAGGGTTGGTTTCGAATTTTATCCAGGACTTTGTGAATTGGGATTCGGAACACAGTCGTAACAGCCTGTGTAGCCCTTAGTCCTATCTCTTGCTTGCTGGATCTATTGTTACCTTGGCCTCGCTTTGACGAGCCGTTTCTTTTTTCTTGCTTTGTTTCCTTAGTCCCCGATGTATCTTCCTTAGCTCTGGCATACTTCTCGATTCTAGCCATGAGCTCTTCCATGCTTTTTGGCAATGTCTTTGCCAAAGATTTTCGCAGTGGACAATTGTCTCTTAAGCCATTCTTGAAGGATACAACTGCCACCTCTTGATTGCACTCGGGTATTCGGTTGAACACCTCGTAGTACCTTTTTGCGTAAGCCCTAAAGCCTTCATCCTTACTGATTCTCAGAGCCATCAATGCGTCCACCCTCAATGGTTGTAGCTTGTTTGTCACGAACCTGGCCACGAACATCTCAGCCAGGCCTTCCCAGGTCTTCACACTTCCCTTCGGCGGTTTGTGGAACCAATCTGATACAATCTCCCCAAAAGACGAGGGGAACACTTTGCAGAGCAACGGCTCGTTCCCACTATATAATGCCATCGAATTTAGGTACAATCCAACGTGAAAGTTGGGGTCCGACTTACCGTCGTATATTTGAAACCTCGGCATACTGAATCTCTTTGGAGCCTCAAATTTGTCTAGCTCCACTGAGAATGGTGTTCTCGGCCTAACAGGGGAGGTTACTTCGGCATCGGCGCTTTGTTGCTTTCTCTTGAGGTAATCTCTCAAGTCTTCTTTGGTCCGACCAGGAGCTCGGCTATCTCCTGACTTCAATCTTTTAGGTGCACTGCTCTCAACTTCGTTGTGAACCCTCTTTGACCCTTTTCCTTGAGTTGTGTCGAAGCATAGCGCCTGTCCTTGAACATACCGATGTTCTTTGGGGTCTGCCTCCTTGGTGCGGTGCGTCCTCCGCGATTCTTCCCTCCTTGACTCTCCTTGCCCGACCTCCTTTGAAGGTCAATGAGAGTGTCTTTCGCTCCTAGTGTACTAGGGGGCTGCAGGGATAGTTTTCTGTCCTCCCTCCTGGGCATTGGCCGCTGTAATCGGCGTGTCCTGCAGCGGGAATGGTGGTTGCATGATGTTGTTTTGCATCATAAAATTGACGACCGATTGCAGGTCTGCCAATTTGTTTGTCATCTCTTTCACCTCTTCGTCCCTCCGCAGGCATCTATCCTTCCATACCTGGAGGTCATCCTCGTTGTAGTACCCGCTCCGGTCTAGTTCCCTTAGCGCGTCGCCACCCTGGTCGACGTCTTTCCTACCGTGATTCTGGTTCTGAGTCTCTTCGTTGTGACCATCTCCCTCCATATTAGGATCAATGTGCTTACCGTTTCCAGCAAGGGTTTCGTTCCCAACCTTATCCTTCTGTCCATCGTTGGCCATCTATTCTCCTTTCTTTCCCACAGACGGCGCCAAATTGTGTGAGTAAATTTTCGATCACACTACCAACTTAATATTCAGCTGAAGAGTACTAGCAGAATAGATGACACCTGGCTAACCTGCAACAGAAACAGAAGATTCCGGCGGTGGTTCGTCCACCCGGGGGCACTCCGACGATCAAGTCAGTATATCTCTCAAAGATAATCAATTGCTAAACTCACTGTTCTGAGTAAAATTGCGTACTTTAGATCCATCGGGGATGCCTCTCTTTTATAGCTAACTTAATCCTTGTCCCAATAGAAACCTTGCTCTAATGGACTTTAGCTCAGTGCTTATCCCGGATTCTCTCATAGATAAAGATAAACTCCTAAGAGCTTTTATCCTTATCCAAGCTGAGTTCCTTTCCCATTCTAGGACTCTTGTCCCTTATCCGCTTATCTCGGATTTCGATATCTTCGGAGATAACCTCGGCCTAGCCGAGATCACCTCGGCGTCATGACCAGGACACGTGGCACCTCGACTGACATGTCGACGTCACCTTGGCCATGTGTTGGCACTTAAAAAATATATTCCCACAATATTGATTCTTGTCATTTATGGTAAGTACACAAATGGGGTGTATCATAACTTGTCCTCTATAGTCATTTCACTTAAGGTTAAAATTGTAATAAAAAAAAATTAATTAATGGTTTGCCTTGAGAGGGAAAGTGGTGTGTAAATAGAATATCCCAAAACTTATGGATGTTGGATACCAAATACCCAATTTACCCCAAGGACAAGAAAGTGAGTTGGGCAACTTGCAAAACATATATGCAATTCAAAGTCAAGCTTTTAAAAATGAAAAATTAAGAGTGCTGCTATTAGTGTCTTATCAATTATTTTGGATCTTTCATTTCTTTGAATTCCTACTTATAAATTCTAAAACCCTTAAAAAAAGTTCTCCTCCCAAATAATACCAAAATTATCTTTGTGAAAACATTCCACTCATTCAATTGAATGCACACCTACATACCTCAAAAAGTCTCTCTTGCAAAATCCTAACAAAATCCACGAAGGTGATTATTGTTCCATCTCCATAAATTCATGACATAAGAAAATAAATGTTCGATTAACTGTTCCTGAACAAATAAACAATGTTCGTGTAACGCCCCGAAAATATTACAATAAGATCATCCCACCACAGGTATTAAATAATAACAGATGTTTGAATATAATGTTCTCTCATTCATAAGGTTTCATCTTTTTACAAAAGTTTAACACATGCAATAATACATTCATAAGTCCTAACCCTGAATCTATAGCATCTGTCATAGCAAAAGATATGGAATAGGAGTTAAACAGATATAGCAATGCCCTATTGGCTACAGCTTTCCAAGATAGTACTTGGTTACAATAAAAATGAGTTTAAATTCAATACAAATAAAGCCCTAGGCTTGTACAAAATAAATACAATAATAATAAAAATAGAAACTGTTGGCTCCAAGTCTTTCCAAGCTATTGTCTTGGCGGAGGTATATTATCAGCAACTGAAAATGGTTTTCCACATAGGGTGAGTCAATGTTCAATAAAGATATTCTAACATAGTATATGAATCTTAACAAAGCTATTAGGTGAATGCATATGCAATACTCGTGTCAAAAGTTTTTATATCTCTTTCCAAAATCATCAATGTCAGGTTATATCACAATTCATGAATTCATTTACGTCACAATAGAAAATAGGGCGGTAGATACAACACTAGGAATCTTTAGGATGTGTCTGCAAGTAGGCTACAAGCACTACTAATTGCCATTTTTACCAGTACTAACCGGAAGGCTCGATTTTTGGACTTTCACCAAACACGCACAGGCCAACATAATACCACAACTACACTCCTACCCAGATTCACCAAGGTTTTTACTCATTTTTCTCAAAACATTTTCAATGTGTTCAATATGTTACAATGATCAATACAAATGGATTTCAATTCACCTAATTCTCATGCAATTTCTACAACAATCATAGTTATCCTCCACCGATAGCCCTTAACAGATATTTCTAAATCGATAAATAATTTTCAATAAAGATATACCTTTCAACATTTCAAGATAGGAGTGATAATTCATATCCAACTCCATCACCATCATTATTATCTTTCCAATTCCATAAAACCAACATCAATTTCATTTTCTCTTTACAAAATCAAATGTTCACAAATTAGGGCAATACCCTTTTTTATTTACAAACCAATTCTAAGGATAAAAATACATCATTTTACCACAACTCAACCACATTTATAATTCCACAACCATTTTCAAGGATCCATTTGAAAACCCATCTTTTGATTTCAACACCAAAATCCTAGATTTTTATCAAAATCCCCAAATCCATGATTTCTTTGAAAAGATAAATAACTAAGTTAAAAATCATACTAAAATATAGAGAAATCCCTACATCAAAGCTTGAAGACAAGGGAGAGAGAGAAGAAACTTGACGAAGCCGAAAACAAACTTTATTTTGATCAAATGGAAGCTTTAGGTGAGCTCTATCTATTTATCAATTGGACTAGGGTGAGGATATCACTAGATTAAGGTATATTTGACGTTCAAAGATGGTTTTCTAGAGAGAAGATCTGAGATTTTTGAGTGTTTAGAGAGAGAGAGAGATGTGAAAAAGTGATCTAAAAAGTGACTTTTCGGAATTAATATATGTGCAGATTGCTCAAGCACAGAAATGATCGCTCGAGCAACCAGACACAACAAGAGAGACTTCTCGAGCGAAGAATACCACCCTCCTAGTACTTTTGTCGGCCTGCAAAAGTACTAAATGTTCCAAAAGACCGCTCGAGCTCAAGAAGGACTGCTCGAGCCAAGACCACTTGAGCAAAGAATGTCATACTCCCAGTTATTTTGCAGATCTATAAAAGTACTGGAAGTTCTCAAAGTTCGCTCGAACGAACAAGCCAAAATCTAGGCAGCACAATTATGAAAAGACTAACTCTTAACCTATTTCAAACACAACCAGGACACTCCAATAGCCAAACTCAACAAGGAATAAGATGGAAGAAGACATGAACAACCAACAAGACAAGAAAATTTGGATCTAAAATAATGAATGGGTCGAGTTTAAACCAGAATCGTTATAGTTTGGGCTTGTGTTCCTGAATTTCGGTCATATGTTCGGGAGTTCAATCCCGAAAAAATGACGAACAATTTTTATTATTTTTTTCATTTTTTTCAAGAAACTTACTCTTATAACGTCAATCTCCTCTAAGCTAAAAATACCATCAAAGTTATAAACCTCTGAGCTTTTATTGTTGTACTTCTCTCGTCTCATGGAATTGTTGTTGCCGAAAAAATTTCCACTCATTTTCATTGCCGGAGAAGTGTAAGTAATCAAATGGTTGCCACTGTTATAGCCAAAATATTGCCGCTAAAGGATTTTCAAGATTTTGAGGATGGGTAGGTTTTGAATGTGGGATTTGAGGAAGATGGGTGGGTGGTAATAGAGGTGGGCGCCCTCATAAACCCTAACTCATGATGTAATGGGTGTGTGGGCTAAATTGTGAGATAGGGTGTCCCAAAATTATTGATGTCATTTTTAGTAATTTCATTTAAGGTAATTATTGTAATTAAAAAAAGGTAAAAAATAGGGGGTCCAAAACAATTGATGAGGTTTTAATAGCAGCACTCAAAATTAAAAGTTACAAAACAGGGGCATTGAATTTTTTTTGGTTGATTCTATTTACATACCATCAATTCTTCTAGTATATACCATTACTTAATTCACATCAATAATATTTTAAACTTTTGATTTTTTACTCAACACACGCCATAATATTGCTCTTTTAGCCTAACCCATACAACACAATACAGACCTTAACACAAGATGATGTACATACCATCAAAGTTGAAAAGACAATAAGGTCCAAAATACAATTCACGATAATTTTAAATTCATGTGTCTCTCTCTCCCCCCGATCGGTGTTGAATCTATGGAAATAATGTGAGACCAAACAATGAGAACCATATGGTGGACTGAAATTTTACAGCGACAAAGTAATCAGTGTGGGTATTATGTAAAAATTTAAACAAAAAAATAATTTTAGTATTGTTCGTAAATACAGTGTTGAAAAAATTTAATATGTTCACAAATTTATATTTAAACTAAATCAAAATGTTCAAAGTTTTTATGTTTAAACGTTTAATACTTGTTCAACTTTAATAATATGAACAAAATGATTTTGTTCAAATATAAATGTGAGACCATGAAAATCCTCTCACATGGATTATAGAGATCCAACAAAGAAATGAGTTTTGCCCCTGTATATCTGCAAAGATGAACATAGTTAGCACCACCCAACTAGGGTTGCCTACCAGAGACACTCCTATGATAAAGTTAGTCACTGATCCAATGAAAGAACATGAAGGAAATGAAGTGTTTGTGTGTTGTGTGGGCCAGAGTGATCTTCTCTACACTTCATGAGATGTCTTCCTTTTATAGATGGGAGTGGGCCGAATAAGCCCAGCAGTTGGCCTCTTGGCAAGCCTTATTTGGGTTAGCCCAATAAACTAATATTTTTTTTTTTTGGCTCCCACAATAAATAATTGAACATTTTGTAAATGTTTAACTCTGCGTTCATATGGAACAAATAAGTCATTGTTGTAAAAATGAACAACGGCAAAATCAATACGAACAAGATAAATAACAAAGTAAATTGACGTTATTGTTATTTTGTTTCAAATCAGTGTCATCCATAGTATATAAATATTTAAAATCAATTGATTTCAATGTTTTAAAACCCTAAATGTTCCAAAATAATAACATTTTGAGTTTGAAAAATAATAGAAAAAGATTTGTTCAAGGTGTTAGTGTGTACAAAAATATTTGTATTTTCATATGTGAATTGTTGAAATGAGTATATACACACTCACATTGTCGTTAATAATCATTTTACTTGAGGATATTATTATTATATAAATTTAATGGTTAAATGGTGGTGTGTAAATAGAATTATCCTTTTTTTTTTAGGATTGCTAAATTTCAATAAGTTTATTTAACACTCCACTTTAATATCAAATTTATCCATATTCATAATATTATCACACTCAAGGCACACCCACCTAATTTTGCGCACCCTATCTCCTTTTGATGACCGTCTATCTCCTATTAAAAAGAACGTCGACGATAACACCATTGCCTCAGTGAAGAGCATTGCATCAACGGTCCATCATTGAATTTCTTGTCAACTCTTAATGAAGGAAGAATTGACTCAACAGTGTCGAAAGAATACCGTCAAAAAACTCATCGAAAATTCTTGTCCACGATTGTAGAAAACTCATCAGAAATTCCTCTTGGGTAAATACGGACTCCCTATCTTATCAACGAAATTGCTTCTCTTCTTCCTATCACATTTTTGTTTTTTGGTTTATTTCAGCATAAAAAGGGATTTTAGAGAAAAAAACTCTCACGAAAAACATAATCTAGTATTGAAGATACAAAAATTGAAAGCACACCAACGCTGAACATAAAGGTCATGTTCGGTTCAACAGTACCAACTATCTACATTACTGTTCGGAACCCATATATTGAACTAAATGTTTGTGTTTAGTACTATGTTACGGAACATAATCTTAACAGTCGGCAAACTAGTGCCGAACAGCTCGAACAAAACAATAATGATCGAAAAGACCGAGAATATTCATGTAAGACAGATAAACTTACCAATGGAACGCTAGCCTTATCAGATTTGTTATCATTGTTCTCTATTGCTTTACAAAGTGAAATAACTTATGAAAAGTAATACATTTGACTTGAAAAGAGCTTTCTGATTCAAGATTTCTAGTTCACGAGGGTTTATGATGGTGATGAAGAGGATACATTCAGGGTTTAAGATGATTATGAAGAGTAACAGGTTTAGGGTTTATGTTGGTTGGTTATGAAGAGTAACAAGTTTAGGAAGTTTAAGGTTAGAAAGATAGAATATGTATAGCTGGAGGTGGAGATGAGAATGAGTGTACAATATTGTATAATGTTAGTACTTATTTAGTAGGTAGGTTGTTACCACCCAAACCCGCCCCTATAGGTTTAGCGTCGTAACCGACCAGTAATCATTGGATTGCCGAAGGCCTCTAAATAGATTAGCATAATAAAGGGTTGCAGAAGCAGTTATATAAAACATACATAGTCCATTGAGCTGTGTTGACATACATGGAATAGAAATTTCAAAACTTTACACGTAACATCATAATTACAATAGTCTTACGTCACATTCATTACAGATATAACCAAAAGTTGACTTAGCCCAATATGTAGATAAACAGAAAACTTGTTCATAATCCAAAAAGAAAACAAAGACTTATACGTTCACAAAACATGACCACATGACTTTCGAAACCTCCTCGAGAGATACAAGGGTTGATCGACAAAACAAAGCTTCAGGTGATCATCATTAAGCCTGGCCACACGCCTGATCACCTATATACATAAGTAATAGAGTGAGCGGAAGCCTAGTGAATAATAACAGAGTAAAGGGTTTTCATTA
This sequence comes from Camellia sinensis, assembly GCF_055761805.1. NCBI lineage: Eukaryota > Viridiplantae > Streptophyta > Magnoliopsida > Ericales > Theaceae > Camellia > Camellia sinensis. The sequence goes on along the minus strand of NC_138971.1, from coordinate 126,009,816 downwards.
AATGATGTCCCATATTAGATTCAAAAAACACATTCCATATCAACAATAGATTCATATTCTCATACAGAAATCAGAGTTCATGCTTAATCGTACGTGGTACATCTATTAGCGCTAATAGAATAGATACAGAACAAATGCAAAACAGATGGTGGTTATGAGTAACCAGTTCCATAAAAGAACCTCCGGATCCGAGTATCAGATAATAGATATGCCGAGCTCCATGATGGAGCCTCCGGTACGGGCAATAGATTGCAGACATATTAAGTTCCATAACATGATGCAAAGGATGCAACGAATACATATCAGAAATTGGACAATCATTCATTGTACAGAACATAGCATTTTAGAAAACAGGTCTTCTTTCATCATACAGAAAATAAATAAAGTTGAACATAGCTTTACTAAGTTATTACTCACAGATGCTCCAAAGTAGACAAATCAGATAACTTGCGGTGCGTGACCTACACAAACATAACAGACACACATATTGAAACACATACTCGGATAGTACTTAACTTATTGTGTTTCGTTCTTAGTGTATTTCTAAGTCTTATCATCATTATTATGTCTTAATTAGGGCTTAAGAATGTCTAAGATGCAATGAGGATGACAAAATGTGGGTCAAAACACTTAGTCAAATTTGCTGAACACAAGGTTCTTGCTACGAGTCAAAAATAAGAGTGGTCACTCGAGCTGAACTTCCGTCGCTCGAGCGGTCTGTAAACTCTGCAACAGTATTGGTTACTTGAATTTTCCACACAGGCTCGACAGTCGCTCAAGCATAAGACTAAGATCCTCGCTCGAGCACAACTCTGGTGGCTCGAGCGGTCTACAAAATGTGCAAACTTTTGGAAACATGCATTTTACGCTCGAGCCAACTTTTGGTCGCTCGAGCGGAAGTGCAAAGCAAAGGGTGGTCGCTCGAGCAAAAGATTTGTTACTCGAGCAGAGGAGCAGAATTTTGAAATTTCCAGATTTGCTCCCAAGCTCAAAACTCGAATTCAAAACCACAAATTATGTTCTTTGGGGCCAAAAGCTTGAGAAAACATGTCTAAACTTGTCAAACATCATGAATTCAAAACCATTTCGCCAAATCAAGGCCCAAAAGCTTAAAAATTGTGTAAAATCAAACTTGGTATATCATAAACATAACATGTATGAAGTATCTGGACTTCAAAGCTTTCAAAACTTGTTCAAATGAGATGTTAAGCACAAAAACAAGTTGAATTCTTAAAACAAAGGCAAGAGGAATACATGCATGTGAGAATTCTTTGAAATCAAGCTCAAATTGTGTTGAAATGAACATGCATTCATGATGTGATCTTCCTTACTAACTCATTAGCTCAATTCTTGCATAACTCAACTTAATCCCCTAGAATTCAAGTCATAAATATCATAATTATGTAATCTAAGTGTTGAATCCTTACCTCAACTTCTCAAGTAAGCTCTAGGTGATAAATTCACCAAGATTCCAAGTCCAATCCTTCCAAATTCTAGCTATTCTCTTGTTGATCTCAATTTCCTTGGTCTCTCTCTCTCTCACGTTTGAAGCTCAAGAATGATGTAAATGAGAATGCAAAGTGTATTCTAGAGGTCCCATATGCCTTATATAGACTTAATTAAGAACGCTTGATTAAACTTGGTTAAGCTAATCAATCTGACACTAATTATCCTAATTAATTCGTTCCGAATCAAATTTCAATTAAACCTATCATAAAATTCTAAAAAATTTAAATAATACAAAAACCAAGTCAATGTGATCGAATGCCGATAAGGCCTTCAATTCACAATACAAAACAGAAACACAAATATATATTCCTACAACAGTAAACACAAATAATACAATACACATGCAATTAATTCAAAATTTCATCTTAATTACTCATTAAACATTCTTAATCATGATTTACTGACTAATCACAGTTCGAGATTGTTACATAGGTGTTCCATTAAATGATATCTTTCAATATAATTTTACTTCAAAATATAATTGCAAAAACATAAAAATAAAAAATTAGGAAGTTCAAAGAATTTAGGCAAGTGGTAATAGTAGCACTTTCTTTTTTCTTTTTTTCTTTTTTTTTTTTTTTTACATCTTTTAAAGTTGCACTTAAAGTGACCAAAGTACCCCTCCCTCTTCTTTTATGCAACCCGGAAAATCATCCCCTGGGGATGGCAAGGGATGGTTAGTCAAAGAGGATCAATTCCTCAATAGAAAAGAACTAACCAAGAACATGCCCATTATACAGGGCTGCGTAAAGTAATCAGTAACTGAAAATGTCATTTTCACAGTACACAATATTACAGAAACAGTCCAGCAAGATCAGATCTTCCACATTTAACAGACAAAGAAACATCAACAGTACTAGAGGATTAATTTCTTAGTGATAGGGTTATATGGAGTTGGAGAGTGTAGTGATACAAAATACAGTTAAAAAAACACAAAAATGAAAGTAGCTCTATCAAGATAGGCACATACTAATATTTTCATGAGAAACTGCAAAAAAACAAGTCCGGAAAGCAAAAGCGAAATTTTAGCTAACATCACTTCCAGAGCTTAACAATCTTGTCATGGCTAGCTGAGGCAACCAACCCCGTCACAGTTGATACAGCCAAACTGGCAATCAGTCCATCATGCGCTTGAAGAGTCATCGTCTTGTTCTCATTCATGTTCCAAAGCTCAAGACTCTTCACAAATGCCACCAATGGGTTGCATCAGAAACAGAAACCAATGTCAGTGATATTTTCACTTCATTCGTATCTTTAAATCCAAATAGATAGACAAAAATAAAGTTGACACTGATACATATATACAAATTAGAAAAATGACTTCAGAATTCCTCACTAACATTGCAAAGAAACTTTCTCAAGGAACTATTTTACAAGCCCGATGTCTTAATTTAATTTGAGTTCCACTTGAATATAATCCAACTTGGGGTAGGAAAATAATTCTAAAAAAAAAAAAAAGGGGGAAATAAATGTAGGTTATGGCCAGTAAAATTCTGAGAAGATATTTTATACAGAAATCCCAACCTAATGATGTGGCAGTGACATTCTTGAAATTGGACATGAACTTGATGAATTTTTTGGTTTTAAAGTGAAAGGACCAGATTTTGGCACCATTCAAAATTTCTGTATAAATTGGGTTCAGTAAGATTGTGGCATAAATTGAATAACTATCAACACAAACCAACATGACATCATGTACCACCAACTAATAAGCAAATAAGAAATATCAAGACAGTAAAGCAGGCATATAAAAAGGTGCACACGATTTACCTGGTAACAGCCAATGACCAGCAATGAAGAATATGTGGGATGGAAAACACAAGAATGGAATTTGTGGCCATTGCAACTCAACTCGTGAACACAATCCCCTTCACTCCCAGTTCCAAGTGTCCAAACTCTAACAGAGTCCTCACTAACAGAAGCCAGATATTCTCCTGAAGGATCCCAGCAAACAGCGTGAATAGGCTTTGTATGTCCCTACGGTAACAGAGCCAAGATCTAAAGATCAGTTCAACCACATCAAGACAGGAGGAACACAAGAAAGACAGAAAAGAAAAAAAAAATTAAAATAAAATAAAATAAAAGAATGAGTAAATCAAAGCTAACATTTGATTGTTTGAAATAAAAACAATTAAACATAGAAAAGGTGACAAGAAAACAACGAAAATAATTCATGTATCAAGGAATGGAGAGCCTACATTAATCTCCTAAAGAATCACAATATATATATATATATATATATCTACATTAATATGATTACAGTACGTAATCATATTTGAACATTGAAAACCACTACTAGTTTGCAACCCCCAGGGTGGCCCAGTTTGCTTCAAACTTTAGGTTAGCATTAGGAATGTAGAGAGGCTACCAAAAATGTGTATGGCATTTCTATTTTTGACTAGTAAAATTGAAAGTGTGCCTTTGATCCCAAGAAAAATCAACCAGAAGACCAAGAAAAAAAGGGGCCAAAATCCACTTTACCCCTTGCAGTTTGACCCCAGAGCACTTTACCCATCTTTTAAAGTTAGCCAAGGGTGCTACTATTAATAAAACCCACATAATCTCTTTGGACCCCCACCAAATTTAAAGTTCTTTGGACACCCCACTTAATACCAAATTTAACCCCCAGCTATCCCTAACCTTACCCCCACCCATCCACCACCTACCACCACTACCAACTCCAATCACCCTCCCCTGCCCCTCAGCTCAGACCAGTTCTGAGCACCCTCCCTTGCACCTTGTCAACTCCGAGCAGCCCCACCAGCCACACCCCCAGACCTTCCCCACCAACCACCGAAAGCAAACCAAGAGAGAGAGATTTGCGAAACAAGGGAGAGGAATTGTGATGGGGAGAGAGGGAGTGAGAAATCGTGAAGGTGAGGGAAAGAAGGGGTATCCAGAGAGTGGGGGGCTACGTAGGGTAGGGGTTGGGGGAGGCTAGGGAGGGATGAGGGAGGTTAGAGTGGGGCTGGGGGTGGCAGCTGGAGCTAGGGAGGGGCTGGAGGGAAACAGTCAGAGCTGTGGATGGGCAGTGAAGGGTGGCAAGAGCTGGTGGTTGGGGTTGGGGCAGGGTTTCAGAGATAGGGATTGGAAGAGGGGGGGGGGGGGGGGGGGGGGGGGGGGACGCAGAATTGGAGTTTTATGAGAGTAAAATCGTAATAATGTTTTTTTTGAATAGGTAAGGGTCCAAAGAAGAAATTAGGGTGCTATTAGCAGCAACCAATAGCCAAAGAGGGTAAAATTGTAATAATCTCTAGAAGAAACTTTTTGTTAGACTTGAGTAAATGTACGAAGAAATCAAATGTGGACCAACGATGAAGTATATCCCAAGAAAATAGTTCCCACAGATAACCTACCAAATGATTGGCATCAATAATAATTTCAATCACTACTTGGCATTAGATAAGATTTGTTAAGCAAACGATATGATTAGCATAGTGGTATCTTGAAGGCATCCTAAATGTGAATAGACAACTTATCAAACATCAAGAGTAATTTTATGGTTCAAGCTTTGAAAGTAATATCAAGAACAGTACCATTTTAGGTGAAGAATGCATATATGCAGTACATCATTCTGAAGAATAATGCCCAAGTGTAAGCAGATATTTTGGAGTATTTAGGCATAGCTTTTTGCCAGGCTGCCCTTGAAAAATTGGCTTGCTATGCAAGGAAATTATTGAATTGGCTCCACTTAAAACACGATGATACATGTATTGTATATATCTAGCTCCATTTTTTTCTCCCTTTCTTGGCATGGTATACAAACATAACCATTTTGTAGTAATTACTTAGGCTCCGTTTGTTTCAACATAAAATATTTTTGTCAAAATTATTTTACTCATTTCCCGTTGTTTGGTTAAACAAAAAGTGAGTAAAACATTTTTTAATGAAAATATCTTTGCATCATTTTCTCAAAAATAACTATCCTTAAAAAATTCCGTAAGGCAATTTTTACAAAGTTGACTATCACTTACTACCTTTTTAACACATTTAGCCTTTTCAAATAAATATCTTAACTCACTAAAAAGTCATGACACTTCATTGAATCAAAATTTCTCTTTTAACCAATAAAATATTTTTGTTTCAAGTGTCAACCAAACGCCGAAAAACGAAAGCATTTTTTTGTGTAAAAGATTTTACGTTCAAACAAACAAAGCTTTAGTTCTACTCATGGAAGTCAATAACTAAATTGAAGTACTATCTATCTATTGGCGTGTATAGATGCTTCTGTGGCCTATATTTTTTATTTTTATTTTTTAATAAGCATTGCTAAGGCAATTTACTGCTGTCCAAAGAATTAAACTGCACATTGGTCTAGCAAAGCCACTATTGCTCTGGCAATAAGGACGTTCTGACATAAAAACTGACCTGTAATGAATGCCGACAAGCTTGTGTTTCCACATCGAGTATGGACACAACATTCTCAGCAGCTGCAGCGAGATATCTTCCCAGACGGGGCTGAAATCTCACCTGCGTAGTGCCACCCTAATCCCACAAAAAAAAAAAAAAAGATTAACTGCAGCCCCCATGAGGGAAAGAGAAATGATCAAATAAATAACTAACAGAAAAAATTATGCATCTAATTTTACAATGGAGGCAAGAAGTTCAATAGGTTTTACCTTGAATACTCTTGCACAACTTCCATTGTTAATACTCCAGTATCTTATCTCACCGTCCCCGTCACAAGAACAGATAAGGTCATCTTTATTCGGATGGAAGTCTAGAGACATAGCAGTAGACGAATGTCCAGTAAAAGTACGAAGTGAATAGCCAGGCTGCAGTTGAAGTCAAATCAAGTAAGACTAGGGCATCATACCAAAAGATAAGATAGATCTGCCAACAGACAATCAAAAATGAACTAAGAAACTAAAATCAAAACACCCCTCAAGAAAATTTGTACTTATTAGTGTTGCACAAATCTCAAATATCCAGGCTTGGAGTGGGTTATAAAAAAATATTCTCTCTGCACTTATGTTGTGCTCTCTCATTGCATTTGAGACTGCCTATCTATAAACATACCTAGTTTTTTTTTTTTTTTTTTTTTATTTAAATCATTAATTAATATGAATACTGATCCAATCAAGATGTTGTGAATTTATTGAAGATTTGTCTAACTTCCCAAATATAGTCACACGTGGCACACCATGTAAATTTCCAGATCAGAGATTCAATATCAAAAGGTTTTTGAATGCACATGGACATTCAGTTGATCTATCAGCTTGCCAGACTGAATTCACATGGACATTCAGTTGATCCAAAAAAATAAGGAAAAATAATGGATTGGATAAGGATCACCACATAAATAGTCTGAAACCAAGGTCAGAGCCCTACATAAAACAGGGCCAATACAATATGATGCAAAATAGAAGATTGGTTAACAAAAAGCATTCAGCGACAAGATAGTTTATGTGAAGAGAAAGCAACCATACATGTTGTTAGAATTTACCATCACCTACCACCACTACCACCTCACCTACTCCACTAAACCTAACCCACTCTACCACTACCACCTACCACACTTCTCCTACTCTCCACCTACTCCCAAACACACTCCTATATAATAGGATTCTTTGTAATTGTAATTATGACAACACATCAAGACATCAATCAATAATACATAAATTTTTACATGGTATCAGAGCAAGGTTAAGAATTTAGTATTTTTTCGCTTCACCGGCGGGCGGCAACCTCGCCTTGGCCGCCCGCCGGACCTCAACCTAGTCCGCTAGAATTGTCTACTACATACCTACCTCCTCATCATATCTTCATAACATCTCATTCTCTCTCGGCATCATAGTAGCCGTGATACTGCTCATACTTCTGGACAGCGGAGAGAACATCGTCTTTCTCGATCTTTCCGCCGACGCCGGTGGCGAGATCCAAGGCTCCGGCTTTCGACATCACTCTCCCCAAATAGTCCATAGCAGCTTCTCCACCGGAAAGATACTCCTAACAGCAGCGGAAAAAAGGTGTTTCCCTCAGCCAAACAAGGCTCAATAGCTGTGGTCCTCATCAAAATACGTGTAATTGCTACTCCTGAACTTGGTTTCCCTATCCTTGCTAACAAGCTTCTCAAATGCTTCCGGGCCATGTTCTTCTATGTACTTCTCAGCAGCAGTTAGAATGTCATCTGGCTTACTGAAGATGTCCTTCTTCCTTGGGACATACTAGACGTTAACAGTCTGCTGTGGGTTAAGAAAGAAAGGCCTCAAATAATGCTCATAAACATATGCAGCACCACTGATACTCTTTATGATGGTGGATATTTCAATGCCATTACAACACAGCACCTTGAAATTTATTTTATTTTATTTTCTTATCTCTCTTTCTGACCATTACAACACAGCACCAGCACACTTGTTCCCACCTTTCATCATGGTCTCCACTTTCTTTTCCTTTTTTTATATTTATTTTAATCCATCTTTTTGAAAACAAAACCAATATCACTTTTTTTAATTCCTTAATTTATTTTAATAACATGAGTGGCCTCTCTTTTCCACCATCTCCCTCTTTTTCTACACAATATTTTTGTACCACCGCCACTCCATGATTTCCATATTAATATTATTATTATTATTATTATTATTTTCACAAAAAAAAAAAAAAAAAAATTCATTCCAGTTGATTTTTCTGCCTTACCACACCTACCATTCGAGTTTGCCAAACACACTTATTTTATTCATGTCAGGATCAACCCCGATCATAATTTTACACGAAAAAAAAAAAAAAAAAAAAAAAAAAAAAAAAAAAAAAAAAAAACCACCATAACACACCCAACACCCACAGTGGGATTTTTCTTCTCTACTCTGCTGCAGATCTCTTCTTCTTTCCTCCGTCCTGGGCGGCCCTTGACGGTGCTGCCTCCGTGTTTCCTACGCCGCCGAGCACGTTCACTCCTCCATACTCCTCCACTGCAGCATACGGCGGACCTCCAAATCGGAACATCACAGTGGCCTTCCGCTTCAGCTCCTTATTTTCTGCTTTCAGCACACTTATCTCTGCTCGCGCATCCTTATACATGCGTTGGAGCAGAGCCAGTTGGGCATTTAAATGCTGCACCTCATTTGTCCTACTCTGCAGCCGGTTTGACAAGTTTGTGACCGCCGTCATGCTTTCCACACATGCCTTCAAAGTATACTGATTGGCCTCCACATCCGACTGCACTGCCATTCTTTGCTCCACAGGCCGCATCGGAAAGTTCAACGGAGTAAACTCCGGGGCGCTTGGTTGAGATTCCAGTGCCACCGCACCAGTTCTCTCTCTTGTTGACTCGTTGAGGTCTGGAAAGAGCGTGAGCAGCCCGCGGGAAGACGATGAAGCCATTTTCTAGGCAACAGAGTGTTACACAGTATCTCTCTCAGAAATCTCTCTCAGAAAACAGAGTGTTACAGAATCTCTCTCAGAAATCTCTCTCAGAATATCTCTCGCAGTTTTTTTGTTGCCTCAGCCTCAGCCTCCGTCTTATAGCCGAGGCAGCCACGCGCATCGCGCGCCTCTTACCACCAGCCGACAACACGGGCGCGCAAGCCAAGGCGCCCACGTGCCTCGCCATCATGTCCGGCACACCTTTTGATGAATTGGGCACGCCTTTTGACAAAATTGGGCACGCCTTTTGACAAAATTGGGCACACCTTTTGAGGGTGCACCTTTCCACAACGGTCCGACATGACCCCATAAATTGTCCCGACATTGATTCCGGTTAGCTCCTTTATGGGTCCGACAAGACTCTGTAAACTGTCCCGACATTGATTCCGGTTAGCTCCTTTATGGGTCCGACAAGACTCTGTAAACTGTCTCGACATTTGATTCCGGTTAGCTTTTTCAAGGGTCCGACAAGACTCTGTAAACTGTCCCGACATTGATTCCGGTTAGCTCCTTCATGGGTCCGACAAGACTCTGTAAACTGTCCCGACATAGATTCCGGTTAGTTTCTACAAGGGTCCGACAAGACTCTGTAAACTGTCCCGACATTGATTCCGGTTAGTTTCTACAAGGGTCCAGCAAGACTCCGTAAACTGTCACAACAACTGTCACCACATTGTCTGCTACAACGGTCCGACATGACCCCATAAACTGTCTTCTACAACGGTCCGACATGACCCCATAAACTGTCTTCTACATCGGTCTGACACCACCATACAGTGTCCTCTACCACATTATGACACCCCCATACAGTATCATCTACAACATTATGACACCCCCATACAGTGTCCTCTACAACGTTATGACACCACCATCCAGTGTCTTCACCAATGGTCTGACACGACCATACAGTGTCTCCTATCTTCTTTTATTTTTATGTATTTTTTTATTTTGTTCCTCTCTCCAAACTCAAGTTGGTTAGTTCCTATCCTCCTTGAGTTTGCGGGGGGCTGTTAGAATTTACCATCACCTACCACCACTACCACCTCACCTACTCCACTAAACCTAACCCACTCTACCACTACCACCTACCACACTTCTCCTACTCTCCACCTACTCCCAAACACACTCCTATATAATAGGAATCTTTGTAATTGTAATTATGACAACACATCAAGACATCAATCAATAATACATAAATTTTTACACATGTGAACAAACTGTAGAACAAAAAAAATATGATGAACAAGGAAAGGAAAGAAAAATGAGTACTAACATTGTCAGCATCCCAAACCCTCACAGTTTTGTCGAAAGAAGATGTTGCAAGTCGTGGCATGCTGGGACTGAAACGAACATCAGTAATTAAAGAAGAATGTTCTTCAAGTGTACTTTTTGCCTTTAAAGTGTCCGTATGCCACAATACAGCCTGCATCAAAAGTCATGACGTGAAAAAGAACACATTACTCTTCTAAGATTGAATTAATCAATATTAAGCTGCTTCAAGTCTCCCTGCACATATATTGTAGCTTTTCAAACATATTCTTGGAAACATTCCTAAAATCCCATCCACCCACTTGTACGCACCTTTTTGTCATGGCCACCACTTGCAAGCAGTTTTCCATCAGAAGAGAAGTGGCAACACGCAACTTTGCTTCCACTAGCTCGAACAGAATTGATTTCTGTAAATGTGAACCCTGAAATTGAATGCAAACCGGTAGCCTCAGAATCTTAGTTGCATTAATCATCTACTGGGGTGACGTTTCTGCTCTAGAACCACGATTCCATGGTTCAGAGGAAAATCGAGTTAGAACAGATATATAGCATGTGGGGTAAAAAAAGGACGAACAAATCAATCTACGTCAAAATGAAATTAGATTTTAAAAAAATGAAGAAAAAATTAAAATGGTATAAATTACCTAAACCTTTTGCCTTCTATTCTTTCCACAACTACTAAAAATAATATATGCATACATTTCTTACATTTATTTATATATAAATGCTCCTCTAAGAGCTCCCAACCTTAAAGACACTTCTGCATGCCTTTGCTCATTGCCCCTACCCCCTGCTGACCCCGTGGCGTGCAGCTAAGCTCATAATACACCCTAGTACAACAAATAAGATTCTCATCGCATACGAATATGACATTATACTGATTTCTGCATCTTGATTATTACTCCCTCCGTCCCAAAATAATGGTCCCTTTTGGGGAATCCAACTTTTTTTGGTAGTACAATTATTGTACTTTTAAAAAGTTGGTTTTCCAAAATTACCCTTTGATAGTACACTTTTTTGAGAATATCAATGTCATAATTGTACTTTTTATATTATTTATGAATTTAAAAGAAGGGCAAAATGGGAAATTTATATTATTTTTGTACTTGATTTTTGAAGAGGGACTAATATTTTGGGACAATGAAAAATTGAATAAGGGACTAATATTATGGGACGGAGGGAGTACTTAGGGTTCGTTTGGGAAGTGGGTTAGCTTTTTGGCTATTTTAGCTTGGGGCTAAAAAGCCTCGTTTGGGAAGGGCTTTTTGGCTTTTTTGACTTTTTGTGAAAAAAAGAATGTAATGATTATGGGTTGAATGTGATGTTTTGTCTTATTGGGCTAAAAAGCCTATTTTATCTTTTTGTGGCTAAAATAGCCCCAAACCCAACCCAACCCAACCCATCTTCCCAAACAGAGGCATTCAATTCCTACACTGTTTGCACCAATTGTCACATTCAAAATTCAGGATTTACTACATACCAAGCAACGAATAGATACAAATTTTCAAAACTACAAAAAATTGCATCTTGCAGGCAAGTTAAAAACAAAAAAATTAATCAAAATACAATATTGCATTATATAATAAAAAATGCATAAATAAATCACATGGAGAGTGACCTTCACTGTGTCTTTGTGAATTTTCAGTTTCTTAAACTTTTAGGAACAGAGGGAAACAAAATCAAAATGGCATTCTTTTTTTAGGATACCACATGTTAAGGATGTATGGGAAGCACTGAAATACAGAGATATATAGTCATTAGGTTCGCATTGCAAAATCATGTGGCAATTATCGGCAATAAATTCACAATAATCACACAAATAATTCAAGAATATAGATCAAGGAAAAGCAACGCAGGCAAAAGAACACAAAGCTGTCAAACACAACTATAAATGTGGAATAAATATATAAATTAGCAGATAATTCGAAGTGCTAAATTATACATGATTTGCTAACTGCTAAAACAAAAGTGACATAAATGGGACATAGAGAGTTCTGGCAATGATTCGTTCTCGAGAGAATTTATAAACATAAAAAAGGTGAAGCATGTGCTAATCATTCAAATCAGAAGGGGTAAGCGACAAGGAGTTTTCAAAAACTTGTCCTGTGGAGGTTTAGCAAACCAGTTAGATCATTGAAAGCTGTGGAGGAGTGGATGGAAAGAATCTGGCAAGTTATGGAGAATGTTATGGTTTTCGAACTGCTGGGAACACTACTGCTAGTCAAGTCCCCATCCGAATCCAAAAGCATCTAGGGTTCTGAAGGAAACCATTTTGTCATTTGGTGTGTTGGTTTTTTAGATTCTGTTTCACTAGAATGATAAAGAGGAAGAAGGAAATGAGAGTCAACATTGTCAAAGCAGAGGTGCTTATCACAGTTCCAAGCGAAAAAATATTTGAGTGTCAGTGTATGTCTATAAGAGTTGGAACCAAACCTAAAGAGCAATGTGGAGACACAACTAATAACTGTTCAATAAAATAATTCAAAATCATCTTGGTTGCAAATGACATTACGAGCTACATAGTTCAGCTTATGACAGAGAAATTGCCAAGCCTGATTCCTACACCTCAGGCACTCGACAAGCAGACACAGAATCTGAACTCACTAGACTAGAATGAAATATCATTCGATATTGCCATTTTAGAATTTAATCCAAGGAGCAATTGGGGAAAGGAGTAAGTTGTTTGGAGATGGTCATCAAAGAAATTCCTAAATAGGGTGGCCAGACAGTGGAATCAGAAGCCCATGCAAAGGTGCCTCGTAATCATCACAATCATGAGAACAGTGCATGGCACAACAATCAAGTGCAAAAGCATGTGGAAAGCAATCGAAAATTTCTTAAACACAGTGGCAAACAGAAAACACTGATCTTCACACACACACACACACGGAGAAAAGAGGACGCTAGTAGAGAAAGGTGGATCACATTATCCAGTCCACCTATTCACAAGAGAAGAGGAGAAGGGGGGGGGGGGGGGGGGAATGACTGAAAATAAATAAAGAAAGCTTAAATGACTTCCAAGCCTCTAAAATGAAATGAAAAAAGTACAGAAAAAATAATAATAAGGTGGCTATGAAGAAAGATGGGAGGAAAGGATTTGAAACATGTAACAATAAGGGGATCAAGAAAGATGAATAATGATAGGATAAAGTGAATTTCTATGAAATAATCATTCATATTCATCCATCTAGCAATATCTCAATTCCACTCCGATTGACCCAGTTATAGGCCTTTCAAAATCCTAAGAACATGTAGTCAGCCTAAAAAATCAACTCCACCCATAATAATGAAATTAAGACCCAAAAATGTTTTGAACAAAGAAGCATGAACAGTTCTAAGAAAGTGGCATCCCTGTGTCAGACTCAAGTAAAACACCAACACTCATCAAGCAAATCCTGATCTTGTATATATGACAAACAATAAATATATAAAATTCTATATTTGTGTGTCCCCAACATGTCAAGGAAAGGCTACCACGTGCACTCTAGAAAAGGTGCATATGGTATGCACCTTATACAAAAAAGTATTTCTACCACAAAATGTATAACTTTTATCACAAAAGATGTAACTTTTGGCTCATCACAAAAAACATTACTTTTTGCACATCACAAGCATAACTTTGTTATTCATAACTTTAGGGATGCACACAATAACTTCGCCATTCATAACTTACACCACAAAAATCGTAACTTCCATCACAAAAATTCGCAACTTTTCTTACAATAGGCACCTTTTTAGGGGTGCACATTGTAGCGTTTCTCATTTTTAAAACACAACACATCTACTAACATATACTACTAATATTGGCTCCCACAACCACGTGTGTGTGTCAAAACACCAAATATCTTCAAAGCTTTATAGATTTGGTGACAAGATCTCCACTAGGGTTAGATTTTTGGATAAATCAATCCCCTAAATAGATAAAATTTGATTTTGAGTTTTTGATTATCCATCTCCAGTTCTAAACCTAAATGGTGCAGCCTAGGGTTAATCTAGGGTTTCAAACCTGTATTGGAGAACCAAAATATTTGTTACTAGTCCTTAAAGCAGTTCAATCATCAATTGTTCAGAAATAAAAGCACCAATAATCAATAGAGAAAAAGAGATAAACCAGCAGTTCTTTAAGCATGTAAACATTTTATTTTAGACAAATCTAGATTTAAATGAAAGGCATAACAGTCCACAACTAATGACCGGAATTGAAATTAAAGAGAAAACACCTTAAATCAAGGGGCTCTTAGGTTAAATGCAGTGAACAAATTTTAGGTTTCCACTACAAGTGATAAACATGAAATCTTAGAGGGAAGGTCAGTAAGTGTTCTTTTTACATTTGCTCTAGTGCAATTATCATGTAGCTGGGTTCACCCCCTGGGCACTTTTACTGAATCATCTTTTAACCACTGGAAATAAGGAGGCGCAATATATCCGAGAAATCTCAATTCTGAGAATTTGTTGTAACGCTAATGGCAAGTTAAAAAATTGCAGCTGACTCACCTTTGCTAACATCCATGCAACGACCAACTGTATCTCTGAGGTCTGTATCATCATGAGATAAAAAAGACTCGACATTATCATCAAGAGATCCATCATCCACAAAACGATCCATGTCAGCCTGCACAAGATCTTTATCATCCCACTGCGAAAATGAAATGCCAATGAGAGTTTATGCAATTATATACCTATATTAAAATAAATAAAATAACTTTTATTCGAATGACACAAGAATATAAAGAATCTGCTCACCAATTGATTTGACGGAGATGTAAGACTTCCAGTACCATCAGTACCAAACATCATCAAAGGCTTTGAAGAACTACTACTATGTGGCAAAGCAGGCATTGAGATCACATCTCCAGGTGTATGAGTCGATGGCGTTGAGGGTGCCGAACTTGGGGAAGGTCCTGTTGTGTTTGCTGTTCCAGAGCTATTGGCAGGACCGGAAGATGATACAGGCTGCTTTCTCTTTCTCCCAGTCTGGTTTTTTGAAGCCTTAAAATGCATCAAAAACCATGTTAGGAATCTACTCGACAAATATATGGGACAAAGTTATGAAGTTTACAACCACATCATTAACACAAACAATTTCAAAGACATCATTGCCTAACCCCCAAGGTTGTGATGTGAACACCATTCATCTCTCTCGATATATTCTTCTTAATACATATAAAGTGCAAACTATCACATCATCCTGACACAAACAGTATTTAGCACGCTTAAGGAGACCAAAGTTCATCAAAACTACTTTAAGGAACCTTTGGGGATGACAGTAAACCAACAAAACAAAGGTCTATAAAGTTAGTATAAACACTGGTAGTAACTCTCTTGAATCTTGATTATCCAAATATAATTGATAAATACGGCCAAACTGAGAGAGAGAGAGAGATGAATACCCAGGACATGCCCAGGCAAGGAAGGTTTAACACAATCATTTGTATCTAACCCCACAGAAACAAATTGCATACTAAATACCTATCATTTTGAAATGACACAGACCGGCGTGTGTCCACCTGGTCCCAAGGAAATTCCCCATGAATGAGACCGACCTAGTTAGAAGAAAAGATTAAAAAGCTCATACTACTTAGGAGTAATCTTTTCTTCCTCCCTGAAGGGTAATTCCAAGATTACACAATGCAGCGAAAGCATTAAGCAGGTATCATTTAAGTACACATGAAAAATAATGAATGACAGAAATAGACCTAAGTGAGAAAAAGGTCCAATAAACATGGAGAGAAAAAGGGACAGAGGGGGTGACTATGAGAATAAGAAACATAATGAGTCAAGAAAGTAGTCCAAAGATTTATCACAACAGCTCGCGAGAGCTGTCAATATAGGTTTAAAAAGATGTCTGAATCTATTTGCATCCCTAATGCTGCATTATTTTCTATATAAAAAGTTCTCAGCTGCTTAGGTCTGCACCAAGTGGAGAGAATGCCAAGGGCATGAACGCTCTTCTAAATTATTTCTCAAATACTCACTAGTAGCTAGAAAAAGGATTACTTGGGGGGTGTTTGAGATGTGCAAAAGAAGCCAACTTTTTGGCTAAAAAAGCCAAAAAGCTTGTTTGTCATCAGCTAAAAAAGCCAAATGTCACATCAATTTTTTTTTTTTGGATCCATATGTCATGTCAACTTTTTCACATTAGCAACTTCCCAAACACATAGTTTTTTTAGCTTCTAAAAAACCCCAAAAGCCACTAAAAAAGCTGATCCCAAACAACCCCTTATCTGGGAAAATAAAAAGGGGGGAAAATTGAAGTAAAATGACAGACCTGATCATTTCCTCGAAAGGAGTTTGACATGCTACCATCTGCTGCGACACTGCCAGCACCCACAATTTTATCCTGCTGATGATGATTATGGTTTGACGACTGAGATTGTTGGCCAGAAAGAGCATGTTGCTGAAGCTGTTGCTGATTGCTGCTCTGTTGCTGCTGCTGTTGCTGAAACTGAGCCATTTTTAACTACACAAAAAATAAATAAATAAAAATATAAAATATAAAATTAAATTAAATTAAAATTAAAATTAAAAATTAAAAAAAAAAATTAAAAATCAGGAACTTAAAAGGCCTTGGATTCTTAAATGGTAATGCAAGGAAAAATAACATCCAGAGAAGCGACTTCTCCAATTGCAGAGAGAAAGTAGCTGGACAGAGTAAAAAAGCACCTTATGTAACATATCTGGATCTCCACGGGACAAAACAGAACCAGCTTGTAAAGGTGATCCAACATTTGGAACTACATCACCAACAGAATTTGTAAGCCCATCCTTCCCAAGGCTCATGCTTCGGTTATTCATGAGCATTCTCAACCTTCTGTTTTCCATATCATTAGCAGATGGGGATGTCAAATTTTGCTGTGCAAGCATGAGCTGTTGCTGGTGCTGTGGTGTCAACATCTGAAGTTGATTAAAGGGGTGAGAACCCTGCATAAATGATTTTTGTTGCTGGAGAAGCCCAGAGCGGAGCTGCTCCAGACCCTAGAAAAAAGGAAAAGGGTAAAACAATAACACAAAATAATAAGCAAACGACTGCAAATGCAATTGGAACTGAAAATCACATAATGAACCAGTAAAGAATGGTTTGTGAGGCCAAATACATAATTTGCATAACAATTAAAACTAACTCTAAAATAAGTGAGGAAATAATGGCCATTATTTACTTCAGAAGCACAACATTAATTCATTTCACTGATGATCAAATATCATCATGTATTCAAAATGCCGGCAAACATGATCTGCTACAGCAATTTGGTCTAAACATTTTTTTGATTGGCAAAGTAGAAATTTCATTAAAAACATGAAATTCAAGGTACAAGGAAATGAAATGCAGAGAGAGAAATTCAGAGTGTGTAAACTCCCTTACTACTGCGGCTTGCATCCACACAACCAACCGCTCGGCCTCACGAGTTTTTTAATTTTGAAAGAGCAGAAATAAAAAGCAAAAACAAAATACAAAAAAGGAAGAAAACCAAAGTACTTAAGTAGTTCTTAACTACACAACCCAAGAAGCTTAAATTCCCGACACACCCTGACCCACCACAACATTCAAAGTCACAAATGTCCAAAAAGTTGTTCTCCAAAACACTTCCCAATACACTGATCCACATCACCAAAACTTGGCACATGCTTCCACTGACCACTCGCATTCCAATCTCCCGCATGCTTCCACTGACCACATGCATTCTATTCTCCGGTCACCGATCTCGGATTCAACGACTGAACTACCAAAGAACTCCACTGTGACCCAGAACCCCACTGTGAACTCTCTCAAGAGACCCTGGATAGGCATAACTTAATCAAGGGCTAAAGAACCAGAAGAACAACCAAATGAATCTAATCATCACTTACCAAACCTCTTCCTTTGCTTGCGCACTACCTGCACCTGCACAACACCAGCTTTAGCCTCACCATGGTAAATCTAACACCCATAATGAACACCCATACAACACCACTCAAACATTGAACACCCATATACAACACCCATGACCGAAAGGCCCCTGTAACACTCCAAAGCGCTGGTGTGACTCCAAACCCTAAACCCTAAAATCCTCACAACAACAAAGAAATAAAGACATGCTAACAACAGATTCAAAAGAGAAATGAATAATTATCTCAGCACGTATTCTCTTATAGGCTTATTGATAATAGGGAAAATTCACTTTACCAAGGGGTTTGGTTCATGAGCCCATTAGCCATGTCATTTGGAAATAAGCACATAACTCCCTATGGTTTGGAAAATAAGTACAAAGTTAACTTTTCTATCCAAGTTAGCAGGCTTTGAAAGCCACAAGCCTATATGGAGAGCAAGTCATTGTTAAGACAAAAATACCCCTCCACTCCTGCCCCCACCCCCCCATCACCATTTCTGCTACCTCTGCACCCCCAACAACTGCACCTAGAGCACCCGTCATAACTGTAGTCTAGATTTACTATTGTTTGAAATCCTATATTGGATGATCAAAATAAATATTGTTTCAATTCCTTTGTTTTTAGGTTAAATTGTATCACAATGATTGTTTTGGGAAGGGCAAATTACGATTTTTTGGTTTGTGTGAAATAGGTAAACATATGTACATATATATGCAATCATATGTGCGGGTATGGTTTTTTTGGGTTACAGTCCTTTGTTAAAAAGTTTATTTATGAGTTCTCCAAATGAAGCCTAGATTGGGTATAGGATTGATTCTAAATGTGAAAGTCGTGAATTTCCAGCAAATAAATTGCATGAGTGAGCATTGAACCGTTGTTTTGCTTCAAGAACTATGTCAAAGTGTCAAACCTTAAGCTTCCACATGAAACACAGGCCTTCAGAGTACATTTCATGCTTCAGCCATGGCCTTTCTGGGTTACCCAGGAGCAAAAGAGTAAAGAAAAACAGAAAACCTTTGAAACAGTAGTTTTACTGTAGCAGCGGGAACTCTCTCTTGTTATATAATAGTATAGATATATAGGTTTGGATGAAGAATACGGATGTATTTGGATAAATTTACAAGTGTTGTTACTGCGCGCTTTAGTCCACGAACATGGGAAGTTACGTGTTTATTTCCAAATGATGGGAGGTAATGGGTGAAGTGAAATTTGCCCTTGATAATAAATGCAAGCATCAATGCAGTCAAAACAAAGGCTTGGGGTAGCTGAATATGAGAATTGTATGTGAGCTACCAAGTCTAACGAAAATTCTAGAATGTTTCCTGCATCCAAATATGCTGATCACTCATGTTATGATCTTCTACATCATAGGTCTTCCCCTTCCATCAGGCTGGCTTATGATTCATTGAAATAGAAAATTTAGGAAGAATTAGGTTCAAATAAGTTTCCTATCATCTATACCCCCTTTCCTTTCAAAATACAAACATAAGAATTTAGCCCTCCACAAAATGGATCACTGAATTTGGCAAGTTTTAGTTCTTATTGAGTTGCTATTCAAATCTCAGAATTCTGTTGCAGTATGAAATCCTTGTAGGATTGATTCCATCAAATCGCTAAATCTTAGTACTCTCAAGTCTGCAACTGCAAGACTAATAAAATTAACAAGATGACGAAAGGATTCCCCTAATTGTTTATACAAAATGTGTTCTATATATGGTTTTAAAAAGAAAAAATAATTTATGCGAAGGCTATACTTGACCTACAATATAGATAGTACAGAAGTTGTAGACCTAGAATATCAAAAAAAATTCCTTTTTGTAAGTGTTTTTCAGCCTTCGGAACTACAAATTAGCCATAAAAAAGTCATTACAATTTTAAAAAGTCTAGCGGAGCTTATGCTGGAGAACAAAAAAATTGGGAAATCTAGAAGGAAAAACGCATTCTCTTTACTAAACAAAAGAAGAGTTCAAGTCTGAGATTAAGAGGAATGCTCAATCACATTAGTTGTAAAACAATGGGCTAGGGGTTCGCAAATGAAACCTTATATAAAATCTCTCTCTACTTCAACAACCAACTTTGCTTCTCATGAAATGTTAGAACACTGTGATTGCTACCTCTCTACCAAAACAGTAACCATAGCTTTACAAGATACAGAAGTTTACAAATAGAAGATGAAGAATGAAATACTATGCCACCTTTTGGAATTGAAGCCTTCAACTCAATGATAACCATCAAGTTCACATAGAAATTCCGGTCTGGTAATTTATCATCTTCTAATTACAGTTAGAAGTGCAAGAAGTGCAAACCCCAACATCTTAAAGATAAGACAAACTCAATGAGGTGCACATGGAATCCCAACCAGGTTTCTACCCAACAAGCCAGGACTGACCATATCAAAGACCAATATCTCCGTGTTCCTACCTCAATTCAGAAGTGTGCAAAGTAAGAAACTACACATGCAACTAGCATATATAATTATTTTTTTTCACTACAAATAAAGACACCAAAAGCATTGTCAAGTGTCAACAAATACTCACATTCATTACGCAAAATTCTTGCAAACCATTACCCTTTCAACAAAATAGAAATTAAAATTGAACAAAAGCAAGCTAATTAATATTGCCATGGTCAAGGAAGATAACGGAGCAGGGAACCGTGATACACTTACTGTGAGAGGCCATCCTTTCAAAGTCAAATTATTACCACCTTGGTTTGATCCTGAAACAGTATGGCACTAATCAGCTACAGGCATCTCTATGTCAAATGAACAAAATAAATAACTGAATATGGCTGTTAAGTTCCAGGAGTTCTTCAAGAAATTTCAACACTAAATTTAAATTGGAAAACAACTGAGAAATCCTGCTTATCTAATCAACCAAATGTTATAAGAAGGATACACGCTAATCACAACAAAGGGATTTAATCAATTGAAATATACCGGGGATTCCAATTAATGATCCTTCAGGACCTGCTGCTCTGGGGTTCAATACTTGATTCATCTCGGTCTTTATCTCCTGCTCACACATTTTTTTTGGGTAAGTACACACAAATTTATTAAACCAAAAGAAAAGATAAGAATAAAGAATATAGAATCACTTTTTTAGGGAAAGAAAGTACTGACTGGTGTCGACCCAGGAAGTTGTGGATTCCGAGCCTGAACTTGCGGGGACATAGAACCTGCTGTACCATGGAGCACAAGCCTGAAAATAATTACACACGCAGAAACAGGATATGCATCAGATGCAACACCTATATTTTGATAAAATAAAGATATGAAAAGAAATTTCATGAGAACAAAGCAATCCGTATTGTTTTCCATATAATTTCAATGCACAAAATTTATATCAGCACAAAGTCATTGCACATAAAATAGTAAATCTGTACTAACGACAGAGTAGAATGTCTATCACCTTGTAGAACTCAAAATTGGTTTCGAAGGAAGGGATTCGGAAGCTACAGTCTTTTCATAGGCGGAGTTCTTTGAATTTACAATTGTATATCCATGTGAGAGAATGAGGAGTTACAGTGATCGTGTGCTTGATCTGAAGATTGAGCAGAAGGTAA
This sequence comes from Camellia sinensis, assembly GCF_055761805.1. Taxonomy (NCBI): domain Eukaryota; kingdom Viridiplantae; phylum Streptophyta; class Magnoliopsida; order Ericales; family Theaceae; genus Camellia; species Camellia sinensis. The sequence goes on along the minus strand of NC_138971.1, from coordinate 125,988,243 downwards.
TTATTGTTCAGGTCAATGAGAGATCACATGGGGAGGTAGTGGAAATCATAGAAAGGAATAGGCATCGCAGTTTCACATTGAAACTTGATCTGGGAGGGGTTTTCTGGGCATCACAGGTTCTCAAAGATGCTGGAACCATGAGTGCCATGCGGCAGTTCTTCAGAAAGTATACGAATAGCTCGGCTGTGTTCTGTCTCCAGTGTTATTCAAATAGGAGAGGTGAGTTTGTGGAGCTATCCAAGTGGGTTGCAGGGATTAGGACATCAAACATTATCATCCCAGCAGGAGTCAATCGAGAGGGGTGGAAGGATGTGGCTAGGTTGCTGGAAACAATCCTATTTGGAGCAAGGCAGAACAACTGCGCTAGAGATGTAGAAGGCAAGAAGGTAGGTAATGAGACAAGAAAGGTGGCCATGGCAAAGGATCTTCGCAATGATGTTCGATCGAATGGGGCCAATAAGGGGGATGACACAGAGGAAACGAGTCAGCAAATGAAAACAGGGGCAAACAGAGGATGGTCGTATGCGGAGGTTCTCAAGTTTCCATCATCGAGTTCGTTAAAAGATGGTTCTTCGCTAGTACTCCATCAGGTGGTGGTGTGTGAGAGGGCAGATTTCTTTATAGGGTGGGAGCAAATTGAGAAGGAATTATGTAAATCTTACAAGATATCTATTAAGCTGCATCCCTTCCAGTTGAATCGAGCTCTGTTCTTCACCAAGACCGAGGATATGGCTGCTTTCTATGGGGGTAAAGGGTGGCAGTTTTTTGAAAAGGGTATTGCGGTATTGTTGGAAAGGTGGTCAGAAGAGAAGCATAGGAGATCGACTGTGATTGCTTCGTACGGAGGCTGGATTGCTATTTGTGATTTGCCGTTTAATCTATGGAATATCAGGACCTTTGAACAAATTGGGAGGAAATGTGGAGGCTCTTAGAAGTGGATAACAGAACAAAAAATTTTGAAAATCTTTTTGAGGCGAGGTTGAAGGTGAGAGGATCGGCTTCTGGGTTTCTACCATCAACTATGGAGATCTCGACGGCCCATGGAGCAATCACTGTGCGAGTAAAAGCGATTTTGAAGTCCTTCAAACGAAGGGAGGGTCATCGGCACTAGGATTTTCGGCGAGAGGTTCCATCGGAGATTGGCGCCGGAGGTGGGGGAGATGAAGAGTCTGAGGGGACAGTTGGGACACGTGGCTATCTGGTTCCTAAGGAAGTTGGGGTTAATGAAGGGGCTCTGATGTTCGACAGAGAGAATGTCAACGAAGAGGGGAGGTCAAGCGTTGGGCATGAGTGTAATGAACATGGGCCTATTGTTCTGGGCTCCATCTCGAAAGGCCATTTTAGGTGAAGATGGGCTGTTGGATGAGTTTCGGCCCATGTCAGGTTTGGGTCTTTCTCTTCCACCAATTGCAGACCAGGTTCGTGAAGAGGAGAATTTTGATTTGGGCCTTATGAGCTCTAGTCATTTGGGTCAAGGAGTGAAGCATGTGGATGATAGCCCACTGGGTAACAAACAACCAAGTTACATGTTGAATCATGATGGGCCGAAATCAGTCCAAATGGGTGTTTCTATTACTGGTTCGGATCTAGGGCTTTGTCAAGTAAAGGAGACGATGGGTGTTCTCGATGGGGTGAATGATTGTATATAGACAGCGACCCAGGTGGACGATAGGGATGAAGGTAACGACAGTCGGCGACAGAAGGATGTGAAGATTGGGGCTGATCAGGTTCCGACTACACTGGTTGGGTTAAACCCAAACGAAATTCAACTGGGTTTGGCCGATGTGGTCGATCACTCCACAGGTCAACTTCTTCGGATTGAGCGACCCACTAATGTTAATGATTTGGCTGAAGATGAGGACGTAGCAATCGAATTTTTACCTGATGTTGACATAATGATTCATGAAGTGGAAGGGGGCATCTGCGATCCACAAGGGGTGCTCCAAGCATTGGAAGAATATGGCTCTCAAGATAGTTCTGATGAATCTTTGGGTCCGAATGAGGAAGCTGAGGATTATTCGGAGGAGGAGAGAGCTGATGATTTCGACTTGAATCTCACTGGGTTATATCATGAAGAGGAGGTACCAGTTTCTTCTTGTATTAAGCACGCTGGGGGATCTGAAGGTGAGGCAGTCTTCAATTCTTGTGAACAGGTTGGTGACTCTATTGACAGGGACAACATGAATTCTTCACTTCATCCTCATATTCAAAGTCCTAATTTTGTGTCAGTTAGAGGGGCGGGGGAGGAGGGGGAGTCAGTATTGGGTCCTTGTTTCTTACAAGCTTCTAGAAAGGTTTCTAACAAGAATGATAATTTGCCTTTGTTACATGAGAATAGGACCTCTACCAGTGGCAGTTTGAACCCACAGTTGAATAATATGGACACTAATAGGACTGATCTTTCAAGGGAGAAGTCTCCTAATCATAGGTTCAAAGGAACACTGTTAATGGCAACGATAGTTCTGAGTCTGAAAGGTGGTTGAGGGAAATGAGTAAGTATGTGTCTTTTCCTTTGGAGGAGGATGATGTCCCTCATTTTACACAGTTACTTGAGACTCTTGGGTTGGCACTGGTCAGGAATACTGCAGAGAAGTCTCGAGCTAAGAGGGTGGGGATTCCATCTAGGGGGGATGGAAATCAAAGAGGTTCGGGGTTAAGGAAAGGGTTGAGGGAATTAAGAAACCTTGCAAGTGGCATCAATTATGAGGGGCGGGGAAAAGAGGTAAGGGGTGATGACGGTTCCTGATGAAGATCTTTAGTTGGAATGTTCGAGGACTACGGTCTCGTAGGAAAAGGGCGGTAGTTAAAGAGGTTTTGAAAATTCAACAACCAGATACAGTTATAAAGGTTTTGAAAATTCAACAACCAGATATAGTTATATTTCAAGAGACAAAGTGTGAGGAGTGTGATAGGGTTTTTATTAGAAGTGTCTAGGGGACTCGATTTAGGAGATGGGTTGTACTGCCTTCTAGGGGAAGATCAGGGGGAATGTTGATTACGTGGGATGAGAGAGTTGTAGTGGAGTGTGAGGTAGTTGTTGGGGTATTTTCTTTGTCTATTAGGTTCAGGAATAGGGATAATAAGGAATGGTGGTTGACAGGGGTGTATGGTCCTAATAGATCAGGGATCGACGGGAGTGGTGGGATGAGTTGGTGGAATTATTTGGGCTTTGTTCTCCTTATTGGTGTGTGGGTGGAGATTTTAATGTGGTTAGGCAAGTTTCCGAAAAATTAAATGGGGTTTCCACAAATAGGAGTATGCGGGACTTTGATTCTTTTATCAAGGAGTGTGAGTTGATTGATCTTCCTCTGAGTAATGCGCGATTCACATGGTCTAATCTGCAGGAAAATCAGGTGTGCTGTAGGTTGGATAGGTTTCTTCATACTTTGGGGTGGGAGGAGTTGTTTCTGGATGTAAGGCAAGAGGTAGAGCCCAGAGTAGTGTCAGATCATTGTCCTGTGATTCTAGAGAGCTGTCATTTGAAATGGGGTCCAACCCCACTCAGGTTCGAGAATATGTGGTTGGAAAATCGTGCTTTCAAGGCATTCTTTAAGGAATGGTCGGAAAATGCTCGTGTTCGTGGCTGGGAGGGTTTTAAGTTTATGCAAAGGTTGAGAGGAGTCAAGGAAAATCTTAAAATTTGGAAACGTGAAGTTTTTGGGGATACGGGTGAGATGAAAGCAGAACTAGTTCGGGAGATTGGGGAGTTAGATGTGAAGGAGGCCGGGGAGGACTTATCTCAAATGTTAAGGTATAGGAGGTCAATGCTAAGAATGAGGTTTGAGGAGATCATTTTTATGAAGCAAATTTTTGGGGGTCAAAGAGCTAAGTTGAAATGGGCTAGAGAGGGTGATACCAACTCTAGATTTTATCATAGAGTTGCGTTGGTGAAGCGGAAGAAGAGTTTTATTAAGAATTTGGAAGTGGCTTCAGGTGAAGTCGTGTGTAAGGAGGAGCTTATTGTCAAGGAAATTTTTAATTTTTATTCAAATCTATACTCTGATGCATCGTCCAAGGATTGAAGGCATTAATTGGGTCCCAGTGGATTTAGCGTCTGCTAGTTGGCTGGAAAGACCCTTCGACAAAGATGAGGTGAGACAGGCTGTATTTGAGTGCGACAGAGACAAGGCTCCTGGCCCAGATGGTTTTTCAATGGCAGTATTTCAGGATTGTTGAGAAATTGTAAAAAGGGATCTTATGAGGGTTTTTTCTGAGTTTTTTGAGAGTGGGCAGGTTAATTTGTGCACCAATGCATCCTTCATTTGTTTAATTCCCAAGAAGGAGAAGTCAATCAAGATTGGAGATTTTAGACCCATTAGCTTGGTCACATCTCTTTATAAGATTTTAGCTAAAGTGCTTTCTAGAAGGCTAAGAGTTGTCCTGGGGGGAACTATTTCTTCGGCACAAGGTGCATTCGTGCAGGGTCCGCAGATTTTGGATGTAGTTTTTGTTAGAATTTACCATTCACACTCACCTACTACACTCCACTACTCACACTCACCTACTACACTCCACTACTCCTCACCTACTACCCAAACCCTCTCCTATATAATGCCACTCTGATTTGTAATACAATATATCAATCTTGTAACAATCAATACATCAATAAATAAAACATCAGTTTATTTTTTACATGGTATCAGAGCAAGGTTAACAACCTAGTCATTCTGCTTCACCGGCGGGCGGCAGCCTCGCCTTGGCCGCCCGCCGGTCCTCTACACATACCTTCCATCCGCTGCCACGAATCCCATAACTGAATCATCGGAATAGTCGCCGTCGTCCACGGCTTCACCGGCGAGTCGAGCTGGCTCATTCAGCTCACCTCCGTCCTCTTCGCCAAGTCCGGCTTCGCCACTTGCGCCATCTTCTTCTTCCATGCACACAGCATGTTTGACTGCTTTTTTTTTTTTTTTCTTAGGCCTCCTTTTTTCTTCGGGGTTTGTGAGCATCAGAGTTGGAACTCAGGTTACTACTCTGACCCGTCCGTGAATCTGAGGATCCCCTGTTTCTGTAGGAAGATTCACTCATGCTATTTGATGTGTTGCTGGATGTGGACATTTCAGCCCTCCGCAAGGGTTGCTTTTTGCTTGATGAACCTCCAAACCTTGATTTCACATGAACTGAATTTGAAAACGAATTGGTTGATGACCGAGGAGGAGGCATTAAAGCTCGGGCAGAGATATGCCTCTGATTCCTTTCATCGCTGGACATGCCAGATGCTGCTTTGCCAGAAGCACTAGAAGCTTGCTCCTTGGTCCTTTGCCAGATGCTGCTTTGCCAGAAGCACTAGAGCTATCTCTCACTTTACTTTTTCCTCACTCTCTTCTTTTTTTATTCTCTTTGTTCCCACTCAGGCCTTGAACTTTGCATTCAAGGATTACTTTAAGAGGCTTTTCAACTTTCACACCCACTATCCTTTTTCTTTCACTCACGTGGGTTGTCTGCATCACTTCCCCACTCAACTTTCTTTTTCTTTTTTTTTTATATTTATTTTAATTCACCTTTTTAAAAAGAAAACGAAACACACGGTTTGCACATTCATCATCTTACTTTTCCATTAGTGGTAGGATCCGTCCAAACAAATTTAAATCTCACATTTCTTTTTTATTTTTATTTTCAAAAAAAAAAAAAAAACAAAAAAAAAAAAAACAAAAAAAAAAAAACAAAAAAAAAAAAAAAACCACGTGAACCACTTTCCTTATTTCCCCCATCTTTCATTTTGATTTCAAATTTATTCTTATTATTTCTTTCTTTATTTTTCTTTCACATTATTTTTAATCTTTTTCAAATTCCATTCATACCATATAGCTTTGCACACCAAACCATCTTTTATTCATTTCAGGGATCAACCCCGATCACAATTTTACACACACACAAAAAAAAAAAAAAAAAAAAAAAAAAAAAAAAAAAAAAAAAAAAACTACAAACACACAACCACTTCCACAGGTGAGATTTTTTCTTCTCTACTCTGCCGTCGGCCTCTTCTTTTTGCCTCCAGTCTGCTCCTCCACTGCAGCATCTGGCGGTCCTCCAAATCGGAACATCACGGTGGCCTTCCGTTTCAGTTCCTTATTTTCCGCCTTCAGCACACTTATCTCTGCTCGCGCATCCTTATACATGCGTTGGAGCAGAGCCAGTTGGGAGTTTAACTGCTGCACCTCATTTGTCCTACTCTGCAGCCGGTTCGACAGGTTTGTGACCGCCGTCATGCTTTCCACACATACCTTCAAAGTATACTGATTGGCCTCCACATCCGACAGGACTGCCATTCTTTGCTCCACAGACCGCATCGGAAAGTTCAACGGAGTATACCCAGCGGTGTTTGGTTGAGGTTCCAGTGCCACCGCACCAGTTCTCTCTCTCGTTGACTCGTTGAGGTCGGGAAAGAGGGTGAGCAGTCCACGGGAAGATGAGGACGAGGCCATTTTTCTGGGCAACAGAGTGTTACAGCGTATTACAGAGTTTCTCTCTCAGCACAACAGTGTTACAGCCTCTCTCTCTCAGCACAACGAAGAGTTTTACAGAGGATTTCGCAGTTTTTGTTTTTGCTTCTGCCTCGGCCTCAGGCTCTGTCATGGTTAAATAGCCGAGGCAGCCACGCGCATCGCGCGCCTCTTACCACCAGCCGACAAACGGGCACGCAAGCCCAGGCGCCCACGTGCCTCGCCATCATGTCCGGCACACCTTTTGATGAATTGGGCACGCCTTTTGATGGCACGCCTTTTGACAAAATTGGGCACACCTTTTGAGGGTGCCACTTTTACAAGGGTCCGACAAGACTCTATAAACTGTCCCGACATTTGATACCGGTTAGCTCCTTTATGGGTCCGACAAGACTCTGTAAACTGTCCCGACATTGATTCCGGTTAGCTCCCTTATGGGTCCGACAAGACTCTGTAAACTGTCCCGACATTGATTCCGGTTAGTTTCTACACGGGTCCAGCAAGACTCCATAAACTGTCACAACATTGTCTGCTACAACGGTCCGACATGACCCCATAAACTGTCTTCTACAACGGTCCAACATGACCCCATAAACTGTCTTCTACAACGGTCCGACATGACCCCATAAACTGTCTTCTACAACGGTCCGACATGACCCCATAAACTGTCTTCTACATCGGTCTGACACCACCATACAGTGTCCTCTACAACGTTATGACACCCCCATACAGTGTCTTCTACAACGTTATGACACCACCATTCAGTGTCTTCACCAATGGTCTGACACGACCATACAGTGTCTCCTATCCTTTTTTTATTTTTATGTATTTTCTTGTTTTGTTCCTCTCTTCAAACTCAAGTTGGTTAGTTTCTATCCTCCTTGAGTTTGCGGGGGGCTGTTAGAATTTACCATTCACACTCACCTACTACACTCCACTACTCACACTCACCTACTACACTCCACTACTCCTCACCTACTACCCAAACCCTCTCCTATATAATGCCACTCTGATTTGTAATACAATATATCAATCTTGTAACAATCAATACATCAATAAATAAAACATCAGTTTATTTTTTACAGTTTTAGTGGGCAACGAGGTTGTAGAGGAGTATAGGGGACTACGAAAGGAGAGTATTGTCTTTAAGGTAGATTTTGAGAAGGCATATGACCATGTTGATTGGGGTTTTGTGGATTTTGTTTTGAAAAAGAAGGGGTTTGGTGTTAGGTGGAGGAAATGGATTTAGGGGTGCTTGTCGTCATGCAATATGGCAATTATTGTGAATGGCAAGGCGGGGGATTTTTTCCAAGCATCCAAGGGTCTAAGACAGGGTGATCCTTTATCACCATTTTTTTTAATTTTGGTTGCTGATGTGTTGGGTAGGATTATTGATTTAGCTAAGGATAAGGGTGTCATTAAAGGGTTTGTGGTGGGAAGGGATAGGATAAGTGTGACTCACTTACAATTTGCGGATGATACTATTTTCCTCTCATCAAAGGAGGAAAGTAAGGTGGGGAGTCTGCTGAAGATTCTAAGAATTTTTGAAATAGTGTCGGGCCTCAAGGTCAATCTTAGCAAAAGCAGTGTTGTGGGTATTAATTTGGCCGATAGTCATGTGCATAGGGTGGCGGCCATGTTGGGATGTTCAATTGATTCCTTTCCCTTCAAATATCTAGGGCTTCCGTTGGGAGGAGATCTTAGATTGGTGTCTTTTTGGGAACCTGTTCTTGTCAAAATTAGGAAAAGATTGGAGGGATGGAAGCGAGCTTTGTTGTCTAAGGGAGAGAGGTATACGTT